>NC_045448.1:33354310-33560558 GCF_002776525.5 Piliocolobus tephrosceles
CTCATGATCTGCCCGCCTTGGCCTCCCAAAGTGCTGGGATTACAAGCGTGAGCCACCACACCCGGCTGCTTTTTTTTTTTTTTTTTTTTTTTTAAACAGAGTTTTGCTTTTGTCTCCCAGGCTGGAGTGCAATGGTGTGATCTCTGCTCACTGCAACCTCCGCCTCCAGGGTTCAAGTGATTCTCCTACCTCAGCTTCTCGAGTAGCTGGGATCACAGGTACCCACCACCACGCCTGGCTAATTTTTGTATTTTTGTTAAAGGTTCACCATGTTGGCCAGGTTGGTCTCGAACTGCTGACCTCAGGTGATCCGCCCATCTCGACCTCCCGAAGTGCTGGGATTACGGGCGTAAGCCATTGTGCCTGGCCTAAACATTTTCTTGCTCATCATTTTGTTATCTTCCTTCTGAAGAGGTTTTCAAGCCTGCCTTTGATAATTTCTAATACAAGTTCCTACATTGTAAATCCCATTTTTAAAACTACCTTCCATGCAGCTTTAATGTAACCATTACTGTCGAATGAGATGATAATTGGCTGGGTCACCAATTATTTTTCTAGCCCAGCTCCATTGCGGTAGTGGTTCTTTGTTCTGTGCTGTGGTTTTGGTGATGTTTCATCTTTTTAGAGTCTTCATAAATATTTATGGAGGGACAACAAGAGGTTGTATGAGTAGACACATTTTTCAGCATAAGGTTGGTTCAAGAAAGCTTCCAGGAGTCTCCCACTGAGCCCTAAAAGGCTTGCAGGACAGATGAAAGTTATCTGGGTAAAAACTATAACATAGATGCAATAGGAGGGAGTGTGCAGAATAAATGCCACAAGCAAAGATTTGGAAACATGAAATATTGCATAGGATTAGGGACACTGTAAGTAAATTAGTTTTGGTTGAACATGTGAGGGGAAAAGTGATGTACTGTGTAAGGTATCGCGGAAGAGGTAGGCAAGGGCTGGATTGCAGAGGACTTGCTTGCTTGCACCAAACAAGCATTCATTGCATGCCTATTATGTGCCAGACCTTATTCTAGACTATGGACATACATCGATGAGCAAAACAGACATGGGTTCTGCCATCTGGGACCTGCATATGCAGGGAACAAGCAGTAAACAAATAAGCTTTCCAAAAAGTATATGACCACAAATTACACTAGTATGAAGGGAAGAATAGGATTAATGAGAGGGAGGAGGAGGGAAGACTGTTTTGACTAAAGAATCTCTCTAAAGAAAGAGCGTTTGAGCTGAGCTCAGGGCAAAACCTCTGAGACAGAGAACTTGGTGCGCTCTAGGGAGTGGAAAAGGCCATGCCTGGTCCTGAGAGAGGAGGTGTAATCTATAGCCATCCCTAAATACATCTCTCATCTGATCTTGAAAGCTGAGCAGGGTCGGGCCTCATTAGTACTCAGATGGGAGAGAGAGGCTCAGCAAGGGTAGGGCTGGGGAGGCAGGAACAGAATTTGCAGCTTCTCACAGGAAATGTAAAGAGTTTGGGTGTTATTCTAAGTGTAATTGAAATAGACTGATAGATTTGGAGCAGGACAGTGATATACTATATTTCCTCTTTCTGAAAAGATGCACATTTTTTCACCTTTAATACCAGGGCACTTCCTGCAGTTGAAGTGATTTTTAAAAAGCAGTGCAAAATAGTTTTATTTATAGAGTTTTTTTTTCTTTCTTAGTGGTACAGAAAATGATTGTGTTCTTTATAATGAGTGGAGTCTTTTATTTGATTCAGTTCAGTAATTTATATTTTTTTAAGTACAGTGTTTCTGTTTTCCAGGTTACTTTTTGGCAATGGGATTAGAGGAGCAGGAGAAAACTCAGGATATCTTCTAGGATATTGTTATAATAGCTCAGGCCAGACATATTGGTAGCTCAGGCTAGAGCAGTGGCAACGTGATGGAGAGAAATGAATGACTCAAAAAATGATTTGGAGATAGAGCCTAGTGCCAGTTTAGAACACAGAGTTGAACCGGATATAGGACATGGAGGAGAAGAACTGTTGAAGAGAGGTCATAGGTCCTGGCTTTAGAAAGTTGGTATTTGGTGGCATTATTTGCTGACATGGTAAAAAAAAAAAAAAAAAAGAAGCAGCAATTTATTTGTAAAGATCAACAGAGTGATTTGGTTATGCTAAATTAGAGTTGCCTGTGAAAATCCATGTGGGTGTGTCCCACAGGGAATTGGATCAAGTTAATTCTAATGTTCAGAAGAGAAGTCTAGTCTGGAGATAAAAACTGGAAATCATTAGATATAGACCATATTGGAAACCATCAGAATGGGTGAGGCCACCAAGAGAGATCATAGAATGAGAAAAAAGGAAAGTCTGGAACTAAGCTCTGAGAAACTCCAACATGTAGGGGTCAAGTAAAAGAGATCCTGTACTAGTCCAGGGAGTAAGAGGGAACACAGGAGGATATGGTACTGTAGAATCCAAGGGAAAAGAGTTCTTCAAGAAGGAGAGAGTGGTCAACTACATTGAATACTACTGAGAGCTCTACTAAGAAGACAAGAAGAATCCTTTGGGTTTTAGAAAATAGTGACCTTATCAGGTGCAGTTTCAGTGATCTTGTATTCAGGAGCCACTCAAGAATGAATGAGAACTGATGGAGTAAACATAGCATGTGTAGATAGGTCAAGAACCTTGGCTATTAAAAAGGAGTAAGAAATATGGAATGATCCAACAGAGAGGGAAAGAAGGTGATGCAGGGGCAGAGGCCACATGGAAAAGCAAATAACTTGAGCACCCAAGTGTGGGCAAGATCAGACAGCATGTGGCAAAGGCCTTTATGCCATTACCCATGGAAGAAAACTGAAGAGGTTTAAGCAGAGAACTATTTGATTGGACTATTTCAGTAGGTAAATTATTCTATCATTATGGGAGATGAATTTGGGGTCTTCAGTGAGTGTCTGAAAGCACAAAACTCAGTTTGGAAGCCATTGCAGGAATTCGAGTGAAAGATAATGTGTCCTTGAGTAAGGTTGGAGAGGAAAGGAGAGACTGGAGATATAACCAAAAGATAAAATCAGAAGGATGTGGTGACTGGATGTGGAGCAGTAATCAAGGATGACTGCCATATTTTTGGGTAACTATGATGATATATGTGATTTTTAGGTTGGTTTCCATTAGGATGTCTTTATAGGTGTTGAATACCTGTTGTCTACATAGTGGTTGACAAAAATGGAGCAAAGTTTTGGTTTAGTTTCTCTGGAATATAGGATTGAGGCTTGTCTGGGTAATTTTTACAGAATAATTTAAGTAGTCTGGGTGTGGTGGCTCACACCTGTAATCCCAGCACTGGTTGGCCAAGGTGGGAGGATCAGTTGAGCCCAGGAGTTTGAGATCAGCCTGGGCAACATAATGAGACCTCATCTCTACTAAAAATTAAAAAAATAAAATTGCCAGGCATGGTAGCACATACCTGTGGTCCCCGCTATTTGAGAGGCTGAGGTAGGAGGATTGCTTGAGCCTAGGAAGTTGAGGCTGCAGTGAGCTATGATGATGGCACCGCTCTGTAGTGTGGGCAACAGAGTGAGACTCTGTCTCTAAAATAAATAAATAAGTAAGTAAATTTTTTTGAAAGTAGTACATCTCCATGCTAGAAAAAAAAAATAATAAAAGATATCTCATTGGCCAGCCTTCTTTTCTAGAAGGCAATTATGGGAAAGTTGAATTTCAAACAACTTGTTACCTATGTCATTTCTTATTGCTTATCTTAGGCTGCTAGCTTTCAGAACAGACTGGTGACCATCAAGGTCCCCGTGTTTTCTTCCTGCCCTTCTCTGTCAAGGTATACGCATGGTAGTCAGACTCAGCCCAGGGACGTCGTCTGCTGTTTCTGGCCTATTCCCATCTCCTAGAACAAAGTTATTTTCCATAACACATATGGGCTATATTCCCCAGCCTTGTCGATGTTGCCAGACCTCAGTGGACCTTTTTTAAAAGGATCTTTCCATATCCTATTGTATTGTCTGGACCATCTCCAAATCCAGTTTTTAATTTCCTATTGGCTAAATTTTATTTTCTTTCTTTAGGCCTTGTGCTCATCTTCTGCTTAATGCTGGCTTCCCTCCTGTGCTGTGAGAGAGACCTTAATCGCTTGTGGGCTAGCAGCCATGCCATTTTAAAATTCTTTTGGGCAGCTATTCAGCTGGTTTAACATCTTTCAATCCCACTTCTTGGCTGAGATTTACTCTCTCCTAGCCGGCTTCCGTTCCTTTCAGAAAGGAGTGTGAGGGCTGCATTTCCATTGTAAGCCCCTTTTCTTTGGATCTGTTTTCCTAAGATTCTGGCACCAAACACTTAACCAATTCCAGTTGGTTAGGAAGTTCTGAGCTAAAATAGTGGGCCATTTTTCTCTTATGAAGAGATCCAGGAACACCGTTGCTAGGCATGGTCCTGTCTAGGTCCTGGGACCTCCTGAGACTTGCAGTCATGGGTGCCTGATGTGCTTTCTTCCAAGGGTCTCCTATAAAAATATCCTCTTCATGACCCACAGTAGCTCTAGTATCTAGATTTCAAGTATGGTGATATTTCTTGTATTAAAGGACAAAGATGCCTAAGTCTTATTTAAGGACAAGAAGACTTGTTAAAACTAGAAGCCAGTAACTGATGAATTGAAGAGTAACAGATGGTGTGTTCTGACCTCCATCTTCGTAGTGGACAAACTCCAGTGTGCTTGTTGGGCTCACAGTTTGGTTAGTTCTCTTCACCATTTAGGACCAACCTTATAAAACCATCATCATGGTGACAGGTAAGAGAATGTGATGGCTAGAACCACAAACAGATTCAGAAGATTGTTCTCTGACCAGGCCTTGTTCCTCTGCCAACTCTCCCGCTAACTAACTGTGTAACCTTGAGGCAAGTCACTTCCCCTTTCTAGCCCTCAGTTTTCTGGTTATTAAAATGAAGAGGTTGAACTGGATAATCTTCAGGTTTCCTTTAAGTCAAAATGGACCATATGATTCATCTAAAAATGTTCTAAGACAGGAAGGCCATTTCTTCACAACTCTGCAGTAGCTGGGGAGATTTTCCTATGAATTATCCATTACCAAAAAAATGACACTCCCATTCCCACTCTCCACTTCTCTGGAGCATCCTGGTGGCAGAAGGAAAGCTCATTAGTGAGCTGCTTCTCCTAATAGGTGAGTATGTTTTGCTCAGAATAAGGAAGAAGGAAGTCAACAAAATAAGAGAAGGAAATGTTGAGAAACTAAGATGAAGAAGCACTTTCCTAAAAATGCAAAACCAAAAACTGAAGAATATATCTGAAAAAAAGAACACCAAATATTTTACTAATGAAATAGACACAAATATCCCTTTCTCTCCAATATACATAGTTTTCAGAATATATGCAGATACACATAGACTTTTCTGCATGTAATACAAGATACCTAATGGAACCGTTGAGATTCGTTATGAATTTTAGCGATGAGTTCTTAAAATTAAAACACTTTTAATTTTTTGGTTCTTAAACAAGGTTTACATGACCCCAACCACTTTTAGAAAACCCTGCCTTCTTTCCATACTTGTTCTTTATTTCATAGTTCACTTTACGTAAATGAGAAGGTGACACAGGTGTCTGGCCTTACACCTTTATTTGAGAATTCGGGAGTGCATGGGTTTGGGTTCTGTCGTATGTAGACTCCCTGAATACAATCAGTAGGTTTTTAAAAACTTTTGGTTCATTGGGAAAATGTCTAAAGTAAAAAGCATATGGACAAGGAAAATGGATCTGCCAAGTAGATCCATAAAGACCCTCGAAAGTGTGGGTCTGTTAGTCATTGACAACATTGCTACTTTTTAAATGAGCCACTGGTAGTTCCCGTCACCCAGAACTATGTTCTATTTTTCTTTCTGATGTTTATGTAATTTTTTATTGGGAAATTCACATCAGTGATCGATTCTCCTTGGTGTGTGTAATTCTTTCTTGACTTTATTTCCATTGAAATATCAGTATTTATATCTGCCTTCTTCAGTAAAGTATAAATAGCAAACACTTGCATGATGAATCAGCAATTTTTGTAATACCACACCTGATTTTTCTGGATTGACAATTGACAATTGATCACTAGACAAATCACACCTATAATCACTAACCCGTTGGATAGTATTACCGATAGTATCATGCATGGCCCTTACAGATACCTAAGCAAAATTGCTTCAGTAGTTTTAACAGAATCACCCTTTATTAAGCGAAAACATATAATATTTGGATGATTCAAAATATAGTTTCATCTTCCAAATTCAACTTCAGCAAAAAAGGATGGCTTTCACTTGTTCATTTAGTCTTGCTGGGACTTCAACTCTAATGTAATGGATTTTCTTAACATTTAGCTTTATTTCTCTAGAATTACTCTTAATTGTAGCAGTTCTTTTCATGGTATGTATATACAGGACTAACAATGGAAAAATATCTCAGAGAGCTCACATCATCAAAGCAAATTCGAATGAAATAATGTTTTTTCTTGTAGCGGTCATTAAAGTGAAACAAATGTCCTCTTATTAAGCTATTACCTCACCTCATTGTTGAAAACATGAAACTGCTGAGAGTTACATTATATCATTTTTATAAAATATTAGTTGCTGAAGAGCTAGTTTCCAGCAGGCATTCAACGTTATTTTTTCCTATTCATTCAAATCCAAAATATTGCTCATCTAAACTTTCTCGGTTAATCACTGTTACAGTAAGTCTGAGACTGCAAGACGCCCAGTAATTCATAACTGGCTTGGGGCTTGTTCACCTTCAGGTCAATTATTTGGTTCCTGTGCACAGTAACAAGAAATCATCATCTGCTGTAATTGCATAGAATTAATAAAAAGGAAAGCAAGAGATTTTCCTTTAAGAATCTGGACTGAAAAGCCACCAGGTTTCTGGTACTACCTTCTCTTTCTCCTCCTTGGCTATCCTTCCACTCGTTTTAGTAGGGAAGTAAGTTGCTGGTGAGGTCAAGTTAAAGGTTCCCCACCTTGAGAAATAGCCCTTGATAAGCACAGCAGTGGCACAGAATGCTCTGGGAGCAGAGAGGAGAGGCCCTGAGATCTGCTCGTGGAGTAGTTAAAGAAGGTGCTGCAGAGGAGCTGTCCCTTGGGCTGACTCCTGAAAGGCCAAAAGGCATTTCTGAGTAAGTCCAGGGGAAAGGGGTGGCATGGAGATTCCAGAGACGGGAGGAGTATGCACCAAGTCCATGAAAAATTTAATGTATTTTAAAAATTAAAACATATTTTTCAGATATATTCTTCAGTTTTTGGTTTTGCATTTTTAGGAAAGTGCTTCTTTGTCTTAGTATCTTAACATTTCCTTCTCTTGTTGACTTCCTTCTTCCTTATTCTGAGCAAAACATACTCACCTATTCGGGGAAGCAGCTCACTAATGAAGCCACTAATTAAAATTAGAGGCTTTCAGAGACCTCTAGTATGCTAATTGAGCCAGAGTGCAGATTGGGAACGAGGTTGTCTGGAAACTGTGGCCAGACATATAGGCAGGAGGCAGAGAAGGAAGGGTGGTCCATGCCCTACTAAGGAGTATGGTTACCCTTTAGCCAAGAAGAGATTCTGAACACTCTGAGCAAGGGAATGGTACTGGTGAGTTTGCATTTTGCAGAGAGCACATTGGCAGTCTTACGTGGAGAATGGATAGAGGGAGGGAGGCAAGACTGGAGATGGGAAGATGACCCACCAAGAGTGAGAGTATCAGGAATGGTAGTAAAGATGGCATGACAGGGAAGGACAGAGAATAGGAGAAAGTGAAGGGTGATATGAAGAGTTCTGGCTTGGGTGACAGATTGGATTTGCTGATGAAGGAAATAGGAGAAATGGAGTTGAGATGAGAAGGGGAGTGATAATAAATTCATTTGTTATGAATATATCCAATAGGTATTAGATAAGTGGTTCTAAAGGACAGAGGTAAATTTATGAGAGAGACGGAAATCATCAGTATGTAAGTGGTAATTGAAGCATTTCCGAGTTTCTTTCCAGCCCTTAAATCCTGTGGTTCAATGAATAATATAAATAATCTCTTTGACGTATGCCCATCTCAGAAAGTCTACCATCAGCAGTGGCCTGTGTTAAATGATTTGGTGACCTGATGCAGTTCCTCCTCACAGTTGTGATCAGCAAATAAATTGTGATCTCAGCCTCATGCTGACATTGAAAATCAATCAGAACAGATTTATCGAGTGTCTTTTTTGTGTTTAGTGTTGTAACGGAGATTCATTTTTTAGATTGGAAATAATTTCATTGATTTGTCCTTTTTTTTTTTTTTTTTGAGACTGAGTTTCGCTCTTGTGGCCCAGTCTAGAGTGCAATGGTGTGATCTCGGCTCACTGTAACCTCTGCCTCCCAGGTTCAAGCAATTCTCCTGCCTCAGCCTCCCAAGTAGTTGGGATTACAGGCATGTGCCACCATGCGCTGCTATTTTGTATTTTTAGTAGATACGGGGTTTCTCCAAGTTGTTCAGGCTGGTCTCGAACTCCCGACCTCAGGTGATCCACCCACCTAGGCCTCCCCAAAGTGCTGGGATTACAGGCATGAACCACCGCACCGGGCTTCACTGATATTTTAATTCAAGTCACCAAAGTCAGGAAATGGAGTTTAGTAGGAAGACAGTGAATACAGCTTTAGGCTTGATAAGTTTAAGTTCATGGCAGAAGATCCAATGGAGATGATTAAGAAATGTGCTTGCACCCCATCTCTACTAAAAATACCAAAAATTAGCCAGGCGTGGTGGCAAGCACCTGTAGTCCCAGCTACTTGGGAGGCTGAGGCAGGAGAATGGTGTGAACCCGATAGGTGGAGTTTGCAGTGAGCCGAGATCGTGCCACTGCACTCCAGCCTGGGCGACAGAGCGAGACTCCGTCTCAAAAAAAAAAAAAAAAAAGCAAGAAATGTGCTCCAGGGAAGAATCTTGGCTGGAGAGGAGGATGGAGGATTTATCCCAAAGAGCATGGTCATTGAAACTGGGAGAGTGTGGGAAGGGTGAAGGAGGGGAGTGCCAAGCACACAGCAGATTTCAGGGAGGGCTGGAGCCTTGACAGACACCCACCTTCAGGCTGCCAGAGGGCAAGGACAAGCTCAAGGTAGAACAAGAAGAACATTCTGTCACTGAATGTGGGAGGAGAGTGTTCAAGGAGTGGGCATTCACCCTGACTTGGAGGTCTGGGATGACTGACCAGAAGATGATCATGAGATTTATTTTTTTTATTTTTTTATTTTATTTATTTTTTTTGAGACGGAGTCTCGCTCTATCGCCCAGGCTGGAGTGCAGTGGCCGGATCTCAGCTCACTGCAAGCTCCGCCTCCCGGGTTTATGCCATTCTCCTGCCTCAGCCTCCCGAGTAGCTGGGACTACAGGCGCCCACCACCTAGCCCGGCTAGTTTTTTGTATTTTTTAGTAGAGACGGGGTTTCACAGTGTTAGCCCGGATGGTCTCGATCTCCTGACCTCGTGATCCACCCGTCTCGGCCTCCCAAAGTGCTGGGATCACAGGCTTGAGCCACCGCGCCCGGCTGATCATGAGATTTAATGATGAGCTGATCATTGGTGCTTTTTCTCATAGGAGTCTCAGTGGGATAAAGAGTTAGGAAGTAAGATTGTAGGCCATTGAGGAAGAGGAGGAGGAGGAGGAAGAGGAATAGTAGTAGTAATAATAATAATAAGGTTGATGTGTACTATCTTTGATGCCTCCTGCGTTACATGCCAGGCAGTCTTCAAAGCACTTTGTATGTGTTATTTTGTTTAATGTTCCCAGTAATTGTAGGAACTTACCGATATTATTCATATTATTCATATTGATACTATTATTTCCATTTACAGATAGACTGTAATAGGAAATAAAGACAATGAGTACAGTCAATCCTTTGAGATATCTTGCAGTGATACAAAAAGTTTAATTCCCCCCAAACTAAATTCTGTCAAGTGAGATTGAACTTGTCATTTTCTTTAGCATTTGTTACCTGCTTTCATTATTTGAACATAGAAGTACAATCTTCTCCACATATATTTGGATGCTGTCATTACATTTTCTTAATTGTTTCTCCAAAAACTTACATTTTGGCATGACTGTTAAGCCCAGGGGCACAGAGAACAGAGTACCAGGCGATGGGTGGTGTGAGATGTGGCAGTGCCCAAGGAGAAGAAAAGCACAATGGGCGATGATATGATCAGGTGAAAGCGATTTTCAAGCAATTGGGACATTTTTGAAGGCAGTAGTGAGGTTAGGATCCAGGGGAGGAATAACTGGAGATGTCGAGAAGGATAAGCAGGTGGGATTGTGAGGCAGAGACCGGTCTGGGTGGGAGAAGGAGCCCCGCCCAGAAAGGAGAAGGGACGTAGGTTTTTTGTTTGTTTTGAGTTGGGAAAATAAAGTTTAAAAGAGAAAATGTGGCCGGGCGCGGTGGCTCACGCCTGTAATCCCAGCACTTTGGGAGGCTAAGGCAGGCAGATCACGAGGTCAGGAGATCGAGACCATCCTGGCTAACATGGTGAAACCCCATCTCCACTAAAAATACAAAAAATGAGCCGGGCATGGTGGTTAGCGCCTGTAGTCCCAGCTACTCGGGAGGCTGAGGCAGGAGAATGGCCTGAACCCAGGGGAGGTGGAGCTTGCAGTGAGCCGAGATTGCACCACTGCACTCCAGCCTGGGCGACAGAGTGAGACTCTCAAAAATAAATAAATAAATAAATAAGAAAATGCTCAATTTTATTAATACTATCCCCAAACTAAACTCTGTCAAGTGAACTTGGACTTGTCATTTTCTTTAACATTTGTTATCTGATTTCATTATTTGAACATAAAAGTGTAATCTTCTTCACATATATTTGGATGCTGTCATTAACATTTTCTTAATTGTTTCTCCAAAAACTTGCATGTGGCATGACTGTTAAGTCCGGGGCAGAGAGAGCAGAGTACCAGGCGATGGGTGGTGTAAGATGTGGCAGTGCCCAAGGAGAACAGGAAGGAAAGAAGGGAGAAGAAAATTAGTAACTGTAAGGATAAAGAAGAATTCTATCTGAAAGTCTGTTGTAACTTTACAATTGAGGCATCACTTTTATAAGAACATTTTTATTAATGAGAAAAAAAGGCACAAGGTCACTCTCATCAGGTTTGTGGAGAACAAAATGAATTGGCGAGTCAGCCAATCAGCTGGAGCAGCCTGCAGGGTTAGGACCTTGAGTGGTTGTAAATTGGTGGCCTAAAATGTTTTCTTATGGCACTGGGACTGACTGACTACCCTGCTGACTTCATCAGACTCTCCTGACTTCCTGAGGATGTTGTGTAGTCTGGATCAATGTTATCCACAAGGTTAAGTAAACCATTGCTCATTTCCACCTGTAACTATCAGATACAAATACTATTAGCATTTACTGCAACTCAAACAAGTGACAATATTTTCACATATTTTCTCTGTAGGAATATAAGGCTCCTTGGCAATCAAGAGTTGAAAACATTTAGGTAATACTGGGCGTGGCACTTGCAGCAGTCATTTCAGTCTAAAAACATTTCCTAAGGAAAAGTAGTAAATGTTTTTTTCATAGAACCCAATATTTTGACTGTTAAATCATTTTCATCAAAACATTTTATTTATATGTAAAATGTTTTAAAAGCTGTTTTCTGTGTAAACATGTTCATCTCATCATCACACACTAATCGGGATGTGTTGAGTGCCTCTGTTTATCCATTAATATCTGGTGTTTGTCAGCCTGTGTTTGTTTTGTGTCTGATGTTCCATGTCTTTTTTGCAGATATTGATGAATGTGTAAACAACACTGTTTGTGACAGTCACGGGTTTTGTGACAATACAGCTGGCTCCTTCCGCTGCCTCTGTTATCAGGGCTTTCAAGCCCCACAGGATGGGCAAGGGTGTGTGGGTGAGTTTTTAGATTTTTTCCCAACGTGTTTCACATGTCCGTAGGGAAAAGAAATCACAGTGAACAACAGGAGCTTTTAAGCAGGTAATTTGGGTAGAGCTTATCACAATTTGATTTTGTCATACAATTTGAGGGTGTGCAAAAATGTCCTATGTTGTCTGGGTACATGGCTCACACTTGTAACCTCAGCACTTGGGAGGCCAAGGTTGGAGAATTGCTTGAGGCCAGGAGTTTGAGACCAGCCTGGGTAACATGGTGAGATCTTTTCTCTATGAGTAAAAATTTCAAAAACATTAGCCAAGCTTGATGGTGGATGCCTGTAGTCCCAGCTACTTGGGAGGCTGAGGTGGGAGGATCTCACGTGCCAGGAGTTTGAGGCTGCAGTAAGCCATGATCTTGCCACTGCACGCCAGCTTGGCCAACAGAGCAAGACCCTGTCTCAAAAAAAAAAAAAAAAAAAAAATCCTATGGCTTCTGAACTTCTTAGGGACAGTAAGAAATATAAAAGTATGACTTTACATTTAAATGAATTTTAACAAGAACATCTGTTTAAACTCTTAACTGAGTATGCAGAACTCTAGACTCCCTTCGGCACAGGAAATAGTCTGGTGTGTGGTATAGATTGTCTGTCTTTTAAATGCACCCCCTTAGTGCATTTAAGGCAAAGTATTGCCAGGAGCTTCAGTGTCCAGGAATGATACCTGTAAAAGGATGCTTTGAATTGTGCAAGTGTATTTCCTTAGTCTGTTCCGGGATTGACAAGGCTGGAAGGAATCTTGAATATCATCAGATGTCCTGGAATATGGTCCAACAAATGCTCACACAGAAGATAATTTGTATTCATTGTCTGGCAAGATGTGATTTCTTCACGTCAAACTCATTATGAAACATATTTGTAATTAGAGCAGTTAAATGGGAAAGAGAAGAAAAATTATCAAATTCAAGACTTTATAGATAGCAAGACTTTCTTTATTCTTAGAGAGAAATAGCCATGTTCACTACATGCCAGATGGAACTTGAGGAGTCAATACCTATTTGTTTCGAAAATTTGCAATTAAAACATTAATTCATTTGCCATCCATATTAAACTTGGAAAATAAAATTTTCAAGGTTTAATGATAATGTCACTTGAATAATAACTGCTTTTACAGAATTATGAAATTCAGTTAATTCCCAACCAAAAATTATGTACAAATCTATGATGTGGTTTCAAGCATAAGCAGTAGCTAGTCAAAAACATAGATAATTATTCAAGCATTATTCACAAGACATAGTTATTTAATAATATAGCTAAGATTATCCTAATCTTAGTTCAAACTCCTGCTTTAGCCACCTTTCCACCAAAATACAGTTGTTTGACATTTGCATAGTATTTTCACCAGATGGGTCTTGTGATGTGGCCCCTACTTTTCATCTTAGCTTCACCACTTCCTTCTTCACCTATTGGTTCCAGCAACATCAGACTGGTTGTGGTTGCCCATGTCACTGTGCAATTATTTGACTGTCGTCCACTCCTTCTGCTGGGAATATCCTCCTAACCTCTCCTTCCCTGAGCCCTGGATTTTTCTCACTCATTCTGGAAGACTGAGGTTCAGTGTCATCTTCCAGACACCATCCCTGCTCCATCCCTCGCTGTCAAGCTGAGCTGTGACCTCTGCTTCCAGAGCACCTTCAGCAAATTCTATTATAGCACTTATAACCTTTGGGGGAATAATTTAATAATGGGTACACCACCTGCAGCCCCCTTCTGCAAGGCTATAACCTCTATATGATTGAAAACTTTCTCGCTTCTCCCTGGGCAGGGCACGATGCTTGGCTTATTGTAGGTGCTCAGTAAATTTTGTTTAACAGCCAACTGTTTAAATATCAGATGTTGAACCATATCTGGAAACCATGTCAGCTGTCTAGAGTCCACATAGCTCCAGAGCCCTTGCTTAATGTTCATTTCTTTTCTTTTTTTTTTTTTTTTTGAGACAGAGTCTTGCTCTGTCACCCAGGCTGAGGTGCAGTGGTGCAATCTTGGCTCACTGCAAGCTCCGCCTCCTGGGTTCACACCATTCTCCTGCCTCAGCCTCCTGAACACCTGGGACTACAGGCACCCACCACCACGCCCAGCTAATTTTTGTATTTTTGGTACAGACAGGGTTTCACCATGTTATCCAGGATGGTTTCGATCTCCTGACCTCATGATCCACCCATCTCAGGCTCCCAAAGTGCTGGGATTACAGGTGTGAGCCACCACGCCCGGCTGCTTAATGTTCATTTCTAACCAGCTAGATGAGCACACTAAACCCGTGCTGACATTTCAGCTTGGCACACGAAACACCACCCTTAGAGAAGGAATATTTGTTATCATTTTGGTGAAGTCAACAAATGTCATTTTATTTGTATTTGTATTTATTCTTTCAAAAATATTTACTGAGTACCTATGATATGCACTTTACCCTGTGTGTTCTGTAGAGCTACAGGGATGAGTCAGCACCTCTCCCATTATCACCTACTCATCCTTCAGCTATTTGCTCCAGTATCATTTCTCTAACCCACCCCTGCATTTAAGGTCTGCTGTTCCATGCTTTCACTGAGTCTGAACTTTTCACTCCTCATGCTCACCAAAGCGTTTTCGATTATTTTGTTAATTTCCCTAACTCAACTATAAGCTTCATGAAGGCAGGAGTTGGGACTGCTGGCTCATCATTGCTTCCTCACATACAGGCCGTACAGGCCTGCCCCACAGAAGTAAGCTAGGAAATATTTCTTGATTGAATTATTGCAGTCTGATGAGATAGAGTTTATTAGCCACATCAATAATACATGTTGGAAAGTACAATGTCCCACTGAACATTTACCTAAAATTGATAAATGTGAACTGGCAATTTCTTAAGTTTTTCTGGTCTCAATATGACTGTCTAGGTTGATTAAATATTTCAACTCTGCTTTACTTTACGTTATGGTATTTTTCACAAGTGAAACCAGTTCATTGGATTTATATCTCTTTATATACAAATGAAATGGAAAACTGAGGTAATTATCCAAATAAGTCAAGATATATAAGCTTTTTGTCCAATTAACTGGGTATACCAGGTGAAAGGATGATTTTTTTTTTTTCTGGAATGATTTAGATAATTGCTCAAATTTTTAACTTTGTATAAACCATCTCAAAGTATGCTCATGAAAGCTAATGTTTGTACATGTTTAATGCATAAGACATGTGAGCATTTCAGACTTTAATTCAGGTGCTTTGCTGAACTGGATACTCATTAATAAAATGTTGTAGGAGGAAAGAGGGTAAAAAGCACTACTGGACAAGATCAAACATAAAATTAGCCTTTATTTAGGGCTGTGTACTTGCAAAATGTTGAATAAAGTGTGCTTGTCACTGAGATTCCTTGACTGTATTTTAATTATGTATATTTAAGTACAGAAGAAAAACATTTAGCAAAATAGAAATTACACAGTGGGACATCAACAGAATTTGAAAAGGCATCCTGAGATCAGTGATTAGTTATTGGACCAATTTGTTTCACATGAATGAGTAATGTAGCCTGATGAGTATCTATAGGGGTCTCTCCTTCATTTCTCAAAGGAATATGTAATCTGAATTCTATTGATAATTATGGATGCTTTGGCTACCAGAGAAATACCTGTATTTTCAGATATTTAAGTATATTTTAAAAGCTTTTTAAATGAACTTAATTCTGTGGTTACTGAAGTATCGGTGATTCTAACTTTGCTTGAATTAAGAACTGAGAGTAGGCCAGGCATGGTGGTTCACATCTGTAATCCCAGCACTTTGGGAGGCTGAGGCAGGTGGATCACTTGAAGTCAGGAGTTCATGACCATCCTGGCCAACATGGTGAAATCCTGTCTCTACTAAAAATATAAAAATTAGCTGGGCATGGTGGTGCATGCCTATAATCCCAGCTTCTCAGGAGGCTGAGGCAGAAGAATCACTTGAACCCAGGAGACAGAGGTTGCAAGTGAGCCAAGATCGTGCCACTGCACTCCAGCCTGGGCGACAGAATGAGACTCCATCTCAAAAAAAAAAAAAAAAAAAAAAAAAAAAAAAAAAAAAAAAACTGAGAGTAGAGTGTTGGGTTGGGTCATTTAAGACTTCATTATGTTGAAAAGTCAAGAATGATAAAACTAGATGGTCAGTGGGCACATATTAGGTTTGCAGTACAATTCCAGGGTGTCCTTTAAAACTAAATTGGGAATTGGCCAGGCACAGTGACTGACTCCTGCAATCCCAGCACTTTTGGAGGCCAAGGCAGGTGGATCACGAGGTTAGGAGATCAAGACCATCCTGGCTAACACGGTGAAACCCCGTCTCTACTTAAAATACAAAATAAATTAGCCAGGCGTGGTGGCAGGTGCCTGTAGTCCCAGCTGCTCGAGAGGCTGAGGCAGGAGAATGGCATGAACCCGGGAGGCGGAGCTTGTAGTGAGCCAAGATCTTTCCACTGCACTCCAGCCTGAGCGACAGAGCAAGCCTCCATCTCAAAAAAACAAAACAAAACAAAAAAAACTAAATTGAGAATTGTCTTAAATTTTTATAGTCCTTTTGTCCAGACCAAATCTGACAGCTCTACCTTAAAGAGCCCCTTCCCTAAAAGAGCAGAAGGGGTTTGACTGCTCTCTGGGGATCGCCTTCTTTTCAGTAAGACACTATTAGCCCTGGCACAGCTGGTAAAATAGAGAGCTGTCATGAATGAGGCACACATCTCACTTGGCCTGTGCTCCCTTTTCCAGATGTGAATGAATGTGAACTGCTCAGTGGGGTGTGTGGTGAAGCCTTCTGTGAAAACGTGGAAGGGTCCTTCCTGTGCGTGTGTGCTGATGAAAATCAAGAGTACAGCCCCATGACCGGGCAGTGCCGCTCCCGGACCTCCACAGGTAAGTCCCAGTGACACTGTGCAAGGGAATGGCAGGCTCCTCTCAAAGACCTGCACCCACACAGCTTTGGGATAAATGCTGGGAGTGAGATAATTAGCCAGATGTCCTGACACAGTGCTGTCTCTGGAAGCTTCCATGTTCTTCTGTGCCTGCCTTGTCAATGGAATTAAGATGTGGGTGATGACTCTTTGGGCTAGATGGCCTCTAATGTTCTACAAACCAGAGATGCCTCCAGTAAGGTAAAGGATCCAAAATGATGAGGACATTTGCTGGGGATTACTTAAAATTTAGAGAGCTATCAGCTCAGGATTTAATATGGCACCATCTCATTAAGTTGCATAATCCTCCATACGTTCTTGACCCTTAGAGAAATGTGTTTTGACACTTCTCTAAATTAAAAGCAACATATAGGCCTCTTAGGATCTACAAAGACTTCAACTTGGAATTCTTAAGGTGTTTTTCCAGAATTTGGCCTAGAGAGTGGCTATGTTTGCATTCACTTAAAATTTGATTTAGGCTGTGTCGTCACTGTGCAAACTGAAATAGAGAGTTGGACTGTTTTCCAGATAAATTAATCAACTTCCCAATCACCCTTTTAGTTTGTGCCATGTAGCTATAGCTTGGTTATATTTTAGGGAAAGCAAAGGCCCAAATGGTCCTTTGAGAGCCAAGTAAAATGAAACATAGACCATTTTTTTTTCTTTCTCAGTCAGTGTTATCCATGCTTCAATAATAGCTTTCACTGCTCCTCTGGAGGGTACACTTGTTCTGTGTAAAATAGCTGTCTTTGCAAGTAATAGGAAATGAAATATAAAAATATTTTCACCCACACATATTTCCTCAGTTATTAAATATAGAAAGGTGAAGGGTACAGAATTAAATGAACAGACTGTAATTCAAAAACTTTGTGAAAGACAAGAGACAGGTTATTACTGGTGACAGGATTTCTCTTCATTCTAGTGACCACCACAACAATACATATTCCATAAAGAAGAGACTTTTCATTTTAATTGGATCTACAATAGCAAAAAACAAACCAAAAACCAAAAAAATCTGGTTGACCACTAACAGAATTGGTTAAGTAACTGTCTTTTTCTTATTTTTGCTTGGTTCCATAGGGTAGCACCTCACCTATAGTGAGTGTTATTTTGCATGAGTTAATTCATATGTCATAATATATAGCCATTAAATGGCCTACGTGATGCTTAGATAGTCATGATAAAGATAAACGTATGTGATACAATGTTAAGTGAAAAAATGCAGGATATTCCAATGATCACACTCTATAGAGGAAGATAAAAAGATAATTGTTGGATCCCAACCAGTAAATAGTGGAGCTTATTCATTTGTATAGCTCCTGGCAGCTTTTACTTTTATCATGCCTCAATTTGTATAGTTGTTGGTGAACTTTGATTGTATGGAGTCTTAAGACTGTCTTATGACAGTCTTCATTTAAAAAAAAAATTTCTAGCAGTATCCTGAGAGACTGAGTTTAGCCATAAACTTCAGCAGAAGCCTTCTGTCTGATTTCATCAGAGCCAATAATTGATCAATTATTTGAAAAAGGTGATTAAAAACTGGAAATCATAAAAAGGTAACATCTTCTAAATTTAATTTTTAACTCAAAGGATATAAGTACATTTGGCCCAGTGTGGTGGCTCACGCCTGTAATCCCAGCACTTTGGGAGGCCAAGGCAGGCAGATCACTTGAGGCCGGGAGTTCTAAACCAGCCTGGCCAACAAGGTGAAACCCTGTCTCTACTAAAAATACAAAAATTAGCCGGGTGTGGTGGCATATGCTTGTAATCAGTAAGGCAGAGGCACGTGAATCGCTTGAACATGTGAGGCGAGGTTGCAGTGAGTTGAGATCACACCACTGCACTCCAGCCTGAGCAACAGAGCCAGACTGTCTCAAAAGAAAAAAGAAAAAAAAAGTACATTCTTGCACCAATCTTTGAAGAGAAAGGCTATGGTCTTTTTCTGTGTAGAGGTTCATTTGTGGAGTTTGTGTGGCTATCCCACATAAACCCCATCTGTTATGTGTTATTTACACTTTCTTTGTAGAAGGGAGAATCTAAAGCCTTTTCCAAAGCAAACGAATGTAAAATCCCTCTAGATTTTTACAGTTTTTCTCAATTTTTTACACTTGTCTTGTCCACACCTAAGTTGATAGCATTTCTTTTACTGAATCAACTTTATCGAATCTTTCTAAAGCTTTAACTTGCCCTAGAAACAGCTCTTCTAGTCACATTCATATTGTACTGGTTGATGTAATATTTATTTAAATTATATAAGTACAATAATCAATACAATGACACAGAATGTTTGAGTATATACCTAGGTGAGTCTTGGTTTGCATACTGCGCAGCCTGTAGGAGCAGAAGTGTGTGGACCTCTGCAAGAATAGCCGTGCGGCTCTGAGCATTCTCCCTTCCGTGAGCATCAGCAATGGTGTTTTACAGAGGGCAAGAAAACATCAGTTAACACAGCAAGTTGGTTGAATGTTGGCCAGTTAAGAGAGTTTGTACCCTGTCCAGTAAAAGAATCTGCTATTCCGTAGAACAAAACATTTTAGACCAAATATAAATAAACATTTTTAGACTAGGATTCAAATTAATTTCATTATATATATAATATACTGAAGCTGAGATCTCATCCTTCCTGAAAAGTGCTTAGGAAGGGGAAGATAAATGTCTAGCATAGGCTATCACGTTTTTATTCAGCTGTAAAACCTCCCCAGGACAATCTACATTCCAACAATGAGCAGTAGCATGATAATCTGATGTGGTATCATACTGAAGACAGAACTAGGGCTATGGCGTAGGATATTAGGAAGGCAGATTTCAGGTCAGTATCCAGAAGAGCTTTCCAATAACTAACAAGAGCTAGTCAGCAAAAAGTAGCCTCACAAAATACTGCAGTGCTTCCTGCAAAGGCATCCAAGAACAGGTGGGATACCCACTGGCAGAAGAGCACCCACTTCCAGCAGGGTATTGTCCCAGATGAACCTTTAAGGTACTTCGGAACGCTCATGCCCTAGGATTTTTATTTCTAAACTTTCTTGCTTCCCACATATGTATTTTTTAGGTCTGCCTTAATGTTTTTTACTGCCTGGGCCTTTGGCCACTAATTTACATTGCTGTGCATTGCCTAAAAGCATCTGAAAAAGAAGTAACTAAAAAAAATGTCCCTACCAGGCCACTCATCACATTTAAGGAGGTATGGATATAAAATATAGTCTGATGCTATTATTTCCTTAGTGCCTGTGATAATTGCTCAATAAAAACTTTATGTCTTTGGGCACTCTAAGGGAAGCAGTAAATATTTAATCTTGGCGACTGCAGCCTTCAGACCTTACCCACAAAATGCTGTTCTCTTCCTTGATTGGTGTACAGAGAAAATTCTGTGGTAGGAACGGAATCTTATTCTTAAAACAGAAGGTATAATGAAAAGAGCACAATGAAAAACATACATATTATAATCCATATAGGTATTCTTCACTTTAAGAAAAGCAAACAAAATCAGAACGTATAAAGCATATAGGTTGGGGTGATTAGTTGTATTATAAAGTAATTCTTCACTTTACTCAACAATTTATCATAGGGTTTCTTTAAGTATCAGTTTTCGCTAATACTTTTGACATCTTATTCCCACGTCATGAACTATATCCTAGACTTCTGCATTTAGAAACCACCTTAGTGATTTTTCCAGCTCAATTTTTTTTATTTATAGGTAAAGACACTGAGGCCCAGAGAAACAGCTTAAATGTTATTCTTAAGGTTATATAGCTAATGAATGGCAGAACTGGTTCAGGAACCCAACTCAGGGATCTTCCCACTTCACCATTTCTACTTTTAGGGCTGAGGACACCAAGACATCAAATTCTTCTCAAAATTGGCTTTTTTCATTTTGTTTTTCATTATTAAGATAATACACATTAATCATAGAAAATTGGCAAATACAAAAATAAATCAAAAAGAAAGTCCCCTGCAGTATCACCATCCAATATCTGTCAGCATCTTGTCCTCTGGACTCTGACAGGACATCCATATTCCCCTGCCTCAGCAGAACCATCTTCCATTTGACCTTCAGTGCACTGAAATCAGGCCCTCTGACTTTTCATCTAAGTGAGCCGTCAGTGAGCTTCTATATACTAAACTCTTTAATCTCATCCCAGAGTCGTCTTCTGAAACATTTGACACTGGTTTTTCATCTTTTCCCCTGTCTTTGCCCTGTGATTGATTTCACGACATTACTGTTCCCTGCATTCTCCTGCCTCTTGGACGAGTCTGTTCCTGTCTCATTCTCAGATTCCTCTTCTCCTGCCCATTCCTTAAATAATAACATCCCAGGCAGTTTCATGCCTAGCTCTCTTCTTATTTATGTTTTTCTCCTGGGATGTTTTATCTGCTTTGGAGTCAACTGTTACTCATATGATGTTGCCTGCTAAGTAAATATCTTCTGCCTCGACCTGTGTTCTGAGTGTCATGCTCCTATTTCCAGCTGCCTATTAGACTTTGTCTTCCAGGGTGTCTTGTAAGCCTCTCTGGTTGACAGTTATTCAAACCTAAATTAATCACCATTTCCTCTACTTGTGTCTGTTTATTTATTTATTTATTTATTTTTATTTTTGAGATGGAGTCTTGCTCTATCGCCCAGGCTGGAGTGCGGTGGCACGATCTTGGCTCACTGCAACCTCTGCCTCCCGGGTTCAAGGGATTCTCCTGCCTCAGCCTCCTGAGTAGCTAGGATTATAGGTGCATACCACCACACCCGGCTAATTTTTATATTTTTATTGGAGACAGGATTTTACCATGTTGGTCGGGCTGGTCGCGAACTCCTGACCTTGTGATCCACCCGCCTCGGCCTCCCAAAGTGCTGGGATAACAGGCATGAGCCACCGCGCCCAGCCGTGTCTATTTATTAATTGCCAGACATCAATACTAGAAATTCTGAAGTCATACATTTTTTGTCTTCCCATTCGTCATCCAAGCAGTCTATCATAACATCCTGCCAGTTCTACCTTCAGGGTGTTCTTCAAATCTCTCCCTGCTCTGGATGCTGCTTCCCTGGGTCAGTCTTTCAGCATCACTTACTTGGATCATTCCAGTAGCCTCCTGCCTTCTCTCCCTGCCTCTCTCATCAATTCCTGCTCCAGACTGCTGCCAGAGTTAATGTTTTCAAAACACAGATATGGATTTAAATCGTTCAGTCTTTCAACTGCTTGCCACTGCTTTATAGCATGAAGTCCAAATGCATTATTAGCAGGGCAGCAATACCCTTTATCCTCTGTAATGTAACCTGCTTGTTTAGCTTTCTCTCCTACACTCCCCATACCTACATCCAAGCCCATGCCCTGCTCATGGTTACCCCGAATAATTATGCTTTCCCAAGATGATGACTTTGCTCTTGCTCCATTGCCCAGGCTGGAGTGCAGTGGCGTGATCTTGGCTCACCACAACCTCCACCTTCTGAGTTCAAGTGATTCTTGTGTCTCCACCTCCCTAGTAGCAAGGATTACGGGCCTGTGCCACTATGCCCACCTAATTTTGTATTTTTTGTAGAGACAGGGTTTTGCCATGTCGACCAGCCTGGTCTTGAACTCCTGACCTCAAGTGATCTGCCTGCCTTGTCCTTCCAAAGTGCTGGGATTACAGGCATGAGCCACTGTGCCTGTCTTCTCGTTAGCCTTTCCTGAAATATCTCTCAAGCCTTTTTAAAAGTCTGCTCGACTCTTCACCAAGTTGTCACACATTCCCCAAATCCCCAAGGTGGAATTACGGGATTCTGCCTCTCTGCTCTCCACGTGCCTTGTTTTTGTGACTAACAGTCTCTGCATCTTATTCTCTCTGCATCCACTGCAAAACAGCTCACTGCTTAGCACGGTGCCTGATGGATGGTAGACACTCACTAACTGTTGAATAAATTGCCTCTCCACATTAGAAGCACATGTCCCTTTCATAACCCATCCCTCCCATTCCTAGCTACTTCTACAGAATAAAAATAATTTTTCATTTTTTCAAAGATTTAATAGGGGCACACTTAAGTAAGGAAATGTCTATTCACACTTCCGTGTAAGAAGTGCTGCTTCAGATTGCTTGAGTTAAATTGGAAGAGGTTAAATTAAAAGAAAAAAAGAATGTCTCCCCACTGGACTCATCTTGGTAGTTCTGACAGTTGAACTCAAACAGCATCCCTGTTCCCTTCCTAGAAAGGTACACTACAGGTTTTGTGTATGTACACTTTTTTTTTTTTTTTTTTTTTTGGAGACAGAGTCTCGCTCTGTTGCCCAGGCTGGAGTGCAGTGGCGTGATCTCAGCTCACTGCAAGCTCTGCCTCCCAGGTTCACACCAGTCTCCTGCCTCAGACTCCTGAGTAGCTGGGACTACAGGCTCCCGCCACCATGCCCGGCTAATTTCATTTTTGTATTTTTAGTAGAGATGGGGTTTCACCATGTTAGCCAGGATGGTCTTGATCTCCTGACCTCATGATCCACCCACCTCAGCCTCCCAAAGTGCTGGGATTACAGGCGTGAACCACCGTGCCCGGCTGTGCATGTACACAGTTTTTAAAGGCAGGAAACCACATGTAACAATCAGTCAACTATTATATGTGGCAGAGTCTGTTTTTTAAAATGTGTTTAGTTAACCTGTTAAAGAAATTTAACATTGAAAGAGTTTTATAAAAATTATTTCTGATTGGAAAAAAAGACTTTTGGTAGGAAAAAAATATTAAAGAAAGTAAGACCACAGTATTTATAATGCAAATATTGTAAAAGGCCATAAAACTCCTGAGGTCCTATTGTGTATTTGTAATGGATCTATAACATAAATGTAGGTAAGACTGAGGAAAATACATTCATTTGTTTTTAAAAAAAATACTGAGTCAAGTTTCTTCCCACATCCAGCGATGATAATGAGAAGGTATCATCTTTTTGGTATAAAAGCCAAACTGCTTTTATAAGATTTTCTGCTTGCTATAGATAGTACCTAAAGTCATATCTGAGTTTCTGATAAAGAGGTGTCAGTGTTTTAATGACCTGACATATCAATCAAAGTGACAAACTAAAACTATACACACACACACCATTGTACCTTCATTTATTTTTATTTTTTGAGACAGGATCTCGCTCTGTTGCCCAGGCAGGAGTGGTGTAGTGGTATGGTCATGGTTTGCTGCAGCCTTGACCTGCTGGGCTTAAGTGATCCTCCCACCTCAGCCTCCTGAGTAGCTGGGATTATAGGCCCACACCACCACGCACAGCTTGTTTTTAAAATTTTTTTGTAGGACGAGGTCTCACTGTGTTGCCCAGGCTGGTCTTAATACTACAAGATATGCCCATAATGTTGCATTAGAAATGCATTTTGGATCCTAGAACTTGCCATAAACTAAACCTGAAGAGGAATGGTTTGTGCATTTCCTTTTAAACATTTTCATACACTTTGTGTGTCACTTTGGATTTGCTTTACTCATGCATTTATCCTTGCAGGCCCTCATGACGCCTGAGTGTCAGGAATGTTACAGGCTTGTGTTGTGAGGCATCTGCTCCTTCCCCCATCTCCATATGTGCTTCCTATTCTGACTCTGTACTCTTCTCTCGTTTTTCTTTCTCTGCAGTACAGCTGTCCCTTGGTATTTAAGAGAGCTTGGTTCCAGGGCCCCCACTGATACCAAAATCCATGGATGCTCAAGTCACTGGTGGAACACAGCGTAGTATTTACATATAACATATGCACATCCTCCTGTATACATTGAATCATCCCTAGATGACTCATAATACTTAATACTATATAAATGACATGTAAATGGTTACTCTGTACTGTTGTTTTATTTGTATTATTTGTTTTGGTATGCTTTTTATTTTTTCAAATATTTTTGATCTGCAGTTGATTGAATTCACAGATATGAAACCCATGGATACAGAGGGTTGGGCCCATGGTACTTTATTTGGCTTTCAGGAGCCCCTTCATTCATCCATTTCTGCTCATTTTTCTTCTCCCTGCTTTTCCACTCTATAGTAATATCTCTGACTTTCTCCTCTCCTCACCCTCTCACTGTCCCTGGCTCATTTTCTCCATTCTCTTATAATGCCTTCACTAGATGTCAGCTCCACCAGGCATCCTTCCCTGATAGCCTTGTCTGCCCATCCCTGTGCAGTGAGGCCTACGGGTGTGTGTGTGTGTGTCCTGGGAGTAAAGCCTCCAGTTCACTCCTTAAGACCTCTTTAAGAGCAAGAACTGTGTGGAGAGATCCTCTTTTAAAGTGTTTTTACTCTTGTGCTTTTTTTTCCTAAACTTCACTTTGACTGCTTTAACATGTTTTATTTACCATCTTAAGTTATCCACTTTCTGTTACTGAACACCACGGGTTTGGTCTAGGTTCTAGCTCACTGCACAGAAAGCCAATCACTGAGACTACAAGTATTGCCAAGGAAGAAGGCTTTAATTGGGTGCTGTGGCCAAGGAGATGGGAGCTCAGTCTCAAATCCACTTCCCTGATGGACTAAAACTAGGGGTTTATGTAACCGGGAAGAAATGTAACAATGTGTAAGAAAACAAGAGCAAGGGAGGGACAGGGAAAGCATCATGATGAATCAGGGATCAGCATCTCATGTCAGGATGTGGTGATCTGGTGAGTTTCAGTTCTTTGATACTTTTTTTTAAGAGGCCTGAAGGTCATTTCCTGAGAAAGGAACTCAGATAAGACAAATGTTAAGTTTCAAGCTTTAAGATCAGAAATGTCTGCCGGGCGAGGTGGTCACTCATGCCTGTAATCCCAGCACTTTGGGAGGCCAAGGCAGGCGGATCACGAGGTCAAGAGATTGAGCGGTGAAACCTCGTCTCTACAGAAAATACAAAAAATTAGTCGGACATGGTGGTGGGCGCCTGTAGTCCCAGCTACTTGGGAGGCTGAGGTAGGAGAATGGCGTGAACCCAGGAGGCGGAGCTTGCAGTGAGCCAAGATTGAAACACTGCACTCCAGCCTGGGCAACAGAGTGAGACTCTGTCTCAAAAAAAAAAAAAAAGAAAAAGAAAAAAAGAAAAACACATTTCTCATTTTCCAAGTTCTTGTATGAGAAAACTCAAAACAAAGCATATGAATTTCTACGTTTTCCTTTATGTCTCCTTGAAATATTAAAGAATTCTTTCTCACTAAAAACATTAATGCCTGTAGCATTTTTAAAATGAGAAAGGAAATAAAGTGCCCTGGGTAATTCTGCTGAAAGTAATTTATTGAACATCATCACACGCACAGAGTTTTATCCATTGATCTCTTTTCAGGACTACAGGCAGCTGTTTCTTTGGGGGTAACTATTTATTCATGTGTATTAGCAGTGTTACTCTTGGGTCATTGTAGTAATTCTGACTGTTCCAAAAAGGTTCAGAGAGGATTAGCTCATAAAAACCTTCAGAACACATTGTAAATGGAAAGGGAGAGCCCATTTAAAAAGCTCATACCCACTTTGACCAACTACATGTTGTAGATTTTCTCATCCCAACAGTAATTCCTAAGATTAGACATTTATGGGGAAAGACTAAAGATGGAAATGGCCCTACAAGCAAATGGCCCACACCCTCTTTAGGCTGATGAACCAAGACAGGAGGAGCTCCCAGAAAGGGCTCTTTATAGCTGGTGTCTTCAGCTCAAACCTACTCCTTCCTATTCAGAGCCAGGGGACATGATTGCACTATTTGTGGCCTTGTTGCTGAACCCCCAGCAGCAGAGATTATCTGTGTCCCTCTTCCCATTTATCTCAAAGATGAAAACAAAAAAAACACAAAGAATAAAAGGCAAAGCAGAACAAACCCATGCTATGTGAGGTAAGAACCTGAGCTCCAAAGAAGGGTTTTGGGGAAAGCAGTAGACACAGGCCACTTGAAACCGACATTAGTTTTCTCTTCTGGGAATTGAGGACCCTGTATTTACCAGCACCTTCTATCTCATATAGTCACCCTGTGGGTCACATGAAAAGTCCTCTGTAAACATTCCCTCAGAAAAAAACATAGAAAATGCCCAAAACCAAACTTTCTTGTTGTTACCGGCCACACCTCTAGAATAAAATATGAAAAACTTGATCTTTTTATGCAAATGTGAAGCCAACCTCTTAATGCAAATTGAAAACTCAAATCTGAAAATACTGAAGGAGGATTAATATATTTTTTAGAAGTCTGAAGGAGGATTCATATATTTTTTAGAAGTCTGTGGCATGAGATATGTAGTACAGCTAATCTTATTCATAATATCTTTAAGAAAAAGAAGATCCATTTTTTTAAATACTTGGCACTTTCTATGACTATTGATTTGATCTTTTAAAATTAGTTTCCAATATAGAAACCCTCTACCCCTGGCAACAATGAACTAAACTCTTATAAGAATTTCTTTAAGAAATTACATTATCACATATTTACTGACCAGAGTTTTATCCCAATGGAAAAATGCTCTAGGAAGTTAATTACTTGAAGACTAGGAAGATAGGGAAATTGTAGCTTTTCCCAGAATGACCTTTGTGGACTAGTTTTTAAAAAAGAATTTGAATTTCTTTCCAAACACAGATGAGGGCCTGACTAACCCTCAGTTTCAGCTGTATAAACATTGAACTTTCAAATGTCTTAGAAAATAAGACCAAAACTTTTAACAACCAGTGTAAAACCTGAATAATTACAATTATATTGTTGATTATTTCCCTTATGGGAAGTAATCTGCTTCTTTCCCCAAAAAGGCAAAGATTGTTTTATTTCTTAGTTTTTATGATATGAGTGTAACAAACGTTTTAGTAAACAAAACAATGTTTACCATATATGTATTTGTCTATATATATGTGTGTGTGTTTAAAATACATAAAATTATATATAAATATATTTCAGATTTTAAATTCATATACATTTATAAATTTTGACAAGCTTTGACTCAAGAGAAGCCTGTAG
This sequence comes from Piliocolobus tephrosceles, assembly GCF_002776525.5. Lineage (NCBI taxonomy): Eukaryota > Metazoa > Chordata > Mammalia > Primates > Cercopithecidae > Piliocolobus > Piliocolobus tephrosceles. The sequence continues at coordinate 33,381,992 of NC_045448.1, forward strand.
TTTCTAATTACCTGTGAGTATAATCTTCACTGAGGTCTTATTACAAGTATTCCATTTTGTAATAAACACCATGACATACTTACAACTTTGTAAGTATAAAGGGTGAGGAAAAAAATGAGGGGAAAAAAATTGAGCCTTCTTTTAGCACAAACTGTAGAATAAACCTGATTACCAAAACCCTGTTGCTTTTTTGATTTGTATTTCTCACTATTATTTATTAATAGCTAGCTACATCTTTGGACCAGCTGAAGAAAATAATTGAGCAGAACTGGTAGTAGTAACAGGCTGACAATTTATTCACTGTGTTGAGGGAGAGATTATAAAATTTTCTGTAGGGTTCATAATTGATTTAGTAACAATTTAAAATACGTACTCTTGGTTTTCCCAAGTAATTCCATGTCTAAGAGCTCGAAGGCCCTTCTAACGAAGATGCTTTCCGTTAAGAGTGCACAAAGTGAATTTCAGTCCTCTCCACACTTGAAGCAAGCTAGACCAGATGAGGAAGGTGGCAGGTTTTACCCAATTTCACACACGAGGAAATGATTTAAAACCACTTCATAAACTGCTGCATAGAAATCAGCATTTGAGTTTTTTCCTGGACACTTGTTCTAGGTTTACATTTGTCATCAGCTGTTAATGCTAACTTACTGTCCAAGCTGAAATCTGTCAAAGACAAAATAATCAGAGAATTGGCCAGAATCAACTAGATGAGAGATCTTTATAGTCTCACTGATACTCTGTGTTCTGAGAGGAGTGTATATTTCCAAGGTTTGTTTGCTGCTTTGCTTGCTTTTAATGCCAGAAGAGGAAAGAAAGGGCAGTAGCTTTTCTGATAGAATTTTGTGAGTTTATATTTTAGAAACACATTTACTATTTAATATATTAGTAAAATTCCCACTGTCAACTAGGCCCTGCCAAAATAAACATATAGGAAGATATTGCAAAAATAATTTATTTAATTTCCCTGCTCATATAATTATCTACTAACTTCAAAACAAAGGTAATGTGCGGACATTAAACTCTTACCCTCACCAGTAAATGTCTTCCTTTTGACCTTACAGTTTGAGTCCAAGAATCTGGAAGTAGTAGAGTTCTAGTGACAATATTTCATTAGAATTAATCTAAGTAATTATTATGACAGTAGTCAGCTTCTTATTTGATGTCGCATTAAATAAAAACAGTTAATAAATTCAAACTGGATCATAGGCAGTAATTTGAACTCTATAGCATACAGGAGAGAAGGGGTGTGACTACTTTCCAAGTCTAGTCACAAAATAGTGATCATTTTTTAAAAGCACAGACTTGTTCAAAGACTTCATATCTGATCGAATTCAATCTGTTTCCTTATCTGAAAGTGGGTGGATTTTGTTCTTATCGTTTGTATTCTTTCATATCATCTCGTTCGTGTTTTATCACACAGAGGGTTAAGCTGAATCTGTTAGAATATGTTTTCCTCTAGGATGCACTTGAGCTGGGACTAGAACCCAGATTTGAAATTCTACCCTGGGGCTTAGCTGGCACTCATTATTTCATTCAAAGTCATATATTTGCAACAATTTAAGTAGTTAGATTTTCAGTGATGAAAGGTTATTTAATAGGCTCCAGGTTACAGCAGTATTTTCCTAGTTATCTTCTTCTGTGCAGTCTTCAGAAGAGATTGGGAGCATGGTTGATTCAAATAACTACCTAAGGGTTAAATATTATGTGTGGGCTCAGACCCCTGGTCAAGTGTTGGGGAAAATTTTTATTGATTTAAGTAGGTGTTATAGCTCAGTAACAAATGGCCCTATGTTTGGCAAGAAAAGCAGATATGGAAACTCTACTCACAGCCAAATCTACAATAATAAAATAATTGGTTCACGTAAAAGGAAATGGTTTTGACAGATTTACACTCTTGGGGTATGTTAGAATTCCACCAAAACTCAGGATTCAAGTGCATTTTTATCTCAAAGTGGAAGAGTCTGACACTGAAAGTGGAAAGCATTTTCTATAAAGCAAATGCTATTGACACGGTCACTCTTTCACCCATTGCATTCTCTACGAGTTGTGTTAGGTAGTTCTGATGTGTCCTATTGTCACTCTTTACCTTCTCTGCTCCATTTAGATTTAGATGTAGATCAACCCAAAGAAGAAAAGAAAGAATGCTACTATAATCTCAATGACGCCAGTCTCTGTGATAATGTGTTGGCCCCCAATGTCACGAAACAAGAATGCTGCTGTACATCGGGTGCGGGATGGGGAGATAACTGTGAAATCTTCCCCTGCCCGGTCTTGGGAACTGGTAAGAATCTGCTGAGTGGTCGAGTCACACTTGTGTTTGGTCATATGGTGTCCCTGGGCTTTGAAATGATGACACTCACTCCCACAGCCAACTCAAGGCGACTTACCACATAGTGAGTTTCATTCAGCGCTAGATCCAGCACCCACATCCCATCTTAATATGAATCCTTGAACTTCTCTTCATCAGAGTGTACTGACACTCAGGTTCTGTGTGATATTTTGGCAGAAAGTTAATTCAGTTTTATTCCACTTTAAAATTAAAATCAGTCTTTGCTGCTAATAATGATACAGCATTATTCGTAACTAAAGTTTGTGTATTGAAGCTAAGATTTTGTGTAATTGATTCTTATTAAACCTTTAAGAAACTAGACATCACAGTCATGGAAAAATAATAGTTATAATATCAAGTAAAGCATGAGTAAGAAAATATAAGTGAACTTGGAGGTTTTTTTAATTAAAAAGTGTAAGAAAATCTATGAAGTCATTAGATTTCTTTGCACTTAATCCATAATTTTTTTGAGATTGTACTAAATTTATTTGCTGGAATTGCCTTTAAGTTACCGAGTCTGAGAAAGCAAAACTGAACTTGAAACATGCATTCATGGAAGATGTTGATTCTTTTTTTTTTTCTTTTCAACTTATTTCTTTTTTTTGGTTTTGTCTCTTCTGAAATCAGCTGAGTTCACTGAAATGTGTCCCAAAGGGAAAGGTTTTGTGCCTGCTGGAGAATCCTCTTCCGAAGCTGGTGGTGAGAACTATAAAGGTCAGAATCAAGTGGAAACAAATTTTCAACACATTGTGTATGTGTGAGATACTCAAGTGAACGCATGGCTTGGGTTTCACAGAATTAGAGTTCTTTTTAGTCTTGAAAACGGATTACAAAGTCCTTAATTCTACCATTAAAAGAAAGTCCCCATGGACTTGGAGTCAGAACACAAACTGTATGATGCTGGGAAGTAGACATTGGGAGGTGAACTTCTGAGTTTCTATCTCTTCATCCCTGAGATAGGAATAATTTCTCAAAGGTTATGATAAGGATTAAATAAGATAATGTATCTGAAAGTACTTAACAAATTCTGTACCTAGTACATATTTACTAAATATATTATTTTATTCTAGATGCTTAATAGAAATCATATAAATTATGATCATATAAATTTGACCACTATTTGTCTTTATGGTCATCAACAAAGCTAAGGTTCTTGTATTTTTAGACTTTATCCTACTGTTGTGGGGCCTTTTACCAGTGGCCACAAGTTCATAATGAGAAATGGAAGAGAAGACAACCAGAGTAGACACGTTTTATATATTTAATGCTACTATTATGTAATTCTAAAATAAATGTGCAGCCTTTTAATTTTGGTGAATATCCACATGTTTGAATATTTCCTCATTAACCACTCACTTTTGACATTTTCATGATAGAGATATTATCTTTTATATACAAAGTTATTTTTTTCCTTTATACTTTAATACTGAAGACTGCTAAGTAGCTGGGAAACAGACTATAAAATCATTTTTATTGTCAATTTTTGGAAAACTAGTGTTTGAATAATATGGTATAATTCAGTAGCTGGATAAGAAATTCCATTTGTGTTTTTTTAAATACATCTATGATTTGGTCCAATTAAATAATGAGACTTGGTTTATAATACGTGTTGAATGGTTTCCAAATTCACAAATATACATTACTGTGTTTTTGCAGGGATGTAGTTAAATCTCCCTTCATATTAAGGTACAGAGCTCTGATTTCACCATAAATTCATCTTCTCTTTTATATGAAAATAAATTCCTCCTCTTCCTATTTTAGCAGTGCTGTTAATGGTTGGAAGATTGGATACAGATCCAACCAGCCATATGTTCTAGGCTTGGCTTTGCCATTTTCTATCTGTGTAACTTTAAGCAAATCCTCTATGGAGTCTTCAGGTTGTAAAATGAGGAATAGATGACATTAGCTCTAAAATGCTAGAACTAATGCTAATAATAGCAGTAAAAGCAACAGATAACACTTTTGAGTATCTGCTTATGCTAGAGTATATACTGAGTCCTAGCCATGGATTATCTCATTTCATCCTTCCACTCTTACTAGGTAGATGTTCCTATTGTCTCTAATTTATCGCTGAGTAAACTGAGATAGCAAACTGTTAATTCTATGGGGGAATGGGTCTGCTAACCCCCTTAGCAAATTGTGCTTTCTTTTATCAAGAAAGACTTGCATTCAAGTTCCACCAAACCTTCTTGGAAACTTTCTACATCTCAACTAGTGAATGGGCCAGAATATACATTATAGAACACGTTTCTTAAAAGGTATATATCCTTCTGTTGATGCCACTATGGAACCATAGACCATTTCATCAAATATGAGGTAGCGTCTCAGAAACCATATTTACAAATACACTTCTCCAATAATGGTTTGGCCATTGCTTCTCAAATATCACAGACAAACTACATCTGTTTATGTTTTTATGCCTGCCAATTAGGCCTTACTTTAAGAATATTATATTGCTGTTTCTGTAGGATTCTTTGGAATATAAATATTATAATATCTAACTTAAAGCCCCAAATCTGGTTATACTCTTTTTAATTGAAAGATCAAACCTAACTCCTTTTTGTATTTCTCAATTTTTTCCCAATAGATGCAGATGAATGCCTACTTTTTGGACAAGAAATCTGCAAAAATGGTTTCTGTTTGAACACTCGGCCTGGGTATGAATGCTACTGTAAGCAAGGGACATACTACGATCCCGTGAAACTGCAGTGCTTTGGTAAGCTTTAAGGGGATATAGTATGGTGTACTGTGAAAATATACAGATGGAAAAAATAACTATGCTATGTAGTAAAAACAATTTCCTTGAATCTAAATCATATGTTGAAAAGATGTGTAAATGTTTTAGGGATCTTTTTCTTAACCACAATTTAAGAAAAAAAAAAAAAAAACCACCTCCATTCTACTGTTTGAATGTATTTCAAACAAAGAGTTAATATTCACTGTGGAATTACAATTCAGGCCACTGGTATAACTGAAGTGTTCTTTTGGTCTGTGGCACCTCCTGTTTCATCACTCATACTGTGCAAGTGAGAGCCATTTTAAATACTGACCCAGACTTTAATGCTTAAGCAGAAAACCATATATACTAGGCAGAAAAACATAGCAAAAGGCAATAATTTTACAAGTTATCATAAGGAGCCATTTTATCTTAAATGTCTAAGCATATCCTGTTCATCGATGTTTTCTTTCCTTATTTAATGTCAGCAGCAGCAGCAATGTTGTTTTTCAGTCTGAGCAGCTTACATTTTTATAGTCAGAGCCACTCTCTTTTGGATGATAATGTGTGGTTAATTAAAAGTGGCAGCCCCTGGAATCTGGGCTAAATAGAGCAATGTGTAAAGTTTGGTAAGTGTATGAGGTACAACTGATGGCTGATTTTCTTTAGTAATTTTTTTTTCTCTTAAGATATGGATGAATGTCAAGACCCCAGTAGTTGTATTGATGGCCAGTGTGTTAATACAGAGGGCTCTTACAACTGCTTCTGTACTCACCCCATGGTCCTGGATGCGTCAGAAAAAAGATGTATAAGACCGGCTGAGTCAAACGGTATGTTTCCAGGAGATGCAAACCTGTGTCCAAGTAAATATCATAAGGTTTTCCTTTTAACTAAAATTGTGAACCATTGGAAAATAGAAAAAATGAATTCCTTGGGTATTTTGAAATAACTAAAATGAGATACTTACAGAAATAATAATAAGATGCATATCATCAGTATGCAAGAGATTTAATAGCCTGGACATACTCATTAAGTATGGACCATGGAGTGGCTGAGCAGATGGCGGGGTTGTTCCATGGCTGAGGGTTCATCATCCCTAACCTGCAAAGGCAGCTGAGGGAAATGTAATTCAGGGAAAGATAATTAGGTGTGCTCAGCAGAGTGGTGGGAGTGGATAAGGCTCAGCAGAGCAGAGGGTGGAGTTCAACAAGGTGGTGGAGAGCCCAGAAGTCCACTGACAGAAACTCCTGTCATCCCTGATACTACTGATAATTGGCAAAAAGCTGCTGATAATTGGCATCATCTATCATTCGCCTCAGGAGACTGCTTTGGATGAAGTCAGTTGAAAGGTAGGAATTAAAGACTCTAGGATGAAGTGTCACTGGTCCAGGGCTTTGGCAGATTAAATGGATGAGAAGGTGTGAATTCAATAACTGTTACGTGGAAAGAAATGGTAGGGTTTGACAGGAGTAAATGAAAAAGTGAAGATTAGAAGAGTGAGAAGCCCATCAGGCTTATGACGGACAGGCAAAATAGTGGGCATTGTATATAACAGTAGGAAGCTGTAGAGAGACGTATTGTGTTGGGACCGGATGGGGAGGTGGAATTTCAGCTGATGGAATGACACCCAGTTGGAGATGACAGAGAATTGATCCATTCAAAGAACAGACTGGATTCAGACTTTTACTTGGAAGTCACTCTTAGATGGAAGCTTGGAGACTTGCTGGCTTCCAACACAGTGTTTATAAATAGGAATAACTGTGCAATTTTCATGGAACTATGTTTTCCCTTTCAGAACAAATAGAAGAAACTGATGTCTACCAAGATTTGTGCTGGGAACATCTGAGTGATGAGTACGTGTGTAGCCGGCCTCTTGTGGGCAAGCAGACGACGTACACTGAGTGCTGCTGTCTGTATGGAGAGGCCTGGGGCATGCAGTGTGCCCTCTGCCCCATGAAGGATTCAGGTGAGCCCATATCCAGTTCCTTCTGCAGGAGGCCTTTGGGGACAAGTTCATCTCACCTCCTTTGCATCCTGACATTTCTCTTCCATATCTTCGCCTTCACTCCTGATATCTTACTTTCATTGTGTGTGTGTGTGTGTGTGTGTGTGTGTGTGTGTGTGTGTAGGGCAGGACTGAGTAAACATTTCGCTCCTGGTTTACCTCCACTCCCGACCCTGTCATTAATTTTTGAAGCCCTCATTCCATTTCCCCAGTGAACGATAAATGACCCAAAGAAACATAACTTAGCAATCAGTGGCATAGACTTAGAATTTTTATTTCCTGGCAGTTCATTTTTTACTACAATTCTTCTCATTCCTAACAGTTTCTACTTAGACCAAAACGTATATTAGAGACGAAAGAAAATCACTGTGGGTCAAAGTCCAAATTTTCACGTCAACCTCTGTGTATGGAGATATAAGAAATGGGTTAGAACAAAAAGGGAAGGATTTAGAAAGTAATCGAAGAAATATTTCAACAAATCTCCTTTCCTTTCAAGTTCTAGATCTATCTGGGTTTAAACCTTTGGCCAACTGGAAAAGATGAGACAGGCTAAGCTCCCAGTTTCATCCCCTCTCCCAGTTTGGAGGAGGCCTGGAAGGTGCTGGCTTCGTGCTTCCTGGCTGGGCTGTCTGGTGACCGTTGAGTTGTGCACTGACTGCCAATTTCCCTTTTTACCATCATAGCACCTTCTCATTAAAGGAAAGCACTCGAAAGTGTTCAGTGTATCCTTTTGTAAAGTTGACTTGTTAAAGGTAGAAGGATCATGTGCAAGTAGAAAGCAAAGGAGTTTATTATGAAAATATTCTCAGAACAGTCGAGAGGGGAAAAATTACTTGAAAAGAGGAAATGCATTAATTTTTAGTGAATTCAATTAGAATATTTCTTTCAAGCTATATAATAAATTAGCTTTCCAGCTTAGAAATAGCTGAAAACCAATGTAGCATGAAAGAGAAAATAATTGGGAATTCCCGTAAGAAGAAAATGAATAGCCAAGGATAAAGAGCAAATACACAAAGCACTAGATGGCAATGATAGCAGCCCAGAATTGGAGAGAGGGCAGGTCTGGGGCCAGATGGCGCTGAGTCTGGAATCCAGCACTGCCATAGCAGCTGCATGACCAGGGGAAAAAAACTTCACCCTGTACAGCTCATTTGTGAAAAGGAGGCGTCTACATCTGTCTTGGGTTGTTGCAAGGGCTGGGAGGATGTAGGTAGAGCAAGGGGCTAATTACTAGCTTTACTGGTTGTTTCGGGCCCTGGAAGCAGATGCCACGGGGAGACAAAAGTGAAATCACCAAGTTAATGTGAGTTCAGTGAGGCTTTTGAGTCATTTTCTCACAATACTATACTACCTCAAATCTTTTTTACTTATGCAGTGGTTTTTCATTGCCTAATTTTTTCCACAAATCACATGTATTCCTCCTAAAGTATTAAAATAGTCAAAGAGGTTATATTCCCCTCCACCTACACCATCACAATTGAACTCTGCTCCTTAAAGACACGCACTTTTGACAGTTGGGTTTTATCATCCTAGCATTTTCCTACACTTTAATTATCATTATAAATTTATATTAGTCATTGCTGTATATTAATATATTTATATCCAACAGTGTTTATAACTGAAGTCTGTATCATTGATCTAAGCTACACTTTGCTTTATATTTTGCACTTCAGCATCCCTGAGATCGGGGTCATCTGATGATTATGATATATAACCATGGCCACAGGTATTTTTCCCAATTTTTAACATCTATTATATCAAGATACATTTTACAATCTAGGATCTCTTAAAACTGATGAAAGTAACTTAAAATTTTTTTATATTGATATATTTAGGAGTGCAAGTGTAGATTTCTTACCTGCATATATTGCGAGGTGGTAAGTAAAGTCTGTGTTTTTAGTGTACCCATAACACGAATAGCGAGACTGTGCCCAATAGGTCATTTTTCAACCCTTACCCCACTTCCAGACTCCCACATTTTGGAGTCTCCAGTGTCTGTTATTCCATTCCATATGTCCATGTGTCCCCATTGTTTAGCTACCATTTATAAGTGAGAACACTCAGTATTTGACTTTCTGTTTCTGAGTAATTTCAATTAGGATAGTGACCTCCAGTTCCACCCATGTTGCTGCAAAATGCACGATTTTATTCTTGGTTCTTAGTGGTATTTTTATTCTTATTCTTAGTGGTATTCCATGTATAAAGAAATTTTCTTACTGAAGCATTCCTACAGGTGCATATGTGGAGGTTCATTGCAGCATTGTTTATAAAAGGAAAATCAGGATTGGGGCAAGATGGGCCAGGGAAAGGTTAGGGGAGGAAAGAAAACAAATGCCCTGCACAAGAGGTGACTGAATAAATCATGTACATCCATAAAACAGATTCCATGCAATTGTTTAAAAATTACGTTGTTTCGGCCGGGCGTGGTGGCTCATGCCTGTAATCACAGCACTTTGGGGAGCCGAGACAGGCGGATCACAAGGTCAGGAGATCAAGACCATACTGGCTAACACGGTGAAACCCCATCTCTACTAAAAGATACAAAAAATTAGCCAGACCTGGTGGCGCACACCTGTAATCCCAGCTACTCGGGAGGCTGAGGCAGGAGAATAGCTTGAACCCAGGAGGCGGAGGTTGCAGTGAGCCGAGATCGTGCCACTGTACTCCATCCAGTCTGGGCAACAGAGCGAGACTCCATCTCAAAAAAAAAAAAAAAAAAAATAGTACAGCCTTTATGGAAAACAGTATGGAGATTTCTCAAAGAACTAAAAATAGAACTACCTGGCAATCCCACTAACTAGGTACCTACCCAAAAGGAAATGTCTTTATCCATTCCTCCATTGAAGGACACTTAGGTTGATTCTGTCTCTTTGCTGTTGTGAGTAGTGCTGCCATGAACACACAAATGCAGGTATCTTTTTGATATAATGATCTCATTGCCTTTGGGTAGGTACCCATAAACAATGCTGCAGTGAACCTCCATGTATGCACCTGCAGGAATGGCTCAGTAAGAAAATTTCGACAAATGAAAATACCAGGCTAAGTGTGTACATTTTAAATTTATGATATTATCCTGGCTGGCACCATGGCTTATGCCTGAAGTCCCAGCATGTTGGGAGGTCGAGGTGATGGATTGCCTGAGGTCAGGAGTTTGACACCAGCCTGGGCAACACAGTGAAACCCATCTCTACAAAACATACAAAAATTAGCCAAGTGTGGTGGTACACACCTCTAGTCCTAGCTACTTGGGAGGCTGAGGTGGGAGGATGGCTTCAGCCCAGGAGGCAGAGGTTGCAGTGGGCCAAGATCGTACCACTGCACTCCATCCTGGGCAGCAGAGCCAGACCCTGTCTCAAATAGATAGATAAAATTATTCCCCCAAAACACTGTAAAAATTTACACTCTATTTAATTGACTAGGTTTAAAAACGTTCCAGTATTTTGTTATGAGAAATGAATATTTGAATAATGTAGCAATATTCTAAATATTAAATCTATTCTGAAAATATGGATTTCAGAATATTGCATAAATAGTTTTCAACTAAAGTTTTCAAAAACATTTTAAAAAGTGGATTAGAACAAATACATATGAAGAAGTATATATTATATAATATTTTTGGAAGAATACAGAGTATCGGGGAAAAAAGATACCACATGCCAAAGTGAAAAAAAAAAAAAAAAAGATTAGCTTCATTGCTATACAATTTCTAGTTTGTATATCCACAGTTATTATGATGAAATGTCCAAAAAGAATCTCTAGTGTACATGGTCAGCCAAACCAAAATCAGTGCTTTCCAATCTGTTACTTTTTAAAACAATGGTAGTTTGTTTGTTAACTGTATTATAATTTTAACCTCCAGCATACAAATTCATTGACATTAAAATGCTGGGTGGGCTGGTTGGCGAGAACAACTACTTAGGCTCTGGAGGCACCTGTGAAGGACCCCAGTGTTCTAGGAAATGCATGTTGAAAACTGCTTTCGAAATGTATCTGTTGAAGTATAGGAATTAGGGAGGCAGCCCCGAAGGAACTTCCTTTTTTTTTTTTTTTTTTATTATACTTTAAGTTCTAGGGTACATGTGCATAACGTGCAGGTTTGTTACATATGTATATATGTGCCATGTTGGTGTGCTGCACCCATCAACTCGTCAGCACCCATCAATACATCATTTATATCAGGTATAACTCCCCAATGCAATCCCTCCCCCCTCCCCCCTCCACATGATAGGCCCCCTTGTGTGATGTTCCCCTTCCCGAGTCCAAGTGAGCTCATTGTTCAGTTCCCACCTATGAGTGAGAACATGCGGTGTTTGGTTTTCTCTTCTTGTGATAGTTTGCTAAGAATGATGGTTTCCAGCTGCATCCATGTCCCTACAAAGGACGCAAACTCTTTTTTTTTTTGGACAGAGTCTCGCTCTCACCCAGGCTGAAGTGCAGTGATGCGATCTCAGCTCAGTGCTACCTCTGCCTCCCAGGTTCAAGCGATTCTCCTGCCTCAGCCTCCCAAGTAGCTGGGATTACAGGCACCCACCACCACTCCCAGCTAATTTTTTGTATTTGGTAGACACAGGGGAACTTTTCTTTTATACTACCAAAATTATAGACCTAGAACTAGGCTTATGGATCATCTATTCTGAATCCAGAGAGAAGTACACAGTGAAATTAAACTTTTCCACAGGTCCTGTGATTAGTTGGCATTCCCTTAGTTGGCACCTGATCGTGTAGTCACATTTACACAAAACCATCTCTTGTTGCAAACACATGTTTGCTGGACTGGAGTGAACTAAGAGGAGCCTCAGGGCATCAAGGTTAGCTCATGTGCTCTAGAACCAGGTTGCCTGGCTTTGCATCCTGGTTTGGCGACTCCTTATCCCCATGACCTTGTTAATTTTCTGTCTCTGTACCTCAGTTTCTCATGTGAAAATAATATCTGCCTTTCAGGGTGGTTGTAAGAATTAAATAATACACGAACACTTCAAATAGTGTTTGACACATGGTACATTTTCAGAAGATACTAACAAGTATGGCTGCTACTACTAGGTATCTCAGATCAAATGCATTTTCAAATGTAATGAAAATCCAAAGGATCTTATAAAATGCACAGTTACCTAAATAGCATGTGAACACAAATTAAGCGTAGACAAATGCAGAAATAATTGTTCTTAATGTAAGACTTTCTGTTCTAGACCACTGCTTTGTAAACATTAATGGGCATGTCAGTTACCTGGGAGAGCTTATCAAAAAACATGCTGGTTTCTCACTTGCAAAAGATGGGGTGGGAGGCACAGGATTCTGCATTTCTGATAAGTCCCAAGCTGCTGCTGCTGCTGCTTCCTCTGAACAGGAAGCAAAGCTCTAGAGACATCTAATAGCATCTAACTTTATTTTGTTAAAACCTACGTTAATGCTGGTAGTCATTTATCATAAGGGAAGCAAAGAATATGTGAATTTTAAAACTAGTTAGTTCATAGTTTCTGCCATTGAACCTTTTAAATATACTGTTCCCGGATATCTTGATCGTTGAGAAGGACCACGTTGTCTATCTCTTCATCTGAGCACAGGACTAATCCCAGCCTGTCAGACATCAAGCATCCCATTTGCCTTAGGAGTGCAGTACTGCTTTGGGGAACAATTCGTTACTGATGGAATCAGTGCTGGAGGAATTTAAGGAATAAATCGCACCACTTGTCATCAGCTTTAAGCATTAAAGTGCAGTGTAAAGTAAAACTTTGGCTCCAGAACGAGCTTTCACACTTCTGGTCCAGTAGGTCATGGGCACTAATTCTTGCTAAAGCAGCAACTACATCTGAGAATACTGGTAGGTGGAGGAGGTAGGAGTGGCTGCTTAAATAGTGTTCTCTGAAGTTACATGGCATCTTGCATATTGGTACCACATGCAGGGGAAATGAGGGTGATGGATTGTGTCAGGAGAGCTTTACATAAGGAGAATTGCTTAATTGTAGAATTCATACATTGCTGGGGCTGCTTAGGATCCCATTTCAATGCTCCACTAAAGTCTTAGAGGCCAGACCGCAGACTGCACTAAGAGGAAGTTCCTGATTTCTCCTCCACCATGGATGTATCATGGACTGACCGTCTCCCCATTCAGACTGCTGGAGGCCTTCCTTGCCCCATTCCAGCCCCTGACTTCTCTTCTCCTTCCCCTTTCACAATACCCGCTGATCCTGCTTCTCTTAAAATGACTTTGGTGGCTAAACTGTTTTGGGAGGATCCTCACATTTGTGGTCTTTATTGTGATGTCATGTCAGCGTCTGAGAGACAAAGCTGTTTGGGAAACCAAGTCAGGAAAAACGAGCCACGGTATCCATTTCATAAATGAAGACAGGGTGGTCATTGTTTGATCTTGCTGAGAATTTCTAGCGCTATGCGAGAAGAAAGTCATAGAGTTATCAGAACTTTGAGGCCTTTGGTTGGATATGGAGTTTATTGGAATATGGATTTTTTCTGTTCCTTGGTTTTTCTGAATCTAAGTGATAATAAAAATGATAACTAACATATACATAGCACAGTGCCAGGCACTGTCAACACGTTTTCCATCTATTGAGAGATTTAACTTGCCAAGCCATCTTAGGTATACAGTTACAGTAGTCCTCCGCCTTATCTGGTTTCAGTTACCCACAGTCAACCACGGTCCAAAATATTAAGGAGAAAATTCCAAAAATAAACAACTCATAAGTTTTAAATTGCATGCAATTCTGAGTAGTGTGGTGTCCCGCCCAGCACACGGACCATCCCTTTGTCCATACGGTGTATGCTACTTGCCCTTTAGTCAGTTAGTAGCAGCTCCATTATCTGATAGAAATCGATCGTATATATAAGGTTGAGTACTACCTGCAGTTTAAGGCATCCACTGGGGGTCTTGGAATATATCCCCAGTGGATAAGGGAGAATATTGTCCCTCCTTTTTCTGGCAGAGGATCTGAGGCACAGCAAGGTTAAGCTACCTGTTAGTGGTCATATACCAGTAAGTGGAAGATTCAAATCCAGGCACCCTGGCTCCAGAATCTGCGTTCTAACCTCTTCAGTGTTACTCGAGTCTCTTTCTCTCCATGATCTCAAAGCACATCTTAAATAGTCTCCTTAGAATAGAAGAGTAACAAAGTGAAGAATTAAAGCTGAGATTTTAAAATTGTCTCACACGTTGTGTGCTAAAAGAAAAACTGATTTTAGAGCTAACAATGAGCATAATAAATTAGAGGCAATGTGTCATCAAATCTGTAGCCCCAGACACATTGGCAGGAATAACAAAAAACTATATATTCAATGGACTAATGAACTAAGGCAAGTCAATAATTCTCAGTAAATAAAACTTTTAGTGATGCCTATCACTTAATCTAAAATGAATTTTTAATGTTTTTATTTTTTGCTACTTTTTTTTTTTTTTTTTTTGTTTTTTTTGAGACGGAGTCTCACTCTGTCGCCCAGGCTGGAGTGCAGTCGCCGGATCTCAGCTCACTGCAAGCTCCTCCTCCCAGGTTTAAGCCATTCTCCTGCCTCAGCCTCCCGAGTAGCTGGGACTACAGGTGCCTGCCACCTCGCCCGACTAGTTTTTTTTTTTTTTTTTTATTTTTTAGTAGAGACGGAGTTTCACCGTATTAGCCAGGATGGTCTCAATCTCCTGACCTCGTGATCCACCCGTCTCGGCCTCCCAAAGTGCTGGTATTACAGGCTTGAGCCACGGCGCCCGGCCTATTTTTTGCTACTCTTAGAAGTATAAGCTTAATGGCCGGGCGTGGTGGCTCACACCTGTAATCCCAGCACTTTGGGAGGCAGAGGTGGGCAGATCACTTAAGGTCAGGAGTTTGAGACCAGCCTGGCCAACATGGTGAAACCCTGTCTCTACTAAATTAGCCGGGCATGGTGGTGCATGCCTGCAATCCCAGCTGCTCTGGAGACTGAGGCACAAGAATTGCTTGAACCCGGGAGGCGGAGGTTGCAGTAAGCAAAGATCGTGCCACTGCACTCCAGTTTGGACAACACAGCGAGACTTCCTCTGAAAAAAATAACATAAGCTTAAATGTTCTGGAAAATGTACATAAGAATCAAGATAGAGGGTACCATTATCTCATGGAAAGCAAAATCTGTTGATCTGCAAATGAAAGAAAATTATACATATTTGAATATTTGAATCTGAAGTACCCAGGGATCCCAGTGTCTTTTTATATTGTTAAAATAATTAGATTTCTGATAAGTAAATTGTTAAAGTAATTAGACATTGTAAGTAAACTGAACAAAGACTTGGATAAATGGGACAGCTAGTGTGTCGGGAGAGTGCCATCTATTGGCGATGTAATGTACTACAGCACAGGTAATCTTACGTACTCTGGTGTAGAAAGATGAGAGTGGTTTTAAAAACTCAGGTCCCAAAGGAAACAGAAGGTGCCATAAAAGAAATCGAAAAATGTTAACAAAGTTTAATAAAACATGAATGTTGATCAACATACGGAGGCATGGTCCTCTCAGTGTTGCTGAGAGCAGTTTGAAGAGACAGATTTATACATCTGAATCAAAAATTCTAGTTCTGGGACTGATAAAAGAAGAAATGGATTTTTGTTTAATGCCTATTGAATAAAAGAATAAAGCACAAAGGCATGATGTGAATAGGCACTTAGTGAGGATCTGTTGAGTCAAAGCAATGTCAGTATTTATCCAACTTCCTTTGAGAAATGTAGACTGCTATAAGGGAATAGAAAATATTTGTCAGAATTATTCATACTCCTTTAAATAATGCTAGGAAGAATGATTATTACTGTATATAAATTAGATACAGCTTATAGTTTATACAAAGAGATAAGTAAATGACCGGAAATGAACTCTAAATTATTTGTAATTTACCTGTTTTCAGTTTTAGTTAAATTACTTACATGTTCTTTATTATTTATTGAATGCCTACTATGTACTAGGCAAACAATTCTGGAACAGGTGTAAAGTTGTATTTAATGAAATGCATAAGTAGTATAATTTATTCCTAAATATTATGTCTTTTAAATCTGCAAATGATACTTTATTTAATAAATTCACCATTTGCTGTGACAGAAAATTTTTCAATCCTTCCTAATATCTAACCTACCCAATTATTCATATCAATTTGCAAAAGTAAAGAATTTGGAATGTCTTCAAACAATTCCGCTAGTGATTTCTTCCGTATCCGTGCATGGCTCTTACATGTTCCCAAAGATCTCAGGGCGAGAAGTTTCATAATGCCCTTGGAGGTGTGAAGGAAGACAGGGATTTGACTCATGGACTAAACTTGAAAAAATGTTGTAACTGGGCCATACTTGCAAAAGGCTTGTCAGCAGTCACGGTTTAAAGGCTTTTCCAAGAAATATGTTTCCAAAGAATGTTAATAATCACTTTGGAACACGCTGCTTGTGAAATAGTGAGTGGTCACTGCCTTTGGTTTAGGCAATCCAGGGATCTCTTTCTGCTTTTGGTCCTGGCTCTGTGACATTGCACTGGACACATTACTTCAACCTCCTTAATCCAAAGTTGAGACCTCTTTGTGAGGTTATGATAATTAATACAATGAGTATGAAAGCGTTCATCCTTTCAGTCATAGATCCTGAGCATTATAATTAAAGAAACAGTAACCATTAGTCACTTATAATGGAAAATTAAAATCAAACTACAAAGATATAAAAGGCCTACAAAATCGAGTGGCTGTCATGCGTGCACAGAGAGTATCTTTCTAAAAGGCAAGTATTCCAGTTCTGTGGGCTGAACTCTTGGTATCCATGGAACTAGATTGAATGGATGTTATATGAAATGGCCAGTAAGCCAGTTACATTGTTCCTCATTGAAAGGACTCTTGGCCAGGCACAGTGGCTCACACCTGTAACCTCAGCACTTTGGGAGGCCGAGGCGGGAGGATCATGAGGTCAGGAGTTCGAGACCAGCCTGACCAATATGGCCAAACCCTGTCTTTACTAAAAATACAAAAATTACCTGGGCGTGGTGGCACGTGCCTGTAGTCCCAGCTACTCTGGAGGCTGAAGCAGAAGAATCACTTGAACCTGGGAGGCAGCGGTTGCAGTGAGCTGAGATTGTGCCACTGCACTCCAGCCTGGGCAACAGAGCCAGACTCTGTCCCAAAAAAAGAAAAAAGAAAGGACTCTTTTATTTATTTAGAAAGCTTTCTCTCACCCCTCCCAAAGAAAGGTTGAAAATACTTCTACTACTATCAAAAGATGATTGCAAAATGAAATTCATTATTGAATTCAAATTCAAAGTAGCTCTTTGATGTAACGTGATCCTTATGTTAATTTCCTCACTTGAAATCCTGGTGATTTCTTCGATATCCATGCATGGCTCTGACATGCTCATGAGGGTTAAATGTGATCATGCATGGGAGAGGATTGGCCTACAGTAAATGTGCCATAGCCAAAGGCGTTAGCAATTATTATGAATCAAATCCAGTTCTAGGAAATGAGTCAACGTTTATCATGCACCGCTCCCTGGTTATCCAGTGCTAGAAATCTCTTTGAAAGGAGCCAAGAATCAAAGACAGTGAGGGATAGGAGGGTGTTCAGGGAATTGCACAAACCTGAATACCCCTGTGTACTTGCAGAGAAGCTCCACCTGTGCCCGGCCAGGCTCCTGCAGTGTAAGTTAGGAAGTCAAAGAGAGGCTTTATGCACAGAAAGGACCATTTATGTTGGGTTTTAATGAACATTCAATGTACTCAATTTTTAAATGTTAAAACCTAGATATTCCTAAGAATTTGATTTCATCTTTCACATTTTATCATCCTATTTGTAAGTCCAATAACCTTCTATAAAATACGATCAATTTTATTTGTTGACTGTTTATATGCCTCAAAGAACAGATTAAACTTAAAAGTTATTTCTACATATAAATTCTATTAACTAAAATTTTGAACACTTCGGTCTCCATCTCACAATCCTAGTAAGCATTTTCCTCATAAATAATTAATTAGCTCTTATAAATCTTGTAAACCAGACTTGAAACACAGCAAATTAAATTCCCTAATAAATTTAAATAATGTTTACCAACCTGAAAATAATAAGATTCTCCTAATCCTCATTTAACTTAAAATCCAAAATCTAAATTCAGTTTTGAGTTGAAATTGCAAGGCCTATCAGGTTCTCTGATTATATGATTCTCTTAGGCACTAACACATATACAATAACAAGAAAAAAAAAAAGCCCTTACCCTAAGACATGTCACAGAAAGTGTTAACATTCTGAGCTTAATTAACTTCATAATTTCTGTATCAGAATTACTGTGTTAGGCCAGCTGAGGTTAGTGGGTGAAGAAATTCAGGACCCTGATTGCCAGTTGGCAATGAGACAGTGAAAACCAGGATGTGGTACCTGCATCCTTGCAGTAATGAGTCTGCCCTGCCCACCATAGGATGCCGAGCACCTTCTTCTTGCTTCCGTGCTAACAGGGGACCCCAAGTTTTCTCATGTGTACTGTTTTTATAATCAGTATCTTACATTGCAGTGATTTTCATTAAGACAGAAAAAACAAATAGAACCTTTTATCCAACTATACATGCCCTCCCGTAGGAATCAGATACATTCTCCTAAAGGGATATGCTCACCCCACTGAGATTCCCTACCAGATCAATGGCTGCCAGCAGGACAGAGCTTTTATGGATGGTCAGGGCCTCTTTTACTAAACTGGGGAAAAGATACTGGATTTGTGAAGGAGGCTAAATAAGCAGGAATGAATGGCAGAGAAGCCAGGTACAAAAAGCACGGACAGTATATAAGAGGAAAAATACTAGACGCTAACATGTGGGTTTTTTTAAAATAACCATGTTTGGGCAGGTGCACTGGAAGGAAAGAAAGCAATGGGCAAGGAAGCCACATTCCGGTTATGATCCTATTGTAGTCATTGAAAGCAGAAGAAAAAGTAAACATGGTTTGCCTCAAAGTGAGAATAGTTAAAATAAAATTTAAAAATACCCTGATAGAGGGGAAAACTTACTCCTTCATTTCTTGCTAAACTGCTGAAGACAGAACTCTGGAGGAGTGTCCTGGAACAAGCTGCCATTCCCAAACCCCAATTCCCTGGATTACGGGTGAGTCAGCAAGCATTTGGAACGCCGGCCAGGGAGGACCAGTGGACCTTGCTAGACTGCACTGTAGCATGAACTCTCTGTTTTGAAAACTGATTGAAGCTATTGCCTCAGTGTCCTCACCAGCCATTAGAGAACAGTTCAAGGCGAGAGAAGTTTGATTAATGGGTTACTCGTTGGTGACATGAGCACTTCTGAAATTTTACTTCTTACACAGCTTTGAGCCTTGGAGTCTCAGTTGTATTCATGGTACTTTTCCTAAGAGTTATACTGCATGGAGGTGCTAGGAAAGTATTTGGCCACTCTCTGTTATAAAAAATACTCTGAATAGAAAATAAATTTCATGATGATAATAATCTTACTGGTGTCCTATTAAAATCTTTCTAGTGTGAGCGAAAGGAGAGAAATTCAGGTATGCATGTAAACAATCTGATCCTAAAAAGCAACACTTATTGTTAGTTAACAAGTGTATCTGTCTGTTTTTACACTGCTATAAAGATACTACCTGAGACTGGGTAGTTTATAAAGGACAGTTCTTCATGGCTGGGGAGGCCTCAGGAGACTTATAATCATGGCAGAAGGTAAAGCCAGACACTTCTTACCTGGCGACAGGACAGAAAGAGAGAAAGAGCAAGGAAGTGCCACACTTGAAAGCATCAGCTCTCCTGAGAACTCCCTCACTATGGTGAGAACAGCATGGAGGAAACTGCCCTGTGATCCAGTCACCTCCCACCAGATCAGGATTACAATTCAAGATGAGATTTGGGTGGGGACCCAAAGTCAAACTATATCAACAAGCAATCAAATGTATCTCAAAGTAAAAGTCTTAGCAAGTTAAATTTTCTCCTTTGAAATCAGAGATAATGAACAGGCATTCAGTTTTCTAGAATTGCCCATTCAGTATGATACTACATGATTTGTTCTAGTGAA
Source organism: Piliocolobus tephrosceles (assembly GCF_002776525.5). Taxonomy (NCBI): domain Eukaryota; kingdom Metazoa; phylum Chordata; class Mammalia; order Primates; family Cercopithecidae; genus Piliocolobus; species Piliocolobus tephrosceles. Next base: position 33,402,039 of record NC_045448.1, read on the forward strand.
CATTTTACTTTCATATATCTAGATATAGATATAGATAGATAGATAGATTTTTTTTTTTTTTTGGAAACAGAGTCTCGCTCTGTCCCATAGGCCGGAGTGTAGTGGCGCAATCTTGGCTCACTGAAACTTCCACCTCCTGGGTTCAAGCGATTCTCCTGCCACAGCCTCCCGCGTAGCTGGAACTATAGGCGCATGCCACCACACCCGGCTATTTTTATTATTACTATTATTATTATTATTTTAGTAGAGATGGGGTTTCACCGTGTTGCCCAGGCTGGTCTCAAACTCCTGAGCTCAGGCAGTCCACCCACCTTGGCCTCCCAAAGTGCTAGGATTACAGGCGTGAGCCACCGCACCCAGCCTACTTTCACATATTTTAAATAAAATTTGCTCTTTTTTTCTCTTTGAAAATAGTGCTAGTTGAAGTATACTCTAAGAAGAATGAACTGTGATGAGTCTGACTTTGAGAAAATCACTTAATTTTTAATTGCTTAAGCACTGTTCTAAGTTTGAGGTTTTGAATTCAACTTAACATTTGAATTTCTTTTGAGCTCTTCTTTATGAACCTAATAATATAACTATGGCTAGAACAAAGCTGCTGGCTACCCATATCTGTTAAACAGTGACCTCATGGCCAGAGCAGGCAAGCCGGGCAGAGGAGGGATGAAGGAAATTTTATTCTCCTTTTATGCCACAGATAGATTGTGCCCCTTATGATTGGGAGAAAAACATCAAGAAAGTTCTTAGAATGACCAGGTTCTTGTATTTACAAATCTGCAGGGAGCAGAAGCTAGGAAGTAATTGTTTTGCTCAGCATCAGTAGCCACTACCTTAAGAAAGAAGCAAATTACAAATCATTAGCTTGTTGGGAGGGCTTCTGACACAACAAAGCCTTCTTTATGCTTCCTTCTGGGCTTCAAGTCTCAGTGGCAGGCTGAGCTGTTGTGAACAGTTGTGCTGGTTGTGCACTGCTCAATTCTAGAAAATACTAGGTTGGTGCAAAAGTAATTGCGGTTTTTGCTATTGCCTTGTCCCTCCCCGCCCCGCAAGACAGAGTCTCGCTCTGTTGCCCAGGCTTGAGTGCAGTGGTGCGATCTCAGCTCACTGTAAGTTTTGCCTCCTGGGTTCAAGTGATTCTCCTGCCTCAGCCTCCCGAGGAGCTGGGACTACAGGTGCCTGCCACCATGCCCAGCTAATTTTTTGTATTTTTATTAGAGACAGAGTTTCACCTTGTTAGCCAGGATGGTCTCAATCTCCTGACCTCGTGATCTGCCCACCTCAGTCTCCCAAAGTGCTGGGATTATAGGCGTGAGCCACCGTGCCTGGCCCTGCCATTACTTTTAATGGCATTCATGTGGTAATCTGTGAGCCCCTTCCAAATAAATCACTGCCAGAAGCAGAAGTTACTAGGACTATATGTGATAGTGAATAGATCCAGAAGGGAAGGAAAGAGGAGAGTCATCTCAGATTGAAGTAAATGGCAGACTACAAAGAAATCATAAAACAGAATCAGGATTTCAGAATAGTCCATCTTTTACTTTGCAGTGATGTCTTACTTCCTGTTATTGAATGGAATACATTTTCGTTACTAGTCATTGACTATGTTTAGTGTTATTTTCGTATTACATTAATTATCTAGAACTTGCTCTTCCAATAATGATAATGGATAGTGGTGTATCTTTGTTATTCAGAACCTAGAGATCTGAACTTCTGAATATTAAGAGAGTTTTAAATATTAGAACAGCTTTCTCTGCTATGAAGCTTTAAAAAAAAAGCAAGATGAAAATACATTAAAACAATTTTCTTTATAATTTAATAACTTATTACTTTTAGTAGAAGAAAACAAAATTTATCCTGGCTTGACCTTTGGAATATCACAAAATTTCTGTAAACTTCAGTTTCCTCAGCAAAATAATACGTGGGAAGATTAGACTGTCCATGCTTACAGTTTGTTAAATTACGTGTTTGTCATCATTCTGAAAATATCTAGATGGGCACCACCTGAAGGTAACAGCATCATCTAGTGGTGATTACCTTATGTTACAGCCACGGGTTTCAAAGACAAACTGTCTTACCAAGAGTTTTACAGTCCATGATAAGAACGTTTTCTGCTCAGGCCAGATGTGGTGGCTCATACCTTTAATCCTAGCACTTTGGGAGGTCAAAGTGGGTGGATCATCTGAGGTCAGGAGTTTGAGACCAACCTGGCCAACATGGTGAAACTCTGTCTCTACTAAAAAAATACAAAAAAAAAAAAAAAAAAAAATTTAGCTGGGCATGGTGGCACACACCTGTAATCCCAGCTACTCAGGGGGCTGAGGTAGGAGAATCACTTGAACCCAGGAGGCAGAGGCTGCCATGAGCTGAGATCATGCCGTTGCACTCTAGCTTGGGGGCCAAGAACGAAACTCTGTCTTTAAAAAAAAAAAAAAAAAAAAGAATGTTTTCCATTCAAAATCATAGAATCTGCAAGCTAGAAAGGACCTTCGAGATCATCTAGTCTTATTGCCTGATTTTGCCAGTTAAAGTTAGATGAATTCCAGAGTTAACATATTAAATATTTTCCCCTCCTGTATTTTTTGTTTCTCTTGACTCTTTAAAAATTGTAGTGAACTTCACAGAACATGAAATTAAGAACTCTAAAGAGAACAATTTAGTGGCATTTACGACATTGGCGACGTAATGCGGCCTCCCGTTTATTCTTATCTTAAGCACATGCTTAGTTCCTGTTTTTAAATCATTCTTACTTGATGAAAAAAAAAGTACTTTGTATGTATAATTAAAAACAAAATCGGCTTGTCAGATTGTTGCTTCAGAGTGGTATTTAAAGAGCAGGAAAGGGGAAATGAAGTGGTTTACCTGTCCTTGCAGCTGGAAAAATACGAAGTAGATCGGTTTGGAAATTTAACACGTGGAACCCTCTTTTCATTTGCCTCTTTGTTTATTGTGTTGTTCAGTCTTGTCTCTTATCAATTTTGGAAGTCTCATTCCTGATTTCCTCTGAAATTGCCTGGATATAAGACTTAATATATTTCCTATGCCCCAGATACATTGGCAATCATTATTTCAAAGTTATTGTGTGTGGCACAGTTTAATACTATTACAATAGTATCAATGTTTGAATCCAGGTTTTAAAATGCAAAGGGAACCACTGTTTTTATATTTCTACCCAACAAATCTCTTTCTTCATTTTGTCTTGCTACATAAACAGCAGTCTGTTGGGAAACTCTGGGAGTCACTAAAATGAGAAGGGTAACGTTAGGTGAAGGTTGGGAGTGGGAACGTGGTTGGTCTATGGCCCGTGAGTCTCCTTAGAGTATTAACATTTACAGGAGTCCCACAGAATATAAACCTTGCCAAGACTTTAGACTTCATTACTTCCCTGTCCTCGACAAGTACAATTTAATTGAACATTAAGCAATTTGATCTCTTTCACCTAATAAATCGAGCAAATTCAATAAACATAAATCCTGCTAATGATGGAGCGGCCCCTGGTGGAGCTGAGCTCATCAGCATTCATGGTTATTACTCTCCCTGGAATTTTAGTCACAAATGCTTATTGCTGAACTCAGTGCTTACCTGATGCTTAAGGTCTAGGGAGTGTATTTAATAATTTTTTTCCCAGGGTTTCAGAAGGGCAGCTGGGGAGTAGAAAGAACATGGTTTGGCAAATAGACCACTTTAGGTTCAAATCCCTCACCTCACCTTGGGCAAGGCAAGTTATGCTATTAAAAAGTGTAATTTTCTTATTGGAAACAAAAGGAGCTAATTACGATTATTTCATAGAGTTCTGAGTTTTAAATGAAACAGTGTATGCAAAAGTAGTGTCTGGTGCATAGGAACTTAATAGTGCATGTTAGCTAACTCTTCTGTTTTCAATTGTTCGGTAGCCTGCATCTACAGTAGTTAGCTCCCTAATGCTTTCTTTTCTTTTTTTTTTTTTTTTTTTTTTTTTTGAGACAGAGTCTCGCTCTGTCACCCAGGCTGGAGTGCAGTGGCGCGATCTTGGTTCACTGCAACCTCCGCCTCCTGAGTTCAAGCATTTCTCCTTTCTCAGCCTCCCAGGTAGCTGGGACTACAGACGCCTGCCACCACGCCCGGCTAATTTTTGTATTTTTAGTAGAGACGGGGTTTCACCATATTGTTCAGGTTGGTCTGGAACTCCTGACTGCAGGTGATCCACCCGCCTCGGCCTCCCAAAGTGCTGGGATTATAGGCGTGAGCCACGGTGCCCAGACTAGCTTCCCTAATGCTTTCTTATCTATTATATATGCGTATGACTCTCTCTGAGTTACCTTCCTTCCTCTTCTACCTGGTTAACCTCCTGGCTGCAGATGCTGTTTTCAAGCTGAAGCCTTTCCCAGCTCTTCCAGGACGACTTTAGTCATTGCCTCTGTAATCCTGATAAGTTATTGCGTGTGCCCTGATTGACTATTGTCACATCTTTCCGTACTCTCAAGCCCCACCCTATCTGTCATATTCTCAGCTTTTTGTTATAGGAATGCATCAGCCAGTCGGTTACCGAATGAAGCAATGAATGAATCACTTGTAATAGAGCTAAGGCAAAGAGTACCATAATTCTGTGCAATAAATGGAGAAACTAAGGCTCAAAGAAACGTGTCCAGACCAAGGAACTAGGAAGTGGAGAAACAAGGACTAGAACCCAAGTCTTTTGATTCCAAGCGTTTGCAGTGTATCCAATTCTGCGTCACGATGCCACATATTTTGGTTTCAGGGAAGGAGTGTTGCTGCCTATTCACTGGAGACTGTAAGCAGGAATGTATTCCGGGATAAAAAGCAGGACAGACACCCAGGCAGACATCCAGTCTCACAGTGTTGTGGCAATACCAACGGAGGTCTCTCTTCCACTGTTCTTTACTGGTACAGAGTAGAATGTTCTGTAAATGGCCAACATTTTTCTAATTTCATATCTTTTGCTAATTTCGTTTAAAGAAAAGTGCCCATTGGCTGGGTGCAGTGGCTCATGCCTGTAATCCCAGCACTTTGGGAGGCCGAGGCAGGTGGATCACGAGGTCAAGAGCTCAAGACCAACCTGGCCAACATAGTGAAACCCCATCTCTACTAAAAATACAAAAATTAGCCGGGCATGGTGGCGCACATCTGTAGTCCCAGCTACTCAGGAGGCTGAGGCAGAAGAATCACTCGAACCTGGGAGGCAGAGGTTACAGTGAGCCGAGATTGCGCCACTGCACTCCAGCCTGGGCGACAGAGCGAGACTCTGTCTTGGGGGAAAAACAGAGTAGTGCCTGTTATAATGCTGGCTTCTCAGTCACTGGAGGAGACAGTCATTTCATTCTCTTTATCTCCTCCCTCTGTTTCCTAGTTGTGTATTTGAAACACCATTGTCATTAATCCATGTTTAAACCTGTAAGAAAAATACCTAGTCTAGAAATTGTAGTAGTAGAATGTGACCCACTTTTCTGTTTCTTTCTCTCTCTCTCTTTTTTTTTTTTTTTTAAGATAGGGTCTCACTCTGCTCAGGCTGGAGTGCAGTGGCACGATCACAACTCACTGCAGCCTGGACTTAACTGGGCTCAGATGATCCTGTAGCCTCAGTGTGCCTCTATGCCTGGCTAATTTGTGAATTTTTTTTTGTAGAGATGGGGTTTCACCATGTTGGCCAGGCTGGTCTCAAGCTCCTGGGCTCAAGTGATCTGCCCGCCTCAGCCTCCCAAAGTGCTGGGATTACAGGCATCAGCCACTGCGCCTAGCACTGATCTGTTTTTCTTAATGCATGAGAATTGGTCCTTGTTTCTCTTATATTTGAGAATAACACAGTTCAAACTGCAGAGCATTGCATGTTTAGCCCTGATGTGTGCAAAATGAAATTGCAACCTCTCTACCATTTCTAAAAACAGCTGAATTTAATTTGCCTCAGTCAGAATTAAAACTTTACCTCCTGGTCTCCTCACATGCCAGGGTAGCATTGTGACATGTGACTGTCCAGACTGCCCTGCACATGTGTCTGTCATCAAGAATGGAGATTTCTTATAGTAAGGATATAGTAATGTTCCTCCCATTGCTGCCAACAGCAGGGGCCCCACACCCACAGGCTCCAGGGGATAATTTGTAAACCTTTTCTTTTTTCAATTTAAGATGAAAAGCAACAGTATTTGTCATATGAATCAGCCATGCCAGGGGAATTAGTGTGATCAGTGGCCTGGATATTGTTTAGACCACTTAGCGATGGTGTCCCATAGCATCCCTTGTGTATCTTTCATAGCTTTGATCAAGAGCTAAGCATTTGCCCTTGGGGCATGGGGAATGCAGTGGATGGGGGAGGATCTTTGAGGTGTGACTGGTTCCATTTCCTGTTCTTTTCCCATTGGTATTTGGCTAGATTCCAGATGGACACATTGTATGGGGTCTCAGATGGGACTGTCTCCAAAGTGCACCTCCCAGGGCAAGCCCTGCTAAGCAAAAACTTTTCCTCTGCACCAAGCCCCAGACAAGGAGGTGACTAATTGTTCTTGATGTCCATAAGTAAAGGGTGTTTTGGAGAAAGACAAAGATTCTAAGGATAGAAAATGTGTTCATCTCCGCATGTTGTGCTGGATGAAGTAGCGGCCAAGAGTTTCTTGTGGGTTCTTGTAGGAAGTTATGGAAATAATTCAGGGATCTGCTATTCTTGGGCTCCGTACTCTCAGCCAACCACAGTTCATGCAGTCCCCCAAGCTGGACTTTAGCAGTGACCTAGTCATAGAGATAACCAAGGCCAAGCCGCTACCTAGCTAGAACGGGTTCTGCTTGTGGCTTGGGGTGCTCAGAGGTCCAGCACGTGCTAGAAATTTGCCTGTACCGAGATCCTAAAGAGGATGACTTGCCCAAGACATTAAAATATTTCCTGATATTCCCATTGCTTTCCTGAAAGATGGTGAAATCCACTTCTATCAACCTACTCTCTTCTATTAACATATTCTTTAGGTAAGACACATCTGATTTAGGCCTATACTAAAAATTCTTGGACATCAGTTTTTCCCCTGTACTTTGAGTTCTGATGATCTAATGTTAAAATGTGCTGCTGTTCATACTTTCTCACTGTCCAACCAAGTAATTAAATTTACCAAGGCAGTCAAGTTTTGTGCCTTGTTTGAGAGGAAGTCTGGGAAGACTTCTCTGTTTACTGAGCTAGTTTCCCTCTACCTATTTAAAAACTCCAAATAGTCTTGAAACGAGATTTAAAAACACCTGTGGACCGTTCTTCCATTGCTCTTAATTCACTGCACAATTATTTGCCTGTTGATCACTGCTTTTATGTTTTGTTAACATTAAAATGTAAATCACTCACTCATTATAATACTGTCTTAAAAAAATTTTTTTTTCATTTATTTCCAAATGTTCACTAGGGACTTAGCAATGTCACCCACAAGAAAAAATTGGATTCTCCATTTTATTGGTGCTTCAAATTGTAAAAATCGTTTCACAATATTACCTCATTTTTTTACATGTCAGTAACACAGATGTAGACAAACAAGAATTCTTGTTCCTGTGTTACAGATGTGGAAACTGAGGCTTGCCCAGAACTGTTAAGCTGGGGAGTAAGTGGCGCAATCAGGACTTGAGCCCCAGCTTCCACCTCCTGAAGCCGGTGTTCTTCCCATTACCCCATGATCCTGGCCGAGAATCAGGGCACATGTGCACAATGGCAAGGGCAGCGCGGATGGATTAGGACAGACCTGTGCAGGCTCCCAGAAAAATAACTCAAAATATATTTCCTGGTGATGACGGGACTCTAGCACATCTTCAGACACAAAAGAGAAGACGTGGTGCAGAAAGGATGTTTTGATCACTGACCAAAACTGTCTTGGAGCCTGGAATGTGAATGTGTTAGAGAAAAGTGAAGCAGCAAAGCGCAACACACTCTAGCATTTTAAGAGGAAAAAAAATGCATGGCAGGGGAAGAAAGGAAAGGAAGGAGGATGTGGAGTATCCCAGAAATACCTCCCGCAACCCATTACCCTCCACTGCCCGCTTCCCTAGCCTTAGTCTAGTCAGAAGACTTCTTTAGGAACCATTTGGTAATTCCAAAAAACAACTTAGTTTTCTTTCTTGATGCCTTTGGGTATGTGCTTTTAAAAATTAATCCAAAATATCTTTTCTGCAACATAATTCCTACATACCTACTTAGTTTCAGTTCAAGTCCACCTTTTGCAGGGAGCTGTTCCTAAACGTTGCATAGGAACAGGAGCCTGCCCTTCCTCTTCAGCGTCATGTTTGGTCTTTCCCTCTGGCATTGCTGTAGAGTGACAGCTTAGAGACTCAAGCCCATCTCATTTCTTTGATGGAGGAAGCATGTCTAGGGGAGTGCACTGGATTGAAGGTGGCTGCCCTGGCCAGACCCTGATCATGGCATTCGACATCCCTGGACCTCAAGTCTCAGCAAAGCTTTTCTGACAGCTAACAGGCATCCAGCAGGATGCTCAGCCACCTCTGGATATTGCTTTATAAAATAAGTACCTTGGCCAAGCACGGCAGCCCACACCTGTAATCCCAGCACTTAGGGAGGCCAAGGTGGTAGGATCGCTTGAGCCTAGAAGTTGAGACCGGCTTGGGCAACATAGCGAGACCCTGTCTCTACAAAAAATACAAAACTTAGCCAGGTTTGGTGGCTCGTGCCTATAGTTCCAGCTACTCAGGAGGCTGAGGTAAAAGGATCGCTTGAGCCCAGAAGTTTGAGGCTGCAGTGAACCACGATACCACGATGGTGCCACTGCATTCCAGCATGGGTGGCAGAGCGAGACCCTTTTGTTGTTTTTTTGTTTTGTTTTGTTTTTTTGAGATGGAGTCTCGCTCTGTCACCCAGGCTGGAGTGCAGTGGCGCGATCTCGGCTCACTGCAACCTCTGCCTCCTGGGTTCAAGCGATTCTCCTGCTTCAGCCTCCCGAGTAGCTGGGACTATAAGTACGTGCCACCACACCCAGCTAATTTTGTGTTTTTAGTAGAGATTGGGTTTCACCATGTTGGCCAGGATGGTCTCCATCTCTTGACCTTGTGATCCACCCACCTCGGCCTGAGGTGGGAGCCACCGTGCCCAGCCAACCCTTTCTTTAAAAAATAATAAATAAAATTTTATTAAAAATGAGTACCAGGACTAATTCATTTTTAATATCCCCTCTAGATCACAACTGTGGCTTGAATATAAAATATGGAACAAGTCTCTCTTTCAGATGTACAACAAATGTATATAAAAAATCATGGGAGAAGATGACCTCAGTTCTTGAAACTTATAAACATTTCAGCAATTTTGCTCTTGCAAAGAAATCCTTAATTCTGTGTTTTCAAACTTTAAGAACTGACAGCCATTTGTGCTCTCTCTGTTTGAAGTAGTTCTTTTCTTTCGAGTCAAGAATCTTTTTCCAGGTTCGGCTGTTTCCTTAATGAAATTAATATTTCACACAGAATGGTTTCATGCAAAAGTGCTGGGACGTCTGGAGTCTGAATGTTATTCCTGGAATGCTTCCACATAAGGAGAATTTTAGACAGGGAAGCCAGAATCCTGCCCTATCCAGTGGTTCAAGGTCTTTTCTGGCCTTACACTTGCTTTGGGCAATCCTCAGAATGTGTGTGTGCACGTGTGCACATGCATACACACACACCTTTGATTCTTCACCCTCCTTCCTCCAGTCATTTAAGTAGGAGCTGATAAAAGAAAGCCTTCAGAGTTCACAGTATTGCCTTAGTGGTGTTTTTTGTTGTTGTTGTTTTGTTTTGTTTTGTTTTTTGAATGTTACAAGAATAAACACAATAGAGGAAAATTCCAGGCAAATGTGGCCATTGCCTTGTGTGACTGCCAGGACACTCATGTCCATCTGGTCCTGGGGCCTGTAGCCTTGCCTGCACCTCACAGTCCTAACAGAGCTGTTGACATCCGTGGAGCCCCAGAATTTCGCCAGCTGCTACACGTATCTTTGGAGAGTGTATTTTCTGGAACATACTCAGAACATGAAGTTGTCCTTTCTACAGTTTCCCTCCCTAGGCCTTCTCAGTAACTCTGTTCTTAAATGTAGGCAAGAGCCTGGGATCGTGAAAAGCATTGAAACCTCAGTAACCCCAGGACAAATGGAGAACCAAAATCCCATGCACTGATGGGTCCTAGGGGCAGGAGTAAAGGGGAGTCTAGGAGTCAGGGCGCCATGGGACTGACCAGTGTGGAACAGCGATACGGCCTCACGACGTGGAAACCACAGATGAGTCTAGCTGCGGTGCAGAGATGCTAAGGACAGGAATTTCAAAGGAGCTGAGATCATTGCAGGAGAGACAAATGTGAAAACTGCACTCTGGAGCTTCATTTCTGACTTCAAACCACGTGCTGCCACACAGCAGCTGTCATGTGACCTCTCTGTGCTTTTGTTTCCTCACTGGTAACATGGAGATGGTACAGCCTCTTCATAGGGTGGTGTGAGTGTTTTAGTGCATTGGTGCATATTAAGTGCTTAGAACAATATGTAGCACACTCCCACCTCCCGCATGAAAGCTGTGCTCACTAATCCAGGAGCACGCTACTGTTCTGATTATCTTAATACCACTGCTGTTCTTGTTACCGTGATTATTAGGACTCTCAGCATTGCTATAATGCTATCCATAGGGACTGTAGAGTTATAATAGTGGCTGCTAAATTTAAGCAGCATCCTTGCCTGGTGCTGTATCATTTTTGGACACCAGAGATACATTTTTTCCTGTCTGTAGAGAGTGAAAAGACACCACTCTGTCAGAATGACTACTTTCTACTTTAAAAATGTTTTTGGCCGGGCGCGGTGGCTCAAGCCTGTAATCCCAGCACTTTGGGAGGCCCAGACGGGCGGATCACGAGGTCAGCAGATCGAGACCATCCTGGCTAACTCGGTGAAACCCCATCTCTACTAAAAAATACAAAAAAAAAAAAAACTAGCCGGGCGAGGTGGCGGGCGCCTGTAGTCCCAGCCACTCGGGAGGCTGACGCAGGAGAATGGCATGAACCCGGGAGGCGGAGCTTGCAGTGAGCTGAGATCCGGCCACTGCACTCCAGCCTGGGCGACAGAGCGAGACTCCGTCTCAAAAAAAAAAAAAAGTTTTTGATGATAACTCTTGATGGGTTTAGATAAAGCCATCCTTCCAAAAGGCCTGAAGCACTCTCAGATGGCTCCATTTTTTCAGCCCTTTACTGCTCTGGGATGTGGTGTACCCACTGTTGAGCTAATATTTTTGATCTTCAATTTGGAACCTGAATTATGCTCTACAGCAGTCACTGTAGGTGGATGTATAAAATTCCCATCAAAAGATATTCAGACACTTTCCAGGCTCCGTGGTACGCAGAAGATGGAGGCACACGTGGAAGGGTGCGCCTGCAGATTCCCGTCACTCTGAGCGGCGAGGGGGTGGGGCAGGTGCGAGCCAACAGTGATGGGGCCTCACGCTGCTTGTCCACTCCTTAGATGACTATGCTCAGCTGTGTAACATCCCCGTGACGGGACGCCGGCAGCCATATGGACGGGACGCCTTGGTTGACTTCAGTGAACAGTATGCTCCAGAAGCCGATCCCTACTTCATCCAAGACCGTAAGCAAAATAACCTTGTTCCTTTGATGCTAAGTTGTGGTTGAAGATTAATCAGTGGTCCTCAAAATGTAATGGCAACTTGTTAGCAATGCAGCATTTGTGTTCCCACCTCAGACCCACTGGTCAGGAAGTCTAGGGTGGGACCCAGCCATCTTTGTTTCACAAGGGCAGTCCTTCTGCACGGGTGAGTCTAAGAACCACTGCATCATTCCTGAGCTGAGATCACACCACTGCACTCCAGCCTGGGCAACAGAGCCAGACCCTATCTCAAAAGAAAACAAACAGAAAGAACCATTGCATCTGATGAATAGTCTTGCTGGTGGAGGTACTGTTATATTTATTTTTCTTAAGGTTTTGAGACGGAGTCTCAGTCCATCACCCAGGCTGGAGTGCAGTGGCACGATCTCAGCTCACTGCAACCTCCACCTCCCGGGTTCAAGTGATTCCCCCACCTCAGCCTCCCAAGTAGCTGGGATTACAGGTGTGCACCACCGCACCCAGCTCATTTTTGTATTGTGAGTAGAGACTGGGTTTCACCATGTTGGTCAGGCTGGTCTTGAACTCCTGACCTTGTGATCTACCCGTTTCGGCCTCCCAAAGTGCTGGGATTATAGGCATGAGTCACCGTGCCCAGTCTATCGTTATATTTTCTATAACAAAATCATTTCTTTGCTCTTTAAGTGGTGGACCAGTTTGAGGGCCAAGGTTTCCATGAGAGCCCAGTTGTATTGCAGCCTTTTTTTCCTACAGGGAAATGGCAAATGTTAACTGTACAAGTTGATCATTATTATACATGTTTTAGAGTAGGAGGTAGGAAAAGAATTGCCCTTTTGGTCAGAAATGACTTTTTAAAATACATTGGTGAGGGGATTTATTGAGTAAGAAATAATATGTGCCAACTTTTCCTGGATTAGTGAGCACAGCTTTCCTGGGGGAGGTGGGAGTGTGTATCTGCAAATTGTGATCCCCTTTAGAACGTCAGTGCTGTGTGAGGAAGCCTACAAACACACAAGCTCAAATCGGACTTTTCAAATGCAGACAATTTGAAGTCTGAAACAGCAGGAGATCCACAATGAAATATTAGTATATAGTAGATAGTCTCACTTCAAGAACAAGAACAGGGGAATGCCCATTTCGGGAGCCTCATCCACAGCTCACAGAGGGACCATCCTCACATGTGTAGCTTCACCACAAATTTTTTTTTTGAGATAGGGTCTCACTCTGTTGCCCAGGCTGGAGTGCAGTGCCATGATCACAGCTCACTGCAGCTCTGCCTCCTGGGCTCAAGCGATCCTCCCACCTCAGTCTCCCGAGTCGCTGGGACTACAGGCATGTGCCACTATGCATGGCTAAGTTTTGTATTTTTTACGTAGAGATGGGGTTTTCACCGTGTTGTCCATGCTGGTCTCAAACTCCTGGACTCAAGCGATTCACCCGCCTCGGCCTCCCAAAGTGCTTACCGGTGTGAGCCACCATGCCTGGCCTGCACCACATTTTTAAGATAGGTAATTGCTGCCGACCAAAGAGTTTGACTTAGGACTTTAGAGAAAAGTGCAATGGAGCTTTTTTCTGTCCTGGGCCCTGTCACCTGTGCATGAAGCATCCCAGCCAGGACCCAGTTCTGGGGCAGCAGCATGAGATTTCTAGTTGAATTTAAGAGCTAGTTCAGTTCTGCATCAAGAGCTTTTATTTTTTTTCCTTCCCTTCTCTTTCTCTTTTCCCTTTCTCTCCCTTCTTCATTCCCTGCTTGTCCTCCCTTCCCTTTTTTTTTTTTGAAGGATGTAGTGTATTGATCATCTAGTAGAATTAAGAATGTTTTAAAATGTCCATGATAAGAACATGCTGTTAATCCAGCTAGGCTGATTAACACACACCTGTGTGACTCCCACCCAGGTCAGGAGCAGTGCCAGCCTCCAGAAGGCCCCTGGTGCCCTTTTCCACCCCCCTCCCTAGTGTAACCACTGTCCTGACTCCTAACACCATAGATGAACAACACTCTTTTCATCCACAACACATAACCACGCAGCACTTTATGAAATGGACCAGAGTGCACTCACAGCAAGACTGTGCACTTAGGGTTTGATGCTTCTCTGTATATGTTATGGGTCGGTAAACGTTTACTTAAGGAAAAAGGAAGGGAGAATTATTAAGGTTGAAAGAAAGCCCAGCTTGCCCCATAAATCAGGAATACCAGGTTAAGTCTATATGCAACTCTGACAAATCTGTGGCTTACAGCTTTCCTCCCTAGACCTCCTCAATAACTCTGTTCTTAAATGTAAGCAAGAGCCTGGGATCATGAAAAGCATTGAAACCTCAGTAAGCGCAGGACAAATGGAGGACCAAAATCCCATGCACTGATGGGTCGTGGGGGAGGACTCAGTCTATAAGTCAGAAGCCTCTGTGGCATTATAGTTTGGATTCCAGGAATTTTCATGTTGAAATGTCTGGCTTATGTACCTTCTTTTTAATGCTGGCACTGCTTTAAAGCTCTTTTTTTAATTTACTACAAATGTTAGGAAATAAACATATTGATGTCACATCAATTTCCTATTTAGCAACATAGGAAATTGAGATGCAGTTCCAAGACCTCCAGCTTGGACGATGTAATAGCCTTTACATTTCTTACAAGTTGCAGAGAAATATTTCCCCCTTCCCAGCCAGTTTTCTGACCTCCAGCAAGGGCTTTTGGGCCCTGCTGCAAAAATGATCATGTTGGGTAGATAGTAATATAGACTGAGGCTGAGTGAGGTTTCTTATCACCTTTATGGTTCACCGTCTCTGTTACCTTTAGGGAGAGCAGTACTTCTAAAACTGCAATTTACTAGAGCAGAGAATAGGCAAACATTTTTTCTATAAAGGGCCAGGCAGTAATTTTTTTTTTTTTTTTTTTTTTTTTTTTGAGACCTAGTCTTCCTCTGTTGCATAGGCTGGAGAGCAATGGCACAATCTTGCCTCACTGCAACTTCCACCTCCTGGGTTCAACTGATTGTTCTACCTCAGCCTCCTGAGTAACCCTGGGATTATAGGCATGCACCACCATGCCCAACTAATTTTTGTATTTTCAGTAGAGATGGAGTTTCACCATGTTGGCCGGGGTGGTCTTGAACTCCTAACCTTGTGATCCACCTGCCCCAGCCTCCCAAAGTGCTGGGATTACGGGTGTGAGCCACCACACCCAGCCCACATGGTAAAATCTGTAGGCTTTGCAGGCCATGTGGTTTCTGCTGTAGGTATTCAACTCTGCTGTCGTTTCACAAAAGCAGCCCTTAGATAGCACAGCAGCAAATGGGCGTGACTGTGTTTATTTACAAAAATAGGTAGCAGGCCAGATTTGGACCAGAGACTGTAGTGTCCTGACCTGTTTTAGAGTCCTAAAGAAGTATTTTGGGGAGCCTGCCTGATGTGTGGGAAGTTTCAAGTTTTACTTTTTATAATTTCTGTAATAATAAAAAATGTATTAGCTGTGAAGTAAAAATGATTTTGCTGTGATACATGGGATCTGAAAACATTGTCATAGATTAAACTTTATTTTTTGTCAGTGTTTCTTAACTGGCTTTGAGTATGTGGTGTCACTTTTTTTTTTTTTTTTTTTTTTTTTTTTTTTTTTTTTTTTTTTTTTGAGAATAGGAGTCTCACTATATTGCCCAGGCTGGTCTTCACTTCATGGGCTCAGGAGATTCTCCTGCTTCAGCCTCCTGAGTAGCTGGGACTCTTTTTCTCCTTTAAAGTTTTAAAATGGGCCTGCCATGGATGTATTACTCGATTTTTTTAATGGTACAAATTTTTTTAACTTTTAGGTTCAGGGGTACATGTAAAGGTTTGTTACATAGGTAACATGTCATGGGGTTTTTTTGTACAGATTATTACATCACCCAGGTGTGAAGCCCAGTACCCAATAGTTACCTTTTCTGCTCCTCTCCCTCCTCCCACCCTCCACTAGTGTCTGTTGTTTCCTTCTTCTTTTTTTTTTTTTTTGTGGTATTTGGTTACATGAGTAAGTTCTTTTTTTATTATTATTATATTATACTTTAAGTTCTAGGGTACATGTGCACAACGTGCAGGTTTGTTACATATGTATACCTGTGCCATGTTGGTGTGCTGTACCCATTAACTCATCAGTTACATTAGGCATTTCTCCTAATGCTATCCCTCCCCCCTCCCCATACCCCACTACAGGCCCCAGTGTGTGATGTTCTCCGCCACGTGTCCAAGTGTTCTCATTGTTCAATTCCCACCTATAAGTGAGAACATGCGGTGTTTGGTTTTCTGTCCTTGCAATAGTTTGCTCAGAATGATGATTTCCAGCTTCATCCATGTCCCTCCAAAGGACATGAACTCATCCTTTTTTATGGCTGCATAGTATTCCATGGTATATATGTGCCACATTTTCTTAATCCAGTCTATCATTGATGGATATTTGGGTTGGTTCCAAGTATTTGTTATTGTGAATAGTGCCGCAAGAAACACATGTGTGCGTGTGTCTTTATAGCAGCATGATTTGTACTTTGGGTATATACCCAGTAATAAGATGGCTGGGTCAAATGGTATTTCTAGTTCTAGATCCTTGAGGAATCGCCACACTGTGTTCCACAGTGGTTGAACTAGTTTACAGTCCCACCAACAGTGTAAAAGTGTTCCTATTTCTCCACATCCTCTCCAGCACCTGTTGTTTCCTCACTTTTTAATGATTGCCATTCGAACTGATGTGAGATGGTATCTCATTGTGGTTTTGATTTACATTTCTCTGATGGCGAGTGATGATGAGCATTTTTTCATGTGTCTGTTGGCTGCGTAAATGTCTTCTTTTGAGAAGTGTCTGTTCATATCCTTCGCCAACTTTTTGATAGGGTTGTTTGATTTTTTTCTTGTAAATCTGTCTAAGTTATTTGTAGATTCTGGATATTAGCCCTTTTGTCAGATTGTAAAATTGTAAATTTGGTAGATTGTAAAAATGTTCTCCCATTCTGTAGGTTGCCCGTTCACGCTGATGGTAGTTTCTTTTGCTGTGCAGAAGCTTTTTAGTTTAATTCGATCCCATTTGTCAATTTTGGCTTTTGTTGCCATTGCTTTTGGTGTTTTAGTCATGAGGTCCTTGCCCATGCCTGTGTCCTGAATGGTATTGCCTAGTTTTTCTTCTAGCGTTTTTATGGTTCTAGGTCTAACATTTAAGTCTTTAATCCATCTTGAATTAATTTTCATACAAGGTGTAAGGAAGGGATCCAGTTCCAGCTTTCTACATATGGCTAGCCAGTTTTCCCAGCATCATTTATTCAGCATCATTTATTAAAGAGGGAATCCTTTCCCCATTTCTTGTTTTCGTCAGGTTTATCAAAGATCAGATAGTTGTAGATGTGTGGTATTATTTCTGAGGGCTCTGTTCTGTTCCATTAGTCTGTATCTCTGTTTTGGTAGGAGTACCATGCTGTTTTGGTTACTGTAGCCTTGTAGTATAGTTTGAAGTCAGGTAGCATGATGCCTCCAGCTTTGTTCTTTTTGCTTAGGATTGTCTTGGCAATGTGGGCTCTTTTTTGGTTCCATATGAACTTTAAAGTAGTTTTTTCCAATTCTGTGAGGAAAGTCATTGTTGTTTCCCTTTTTGTATTTATAAGTTCTTATCATTTAGCTGCCACTTACAAGTGAGAACGTGTGGTATTTGATTTTCTGTTCCTGTTTTAATTTGCTAAGGATAATAACCTCCAACTCCATCCATGTTCCTGCAGAACACATTATCTCATTCCTTTTTATGGCTGCATAGTATTCTATGATGTATATGTACCATATTTTCTTTTTTATCCCCCAAACTTATGCCAAATCTCATTTAGTCTTTACAAGGTAGAAAAGTGTTCATTCATTACAAAATACTTCCTACTGAGTGCAGACATTGTGTTCAACATTGGGTCTGCCATTCTACATAGCATCATTTCTCTATTTTTAAATGAGGAACCTGGTTTCAGCAAAATCAAGTGACTTGGCCAGGGTCACAGGCATGAGCAGAAGACCCAGTTCCTCTGATTCAAATCCCATGGTTCATTTCCACAAAATAAACCTATAATTGAGTGGGGCTTTAGAGATCATAAAATTCAGTGCTTTTATTTCATAAGTGAGAAAAATAAGCTTTCTGCCCAAGTTTATAATGTACACATAGTGAAATGGGAATGGGAACTCACGTCCCCCATTACCAGTGTATTGTTTTTACGCAAAGAGATAATTTAACATTCACTTATTGTATATTTTTAGATCATATCTAAAACCCACTTTCTTCTCTGAAGGGCAAGCTCTAAAGTTTCTTCTTCACCTATCTCCCCTCAGGGCACCTAATCTTAGAATATAAGAGAAACTCTGACCAAATTTGTCTCCATGTTGACTCCAGGCACTTTAGTCATTGTTGAAACTTCTTTTTTGTTGTTGTTAAGAGAAGTAAGTCTTTATTTCCGTGTTTAGGGAAAAAAAGAAAAAAAAAAAAAAAAGCTGGCTAAGTTGGTTGCTTTTTGGTGACCAACGAGACCAAACTCCATATCCTTGTCCAGTTCCTCCAAGTTAGACCTTATTGCCCTCCATAAGCAATGATATTTTGCTGCCCCCTGTGGTTCCACTGGAGAATTACTTCAAAGGCCAGATAGAAAGTTCTAGCCATATTTTTTTATTTTTTGAAGCTACTTTGTGGTACTATTGGGAAGAGAGAGGAGATGAGAGGCCACATGACAGTGTGTTGGGTCACTGTGGATTTATGTTTAGAACTTTCCTCTGCAAAATGAGAGCTAAACACTCTTGATGCCTGGCTAAATTGTTTTTATATCACAAAAACTCTAAAATCTAGCTCTGACTTGGTTTTAAGAGATCTAAACTATAAAAAGAGCCAAACAACAGTTTCTTTGTTTCCTTAAAAAAAGACTTTTTGTTTTTTGGTTTTGTTTTTGTTTGTTTGTTTGACAGAGTCTCGCTCTGTCGCTCAGGCTGGACAGTGACTGTGATCTCAGCACACTGCAACCTCCACCTCTCAGGCTCAAGCGATTCTTCTGCCTCAGCCTCCCGAGTAGCTGGGATTACAGGCGTCCACCACCATGCCCAGCTAATTTTTTGTATTTTTAGTAGAGACAGGGTTTTACCATGTTGGCCACACAGGTCTTAAACTCCTGGCCTCAGGTGATCCCTCTGCCTTAGCCTCCCAAAGTGCTGGGATTATAGGCATGAGCCCAGACTTTTGGTTTTCTAAACACAAGTATGATGTTCTTTCTCATTTATTAGGATGTTTTGAGGCCCTTTTACTGAATTTGTCCTTTGATACCCTGGCAGCCCTTTTGTAAGGCTCATTCCGTAGCCAGAGCAAACAAACACATGACAAGGCCAGCCTGCTTCTCCCTGGTCTTACAAACTCCAGCTGAAAATGTATTGCCTTACACTCTTACGGATGTTCTTAGCAAATGCTTACTAGACTCCAATAGTGAATTCTGTCAGTTTTGTCCTGAGAATCTGACATTTGCCCTACTGGGAACTCAGGAAGTTTGTAACTTTGGATGAACACTTTTAATAATTAAGATCAAAAACAAAAACTGTACTTGCTTTCATTTTATGTGATTTTAACATAGAACATCAGAATTCAAAATATGAGGCTACTCTACACAAAATATATAAATTTTTTTATTTTTATGCTATTTTACACAGCTACGTTCAGCATTTCTAATGCTAACTTTAAGATGTCTGAAATATATGTGGACATATATATGTCTATTTAGAAAATGAACCATCATCTAAATATCGTTTAAAAAATGGTGTAGGACGTTGAAAAGGTCTAACTTAGCTTCTGCCCTTTCCTTTTCAGGTTTTCTAAATAGCTTTGAGGAGTTACAGGCTGAGGAATGTGGCATCCTTAATGGGTGTGAAAATGGTCGCTGTGTGAGGGTCCAGGAAGGTTACACCTGTGATTGCTTTGATGGGTATCACTTGGATACAGCCAAGATGACCTGTGTTGGTAAGAATGATATGTGTTTTATGGTACAATAATTTTTTCCTGACACCCCCATGTCCATACCTCAATCAGTAGAGAACATTTAAGATAGATTTGCTGAGTTTCAGTTTGGGAAGATGAGAAAAATTCTGGGGATGTACATTAAGTACAGTATGAATATACCTAATGCCACTGTATACTTAAAAATGGTTAAAATGGTAAATATGTTCTGTATATTTTACCACAATTCTTTTTTTTTTTTTTGAGATGGAGTTTTCAGGCTGGAGTGCACTGGGGTGATCTTGACTCACTGCAACTTCTGCCTCCCAGGTTCAAGCAATTCTCCTGCCTCAGCGTCCTGAGTAGCTGGATTACAAGCTTGCGCCACCACACGTGACTAATTTTGTATTTTTAGTAGAGACGGGGTTTCACCATGTTGGTCAGGATGGTCTTGAACTTTTGACCTCAGGTGATCCGCCCGCCTTGGCCTCCCAAAGTGCTGGGATCACAGGTGTGAGCCACCTTACCCAGCCTACCACAATTCTTTTTAAAAAGAAAGAGTTGGTGTTTCATTTAGGACAGTGAGGATTGAAAAAAAAAAAAAGAATCCAAATAGTGATAAATATTGGAGGAAAGGCCAGAATATCCCAGATAATCACTTTGACTCTTAAATTTAGCTTTTGATTGCAGCAAGTAATGATTTACTTGAATACTTGACACTAGCATAAGGGGGTGTAGACATCTGCAAAAAGTACAGCTTCCTAGTAACCATTTGAATGAAACTCCTCCCAAAGCTGTCATGTTGCCCCACCTCTTACATTGAAAAGAACAGGAAATATACGTTTAACCTTCTCTCTGTGACCTAGTGTTGTCTTTCAGAGCCTGTTTGCCACAAGTTTTTCTTTTATTTTTCTTCTCCCTCTTTTTTTTTTTTTTTTGAGACCAAGTCTCGCTCTGTCACCCAGGCTTGACTGCATTGACTGCAGTGGCCGGATCTCAGCTCACTGCAAGCTCCGCCTGCCGGGTTTACGCCATTCTCCTGCCTCAGCCTCCCGAGTAGCTGGGACTACAGGGGCCCGCCACCTGGCCTGGCTAGTTTTCTGCATTTTTTAGTAGAGACGGGGTTTCACCGTGTTCGCCAGGATGGTCCTGATCTCCTGACCTCGTGATCCGCCCGTCTCGGCCTCCCAAAGTGCTGGGATTACAGGCTTGAGCCACTGTGCCCGGCTTTTTTTTTTTTTTTTTTTTTTTTTTTTTGAGAAGGAGTCTCGCTCTGTCGCGGAGGCTGGAGTGCAGCGACACTATCTCAGCTGACTGCAAGCTCTGCCTCCTGGGTTCACGCCATTCTCCCGCCTCAGTCTCCCGAATAGCTGGGACTACAGGCACCTACCACCAGGCCCGGCTAATATTTTTTGTATTTTTAGTAGAGACGAGTTTTTACCGTGTTAGCCAGGATGGTCTCGATCTCCTGACCTCGTGATCCGCCCACCTCGGCCTCCCAAAGTGCTGGGATTACAGGTGTGAGCCACCGCGCCTGGCCTCTTCTTCCTCTTGAAGCAGTCCTTTTGCCCACTTTGCTTTTGTGAGTTTTAATCCATGGTGTGTCTTTAAAATAGGTAACCTAGGTTCTTAACAGATGTTTCAAGTGAGTGAGAGCCTAAATGGATCTCGTATAGAAAGAGGTCTGCAAATGTTAGGGAAGGCTTTAGAGAGGCTGTGTGGCGAGGTCTCTGCTTAGGTATCTGGTTCCTCTTGACAAATCTAGCAGTTCCTCCATGCCTATGGGAAGGAATTTGGAAGTAATATAATTCCTCTTTCTTGAGGTTCTACTAGAAAATGTCAAGCTCACAAAATGCTCATGCTGTGCTCGATAACAGGGAAAGAAGTCCTAGGACCTCCCTGATAATCTACCTCTTTAAGATCTAAAAAGTCCCCTTTATCTTGTCTGTGGTTGAAGCAAGGTGGAGATAGCTTGCTTACTTGGGGTGGTCGGGGGAAGGGCAGCGTTTAGGCTGCCTCGATGCCTCAGGTAAGCCTCAAGTAGGTTATGTGTCCTCACAGAGCAATATCAAAGATTGTTTACCTGCATGGTTTGACTTATTGCAGATGTAAATGAATGCGATGAGTTGAACAACCGGATGTCTCTCTGCAAGAATGCCAAGTGCATTAACACCGAAGGTTCCTACAAGTGTTTGTGTCTGCCAGGCTATGTACCTTCTGACAAGCCGAACTACTGCACTCCGTTGAATACCGCCTTGAATTTAGAGAAAGACAGTGACCTGGAGTGAAACGGAATCTACATAACCTAAGCCCATATACTCTGCACTGTGTAAAGGAAAAGGGAGAAATGTATTATACTTGAGACATTGCACCTAACCCGGAAGGCTGGAAATACAGAAATAGCATGGAGTTGCAAGTCCTCTGAAGACAATGAGAGGACTTAGGATGAGCCCAACAGGTGTTGCAGACCAAATGGACATTTCTCTGAAAAACCAGTATATATAGTCTGTTCATATGTAAAATTCAATGGAAGAGAGGTGGAACAGTGCTGTTATTTTAAACAGAAGGTTGTATTATTATGTTGTTTTGTTTTTTTACTATTGCTTGATTAAATTTGGCATTTAAATAGTGGTGGAAATATTTTATATAATTTTCATTGTTTGGTTGTGCAGTTCCTTGGCTACTGTTTTTCTTTTCCTTCAGTTTTTTTAAACTCTCAAATGAAAAAGTCTTCGATAAAATATTGTTAAGCTGTATTATAAGTATTGTTACACAGGGTTATGCAATTCCTGGCCTGGAGCATTTTTGAAATTCAAATTGTCTGTCCTGTGGAGCAGGCAGTGATTTTGTTTCAAAACTTTTATACACATTTGGAGAAAAGTACTTTATATTTTCAATGTTTTGTCCAATGTTAATGTCCATTCTTAGCCAAGCTGCTAGCAGGTGTCAATTGGATCCCTTTCCTTCACTGAAATGGAAGAGTTTATAAGCTTACGTTAGTATTGTAATATGTAAAGTAAGCCCAACAAAAATTTTTTAAAATTTGATGATCCCCAATATATCTACCATTGTATGTTAAAGTGAAATAAATCACCATTTTTGTAGAAAAAATTCTACCTGAGAGTAATTGTCAATGAGTACACGTGTATCAGTTGTATCCCACTCTCCCCACTTTTATTTTTACCAATGGTCTTCTGTTAACGTAGAGTCTTTTACAAGTGAATCATTAAATGTGTTAGATCTTGTTAGGGGCTAAGTTGTTTCCCCTAACATTCATATGTTGGAATTTTAACCTCTAATACTTCAGAAAGTGACTAGATTTGGAGATCGGATCTCTAATGAGGTAATTAAGGATAATGAGGTCATTGGTGTGGCCCTCATCCAATATGACTGCTGTCCTTGTGTCACCCATAGAAGGTATCTGAGTTACCGGTGGCGAATCCATATATGTCTGCAGCAACCTCAATGCTTGCCTCCTCAGAAGAAAGAATTTGACTGAGGGGCATAAGGCAGAAAAAGAGATCAGGCAAGTTTCAGAGCAGAAATGGAAGTTTATTTAAAAAGGTTTTAGAGCAGGAAAGAAAGGGAAGTTCACTTGGAAAAGTGGGCACCTGAAGGCCAAGTGCAGTGTTTAACTTTGAACCTAGTGAGGATTTCACAGGCTGGCCCCTTTCCCATGATTCTTCCCTTAGGGTGGGCTGCCTGCACACACACAGCGCCCTCCTTACACTTGGGAAGTGAGCACACACAGTGTTGAGGCAGCTGTACACATGCCCGTCTGAGGCTTTCTTCCCTTTTCTGGTGGTGTGCCCCTGGAAGGTCCTACCCCGCCATTTTGTCCTTAATGTTCATACCCAGGAAGTTGCAGCTCTTTGGCACCTGCATTCAATTAACACTTCAGTGCAGCAGGCGTGGGCCCTCAGGAAATGGCGCCTCCCTGGCTTCAGCTGCCAGTTGATCGCTTTTAGAGAGGTAATGTGGTCACTGCCGAACCATCACCTGACATTCCTAGTGGATGGGGGAAGAACCCTCTCATGCCTGTCTGACTACCTGTAACACTTAGAAGAAGAGATTAGGGCACAGATACACAGGAAAGACCCTGTGAAGACACAGGGAGACAGTGACCATCTGCAAGCCAAGGAGACAGGCCTCAGAAGAAATCAACCCTGCCCAAACTCTGAACTCCAACCAACGGCTGGCCTCCTGATTTGAGAGAAAATACATTTCTGTTGTTTAAGCCACCCAGTTTTTGGTACTTTGTTATGGCAGCCCTAGCAAACTAAAATACATATCACAGGAAAAATGATTTAATAGCTTTCACAGTTCCAGTCCTGCTTACACAACCACAGTAATGCCATTGTTTCATAACTTTAGCTGAAATTCACTTTTACTTGAAAAAGCATCTGAGTTTTTAAAAACAAACTATGGCTAGGCATATCCAGCAGAAATGTCTGCCCATGTACATTTTTTTCTGAAAAGTTTTGCATTTTAATAACTACAGTAGGCCGGGCGCAGTGGCTCATGCCTGTAATCCCAGCACTTTGGGAGTCCGAGGCAGGTGGATCACCTGAGGTCAGGAATTTGAGACCAGCCTGGCCAATGTGGTGAAACCCCATCTCTACTTAAAAAAAAAAAAGAGAGAAAATTAATTAGCCGGGCATGGTGACAGGAGCCTGTAATCCCAGCTACTCGGGAGGCTGCGGCAGGAGAATCGCTTGAACCCGGAAGGCAGAGGTTGCAGTGAGCCAAGATCACGTCACTGCACTCCAGCCTGGGCAACAAGAACAAAACTCTGTCTCAAAAATAACTAAATAACTACAGTGGGCAGAATAATGACCCCCCAAAGATGTCCGTGTCCTAATCCTCAGAACCTGTTGGTATGTTACCTTCCATGGCAAAGGGGAAGTAAGGTTATAGATAAGCTGTTAATCACCTGGCCTTAATAGGAAGATTATCCCGGATTATGTGGGTGGGCCCAATGTAATCACAAGGGTGATTTCATTGTGATTACACTGGGCCTACCCTGATAATTTGGTGATTTCTTCCAAAAGGAAGAAGACCTTAAAAGTGGAAGGAGGCCAGTCATGGTGGCTCACACCTATAATCCCAGCAATTTGGAAGGTCAAGGCAGGTGGATCACTTGAGCCCAAGAGTTTGAGACCAGCCTGAGCAACATGGTGCAACCCCATCTCTACAAAAAATAAAATTAAAAAAAATTAGTTGGGCATGGTGGTGCACACCTGTAATCCAAGTTACTCGGGAAGCTGAGGTGGGAGGATTGCTTGAGCCCAGGATGTAGAGGCTGCAATGAGCAGAGATTGCACCACTGCACTCCAGCCTGGGTGACAGAGTAAGACTTTGTCTCAAAAAAAAAAAAAAAAAAAAAGTGAAAGAGGAAGACAGAATTGGAGAATCAGAGGGAGATGTGAGAAAGACTCAACCTGCCACTGCTGGTTGGCCAAGTGATTCTTCCTCTAACTGAGGGAGCCAGGAGAGAGAATGAGTCCAGGAATGTGGGTGGCCTTCAGAAGCTGGAAAAGGTGAGAAACAGATTCTCCCCTAGAGCTTCCAGAAAGGAATGCAACCCTGCTGACCCCTTGACACCTTGATTTCAGTCCCATGACACTTGTTACTGAAACACCAGAGGTCTGGTCTAGGTCCTGCAACTTGATGCACAGAAAGCCAATCACTGAGACGAGTGTTGTCAGGGAAGGATTTAATCGGGTGCTGCAGCCCAGGAGATGGGAGATCAGTCTCAAAAATGGGGGTTTATGGAATGGAAGAAATGTAACCATGTGTGGGAATACAGGAATTAGGGAGGAGTAAGGCAGGAGTTGGTCGACAGGAAGCAGGTGATCAAATAGGCAGTAGTAGTAACAGGTGAGGGGTCCAGACTCCCACGGTCCAGATTCAGTGATCTGGTAAGTTTCAGCTCCTTAATACTATTTGGAAGAGCTTATGGTGGGTTTTCCCATTAGCTTTTCCTCGGATAAGACAAATGAAGAAAGGACCTCAGATAAGACAAATGAACGTTCTCGAGTTTCAAGACCAGGAGGGTCAATTTCTATTTTTATTCAAAGGAATGATAAACATCAGTTCTATGGGCCAGTTGGGCCAGTTGCAGTGTCAGCTTCCAACCTATAGAACTGAAGATAACAAATGTGTATTGTTTGAAGCCACTGAATTTGCAGTGATAGAAAGCTAATACAATCTCGGCCGGGCGCGGTGGCTCAAGCCTGTAATCCCAGCACTTTGGGAGGCCGAGACGGGCGGATCACGAGGTCAGGAGATCGAGACCATCCTGGCGAACACGGTGAAACCCCGTCTCTACTAAAAATACAAAAAACTAGCCGGGCGAGGTGGCGGGCGCCTGTAGTCCCAGCTACTCAGGAGGCTGAGGCGGGAGAATGGCGTGAACCCGGGAGGCGGAGCTTGCAGTGAGCTGAGATCTGGCCACTGCACTCCAGCCTGGGCGACAGAGCGAGACTCCGTCTCAAAAAAAAAAAAAAAAAAGAAAGCTAATACAATCTCAAAGCTTCATATCTTACCTGTCTCTTGCAACATCTTGTAGCTGATGTTTGTACAGGGGAAATGTGTGACAAGTTTCCAGCTGCTTCCACTTTCCAGCATGTGCTCTTAATGCATTTTCATAGTATCTTCCATGTCTAGACTTTGTTTTTACCTAGTGTTGTGCAAGTCCCAAAAAAGTACAGCAAGTGTCTAAAACTATACAGAAGAAAGCCACGTGAGTATGTGTGAGAAAAACAAATATGGAAGAGAAGATATTACTGCACACAAAGCAACTTTGATTACCAAGAGATGTTTTAAGCATCTGACATTCTAGCATGATAGTTTTCTTGCGTTTCCATTGTCTTTGTAGGAAATTAAGGGATTTGACTGAGGTGTATCATGAATTCTATTAGCATTTTCACACAGCAAATCTTCATTTTTACAGGTTACTTATATTAAGCAGGAGATGCCTGTACATAATGAAAATACATAGCTTGCTTTATTTATTTTTATTTTTTATTTTTTTGAGATGGAGTCTTGCTCCATTGCCCAAGCTGGAGTGCAATGGCATGATCTCAGCTCACTGCAACCTCTGCCTCCCAGGTTCAAGTGATTCTCCCACCTCAGCCTCTCGAGTAGCTGGAATTACAGGCATGAGCCACTACGTCGAGCTGATTATTGCATTTTTAGTAGAGACAGTGTTTCACCATTTTGGCCAGGCTGGTCTTGAATTCCTGACCTCAGATGATGCTTCCCCCCTCACCCTCCCAAAGTGCTGGGATTACAGGTGTGAGCCACCACGACCAGTCAATAATACATAGCTTTAAATGTGATATTTTTAAGTAAGTTTTGTTGCATAAAGTTTGTTTCACAGCCCTAGAAAAAGTTTGTGTGTGTGTGTGATATATAAGATTATTTTAGCTCCTTTCAGAAGTTACTGCAATTTTAAGCTTAATGCCAGTTGCCCTCACACGAGGTCTGGGATTCTGTGGCAGTGGTCCTAATTCACTGGTTATGAAGAGACAGGCATGTGGTAAGATGTAGTCGTGTCATTCATTTGACATGTATTTTCCAGCTGCACTTGAGCATCTTATACTAAGAAAGAACCATTTCTCTTCTGCCCACCCATGGAACTGGTACCTTAAAATACTATCAGTAATATTTTATTCATTTGTCATAAAATCAAATGTCATTCCAAAAAAACTAAATCTGGCCATCTAATTTAAACCTATGTAGTTTAAAGTTATGTTCTTGAAATTTGCCATGTTAGTTGAGATGAGCAGCAAATACTAATCTAGCAAACTAAATAAATCCTTAAATATATCAAAGTTCTTTTGCACAACTTCAAATTTCTATTTAAAAAGTTTATAGAGGCCGGGCGTGGTGGCTCACACCTGTAATCCCAGCACTTTGGGAGGCTGAGGCAGGCAGATCATGAGATCAGGAGATCGAGACCATCCTAGCTAACATGTTGAAACCCTGTCTCTACTGAAAAAAAACACAAAAAATTAGCCAGGTGTGGTGGCACATGTCTGTAGTCCCAGCTATTTGGGAGGCTGAGGCAGGAGAATCACTTGAACCCAGGAGGCAGAGGTTGCAGTGAGCTGAGATTGTGCCACTGCACTCCAACCTGGGCAACAGAGCGAGATTCAGTCTCAAAAAAAAAAAAAGAAAAAAAAAAGTTTGTAGATACAAAAGCATATCATAATTTAGCTTTAGTGTTTTCACACAGAGACTTTCTTACTCTAAAAGTGTACTTTAATTCTGGTAAATCTTAATGACTCCATGTTACCAGAAATAGGCATAAGAAATGAGATTCATGAATATTTCATTTGAGTCAGCAGCCTTAGTTAACATAGATGGCAGTGTTTCATGTACTACTTTGTGGAGGCAGCCTGTAGCTGACCAGACTATGCTACTCTAAATATGCTTTTTTGGCACAATGATGATTATTGTTTTTTTTTTTTTCTTTTTGAGATGGAGTCTTGCTCCATCACCAGGCTGGAGCGCAGTGGCATCATCTCGGCTCACTGCAACCTCCACTTCCCAGGTTCAAGCAATTCTCCTGCCCCAGCTTCCCAAGTAGCTGGGACTGCAGGTGTGCGCCACCACGCCCAGGTAATTTTTGTATTTTTAGTAGAGATGGGGTTTCACTATGTTGGCCAGGATGGTCTCGATCTCTTGACCTCGTGATCTGTCCAGCTCAGCCTCCCAAAGTGCTGGGATTACAGGCATGAGCCACTGAGCCTGGCTGGCACAATGATTATTTTAATCTGATTATTTTCAGAAACAGCAGACAGTAGAGGTTCTGAAAACAGCATAAGATATATATTTTTTTTTTAATAAGCGAAATTTATAAAGAAAATTTCCATTTGTGAGGGTATCTCCTTCCCTGTATCAGAAAGATGATGGCTCTGGGACTGAAACTTGCATAATAAGCCTCACGGTTGTTTACCATACTTTCCCTATTCACCTTCTCATAAGTTGCCTCCTTCATAGCTTTCTTCCTTTATTTTAATTGGAGATGATATTTAAGCCCAAATTCTAAGCCTTCCATGTATATGAGATACACGTTAATACACTTCTATGTGTTTTTCACTTTTATATCTGTCTTTTGTTACAAGGGCCCCAGTGGAGAATTTAGATGGGCAGAGGAACAGGGATTTTTCCCCCTCATCTACAAGACCATAACCATAGATTTATGAATTGTTCTAATTAGTTGCAGCACTAAAATTCTATGATGCTAGCTAATACGCTCTCCAGCTTTCAAAGAAGAATGACTTAAATATGTCCTAGAGCACCTATTACTTGCTGCTCAAATCTTTGGCAAGAAGAAGAAGAAAATAGAGATGGTTGCCAAAGATCAGTATCAAAGTGATGGGTAACTGCAATTATGAGAAAGAGGGAATGGGGAAGGTACCATCTGCAAAGTACAGCAATAAATCACGTTCTGATAAGACATTAGACATTTCTCAGGGAAAAAAGCTCCCCGAGTTAGGATAAAACATTTACAATCATCACAGGAATATGAGGGTCCTCGGGCCAGCTTTCACTGCCTTTAAGAGTATGGCTTTGCCATGGGCCGGGAGTGGTGGCTCATGCCTGCAATCCCATCTCTTTGGGAGGCTGAGGCAGGTGGATCACCTGAGATCAGGAGTTCAAGACCAGCCTGGCCAACTTGGTGAAGCCCCGTCTCTACAAAAATTAGCCGGGCGTGGTGGCAGGTGCCTGTAATCCTAGCTACTTGGGAGCCTGAGGCAGGAGAATCGCTTGAATCCTGGAGGCAGAGGTTGCAGTGAGCTGACATCATGCCATCACATTCCAGCCTGGGGGACAAGAGCGAGACTTTGTCTAAAAAAAAAAAAAAAAAAAAAAAAAAGAGTTGGCCATTACCAAAAGAAGAGGTGAGACTGTTTGGAGAGCTTCAGGCCAGTAAAATCAGTGTGGCTGGAGCAGAAAGAGACCAGGGCGAGTGATAGGTTATGCTCTCAAGGAAGTCTTATCATGTGATGTTTATGCGCCAGGTTAAAGTTTTCCTTCCTACTAAGATGTCTTTAAAGTTCTCCCGCAACCTTTAGTCATCTCAACTTTTTCAGCCCATTCCCAGACATTTCTTTGAATGATGGATATTTTTTCTACTATCAGTAAGCAGACTTCTCTCTTCCTCTCCGGAGGAATTGTCCTCCCTGGTTCCTTCCCTTGTGACGTTAATAGTTCTCTGCGGGTTACCTTAAACTATAAAAATCTCAGACCCTTCTAAGGCACATGCAGAACAGGATGTCATGTTGCTCCTAAGCCCCACCTGGAATGTCCTGCTCTTGGAAGAGAAAACAGCCCTTTTTCCTCTCTCCATTTGCAGAGGCCTAAAGAGCAAAAGCAAAAAAGGATAATGAGATGCTTGTAAGGAAATGGCAAGGGGGTGGGCTTCGGGGAACATGCCCAGCTGGGTTCAATTTCAGCATTCTTCCTTTAAGACCAAGAAGTTCCTAGCAGGTGGGTTCCTGGGGGCGTTGCATACTCACCAAGGTGCGCAGCCTCTCAAGGATAGAGAGGGAACAGAGAAGAAAGCAGCTGACAAGGGGAAAATGGTTCGTACAGAACCTTCCCACGTAAGAGAACTGGATAGGCACTAATTAGCCTCTGCTAAGATTTTAATCGTGAAAAGGAGTTGCTGTTATTTCATTTATTCTATAAGCATTTGTTAAATGCTTATTTTTTGCCAGGCGTTGTGCTAGCCCTGGGAATATGGAAATGAATAACAAGTCATCTTTGACCCCACAGCTAGCTCAGAAGACAGATGGGAGCCCAACTAACCATAAGGCAATGAGGTAAGTATAGTAATTAATAGAATCTAGAATTCAGTGTTATGGAAACAAAGCAGAACCAACTGATTCTACCCTGGAGGGCGTGGGGATGTCGAAGTTTTTTTTTTTTTTTTTTTTTTTTTTTGAGAGTCTCGCTCTGTTGCCCAGGCTAGAGTGCAGTGGCGCAATCTCGGCTCACTGCAAGCTCTGCCTCCCGGGTTCACGCCACTCTCCTACCTCAGCCTCCTGAGTAGCTGGGACTACAGGCACCCATCACCATGACCGGCTAATTTTTTGTATTTTTAGTAGAGACAGGGTTTCACCATGTTAGCCAGCTTGGTCTTGATCTCCTGACCTCGTGATCCACCCGCCTTGGCCTCCCAAAGTGCTGGGATTTCAGGCGTGAGCCATCACGCCCTGCCGGGGATGTAGAAGAAGATGAAGTAATTGGAATTGTATGGGCTTAAAGTTCACTAGGAAAAAAAAAAGAGAGAACCACACAGCCACTTCACCTGCTCCTTCTTTTTTTGTCAAATAATGTATGTCTGGTCTTCCAGAAATAGCACTGGACTTGGCATCTCAGAGCACCTACCTGGGCCCTAATTGCTGTCTCTTCCATGGCCAGTTATGCAACCTCGAGCAAGTCTCTTTCTATCTTGCCACTTTTTTTTTTTTTTTTCAGTCAGTAATGTGAACTCTGAAATCCCTACTGTGTCAAAAACGTCAAATTCCTTTTATTTTTATCAAATAATCTTTCCCAGCTTGATTTCTTAATCCTAGTTAACTGTGATCACATTAACTATTTGCTACCTTAGAATGGCTTAATGAAACCCTTGGGCCATAGTCATTCTCTGCAGAGCTGGGTGTTCCAAATGGACATTCCGTAGATGCATAAAAACAGGTGGTAAATGCTCTAACAAAGCAGGGGCATTCTGTGAATTACAGCTTCAACATTCGAAAGACTTGACATGAAAAAGATAGATTGGATTCTAAATCCACTGGCATTTTGACAAGAAATTTCAACTTTACTTTTGCCAATGTAAAAAAAGAAGAGCTTCTTTAAATGCAATTTTAAATGTCTTAAATTTCTGAGTGGTTTTTAAAAGATTTAGAAGTTTTAGCCATCCATTTGTGCAAATTTTTCACTGATGGTGGCTATTAGAATTCTGAGAGATTAAATTAAAAGTCTCCATCAGGAACTTCAGGTAGTCATTTCAAAGATAAAACCTATTTAAAAGTTTGCAGATATAAGTTCAAGTTTCTCAATAATACTATAAAAGTACTTTATTAGGAAGTGTTATAAAATTATTTAATATTTAATTTTATACCTACTACATAATCTTAATTTTAAAAATATTATATAAAGAAAATTTAATTTTTTTAACCAAGCTCCACTTAAAGGCCTCAAATCCCCTCCCATTAATCCCAGTCTGCCAAATAGACATCCTGTGAAACAGATGTTTTGCCAATCTGTGAAAAACACTGGGAAGCATTATTTTAGGGTGTATACCTATGGGTGGAACAATTCATTTTATTCCTTAGTCATCCTTTCCCTTTCTGATCTGCAGAGACAGTTGTGCTGTAGATAAATTTTCATCCATGCATAGGTCTGTTTCCAAACTGTATGTCCAATTCCATCACGTTTTTCCTATCTGTGCATCAATGTTATACTGTTTTCATTATTAGGGCGTTTTTATAAGTCTTCATTTCTGGTAAGGCAAATTCCTCTACCATCTTTTTTAAGGAGTGTGCTCACTCTTTGATTTTTAAATAATTAATGAGCAGACATTATTTTTTGAGCAGTTTTACATGCATAGAAAAATTGAGGGGAAAGTATAGACAGCTCTTACATAGCCCCTCACCCACACTCCTGCCTCCAGGTTCCCTCATTAATATCTTACATTAGTGTAACACATTTGTTACAATGGATGAGCCTCTGTTGATATTTATTAATTAAAGTTTATAGTTTACACTAAGGTTCTTTGTGTTACACATCTATGGGTTTTGACAAATGTATAATTACATGTATTCACCATTATATCATACACAATAGTTTCAATGCCCTACAAATCCCCTGTGCTCCCACCTATTCATCTGACCCGTCCTCACTTCCCCCACCACCCAAACCCCTGGCAACCACTGATCTTTTTACTGTCTCCATAGTCTTGCCCAAAAAACGTGGTTGGAATTATATAGTATGTAGCCTCTTCAGATTGACTTTTTTCACTTAACAATATGCACTTAAGGTTCCTCCGTTTCTTTTCATGGCTTAATAGGTCATTTCTTTTTAGTGCTGAGTAATATTCCATTTTATACATGTACCACAGTTTATCCACTCACCTATTGAAGAACATCTTTGTTGCTTCCAAGTTTTGACAATGAGGAATCAGGTTATTCTAAACATCTGCGTGTAGGTTCTTGTGTAGATGTAAGTTTTCAGCTTCTTTGGGTAAATGCTAAGAAGTACATACAGCTGCTGGATTGTATAGTAAGAATATGTTTAGTTTTGTAAGAAGCTGGAAAATGTCTCCCTGAGTGGCTGTACCATTTTACATTCCCATTAGGAATGAATGAGTGTTCCTGTTGCCCCATATGTTTGTCAGCATTTGTTGGTGTCAGTGGTGTCGTATTTTAGCCATTCTGATAGGTGTCTAGGGTATCTCGTTTCAATTTGCAACTTGCTAGTGACATATGATATAGAACATATTTTCACTGCTTATTTGCCATCTGTATATCTTGGTGAAATACTGTATCTTTTCAGGTCTTCTGTCCATTTTTTTTTTAATTGGGTTGTTCATTTTCTTATTGTTGGGTTTTAGGAGTTCTTTGTATATTTTCCATATATCTTTTACCAGATACATGTTTTACAAAGATTTTCTCCCAGTCTGTGGCTTCTCTTTTCATTCTCTTAAACCCACTGCTTTTTATAAATTTAGGATCTGTTTAAGTTAAATTAAAAAAAAAAAAAAACCCTGTTGGGATGTTTATTAGAATTACATTGATTCTATAGATAGTTTGGGGGAAACAACATATTCATAATATTGAGTCTTCTTGTCCATGACATTTATTTAGATTTCATTTAATATTTGTCATAAATATTTATAATTTTCTTCATAGAGGTTTTACTAATATTTTAGATTTATTCTAACTATTATATTTTGTTGCTGTGGGAAATGTTATTATTTTTAAAGATTTGTGTTTGATAGTTTGTTTCTGGTGTACTGAAATACAATTGACTTTTAGATACTGATCACAACCCTGCTAAATGCTCTTCTCAATTCAAATAATTTACCCTAAGATTATTTGGGGATTCTGTGAATGGCAATTTTGTTTCTTCCTTTCCAGTCTTCATATTTTTAATTTTCATGTCTATTAAACTAGTTAAAACTTAGAGGGCAATGTTGAATTATAGAGTGGTGATAGCAGGTATACTGATTTTAAAGAAAATCCTTTTACTGTTGCTCTATTAAATATAATGCATGCTTAAATGTTTTTATGTATACTTTTCCTAGGGTAAAGAATGTTTCTTTCATCCCTAATTTGGTAATGGGCTTAATGTGAATATAAGTGTTGAATTTTATTGAGTTTTTTTTTTTTTTTTTTTTTTTTGCAGCTAAAGAAAAAATTCCTTTTGCTTTTGTTGTCCACAGAAACCAATTATAACTCAAGAATAAATCTCTGACTCTGAAACATGCCTGAACTGGCCTCTGCTTGACGGCATTACCCAATGGGTCATCCCAGAAACCCAGGCCCCTCAGGATTATCAAAATGTTTCATTGATTTATTGAGATAATAAGATATTTTATTATTCCTCCTTTAGCCAGGAAATTAAGTTAGCCAATTACTGGAAATTATAATTTGATTTCTCTTAAGCAGTATGTAACTCCAAGTACATACCTTGGTGCAAAATTAAAACCACGAGTTAAACATATTTCCAGTGGAGTTAGCCTAGAAAACGTTCAGTTCAGAGACATTGGACAGAAAAATGCAGTATCCTAGCATCTAGGAAGAGCAAAGTTACTTCATTTATTTTGGCAGCATACCCATTCCACACCACCATTGCAATGTGCCTATATTGAAGACAAAATGCTCAACAACCTGGAGTGGGGATGAGGGAGGGAGAAGAGAAGTAGGAAACAGGAAGACAATAGCAATAGTGAGATTCTCTAGCAGCAGAGCATAGCGAGCAGATGTTGTCCAGTGAGCCGATGGAAGCACTGCTGTAGTGTAAGAGTCCAATTGTATTAGAATCCATTAATTTTTCTTTGTGTTTATTGTATACTGACAGTAAAAAATTTACTTTACTGTGTGTATTAGCATGAAATAGGCATCCGTCACATTGTTTTCTTGCTGGATGCTTTGTCCCAAGATTTTACTGATGCCTCTGGTTTCAGGTACTTTGGCTATTGTATAGAAAATTGTTGACCAGGAATGGTGGCTCATGCCTGTAATCCCAGCACTTTGGGAGGCCAAGGCAGGTGGATCACTTGAAGTTGGGAGCTCACGACCAGCCTGGCCAACATGGTGAAACCCCACCTCTGCTAAAAATACAAAAAATTAGCCATGCATGGTGGTAGAGGCCTATAATTCCAGCTGCTCAGGAGGCTGAGGCAGGAGAATTGCTTGAACCCAGGAGGCGAAGTTGGCAGGGAGCTGAGATTGTGCCACTGCACTTCACCCTTGGTGACAAAAGCAAAACTCCATCTCAAAAAAAAAAAAAAAGAATATTGTTCATATGTATTCTGTTTTGCTAGTTGATTTCTATTAGTGTTTATGAAAGTTTATTCAAATTTATTTCAAGTTATTTACTTTTGCTTTCCATTATTTGTTGGAAGATTGTATTGATATCTATATAGTATTCTATGGAGGATTATAGGATTTATAGGATTTCATTTACCAATAAATTCATTCTGTTTTATAGTCTACTCAGTGCCAAAAGTCACAAAGCTGAAATCTTTTTCTCTCTCCTTCTCTCCCTTCCCTTCCCTCCCTTTCCCTTTCTTTTTCAGTCTCACTCTGTCCCCTTCCCTTCCCTCCCCTCCCCTCCCCTCCTCTCCCCTCCCCTTCCCTCCCCTCCCCTTCCCTTTCTTTTTCAGAGTCTCACTCTGTCACCCAGGCTAGAGTGCATTGGTGCAATCTCGGCTCACTGCAACCTCCGCCTCCCGGGTTCAAGCGATTCTCTTGCCTCAGTCTCCCAAGTAGCTGGGATTACAGGTGTGCACCACCATATCTGGCTAATTTTTGTTTTTTTCTTTTAGTAGAGACAGGGTTTCGTCATGTTGGCCAGGCTGGTCTCCAACTCCTGACCTCAGGTGATCCGCCCGCCTCAACCTCCCAAAGTGCTAGGGTTACAGGTGTGAACCACCACACCCGACTGAAATATTTATTTTTAATGACGTGATATTATATATTTGTAGAATTAGTAGAACATTGTTACATAACCATAACCAGTGGTTTTCGTTTGGACACCTGTATACAGTATACTGTATCTGTAGAATCACTTAAAAAACTGTTTAAAACAAGTGGGAAGAAAACTACTTTGATTTTTTTCCCCAGAATTTTCTTGTAAAATTGGCATGCCTTATACTTCAGTAAATAAGTAAACATAGATATAAATGTGGATTAAATATAGATATTGACCTTATATTGGATGCCACCTGTGTGCCTTCATCTTCACATTCTTACGAATTTTATGTAGAGTTGGCACAGCATTCTCTGGAAGTTATTTTTTTGTTTTGTTTTGTTTTGGTCTGGGCCAGTCCCTGGGAACCAGCTGCTTGAACCAGTGGGTACAAGCAAAACCCTGTGGTCTTTGTGCCCTTACCCATCGGCACTGCTTCAATGGCCTATAAACCTGCAGGAGAAAGCAAACAGAGATCTGGGTGGTGTTTGTTTTTAGTGTCAAGGAATGATGTCACTGCCTGAGACTACGACTTTGAGCAAATTGGTGGATGGGCACAGAAAAATCAAACCCTGGTTAAGAGGCCACATCATTAGCACACAAAGAATAGTATATTTGCATTTCAAAAGCAGAAAACATTAACCTTTTATGAACTTTGGGTAAACTGGATGGTGTTTGTCAAGGCCAAAAAAGTGCAGTTTGTAAAATACGCATGCTATGCTTCGGCCAATTATTTTTCTTTTAGACTAAATCTGGTGATAACAATTTTATTTATTTTTCTCTAGGGGGTTGGCAAAGGCGCTTGCTTGTTTAATATCAGTGTGTTACGAATATCTTCAGAATTGAACAAAAGGTTATATAATCCCCAGAGTACACTTTCAAAAGAGGACCCACGAGCACTCAAAATTCTCTGTGACCAGGGCCGGGCGTTCCTTTTTTTGTTTCCATGGGTTCTGAGCCATCCATCTAGGAGCCAACAATTATAAAATCACAGACAAAAAATAACTTTGAAATGACCAGTTGGGACTTAAAGGTGAATCTGTGAGGTTCACTCTCTATAAGGTTGTGAATATGCCGTGGGCTTAGGAAAGTAAGAAGGGGTTGAGTGTGCTGGCAAACACGAGGGCTTTAATGAGTCAGATTCTCCCCTCATTAAGTACAAGTAACTCTTTGAGACAGTTTTGCTCTTGTTGCCCAGGCTGGAGTGCAATGGCACCATCTCGGCTCACCACAACCTCCGCCTCCCGGGTTGAAGCAATTCAGCTGCCTCAGCCTCCCGAGTAGCTGGGATTACAGGCATGTGCCACCACGCCTGGTTAATCTTGTATATTTAGTAGAGAAGGGGTTTGTCCATGTTGGTCAGGCTGGTCTTGAACTCCCAGCCTCAGGTGATGCACCCACCTTGGCCTCCCAAAGTGCTGGGATTACAGGCATGAGTCACTGCGCCTGGCCCAAGTAACTCTTAAACTGGCTGCTTATGGAAGCCTATGATCTTCTTCAGGATCACAAGAGGACCAAATGAAGTTACTACTTTTGAGATCAAGAAAACACAATACAAACTTGTATGGTAGGCTAGCATTGCAAGTGAGTCACTGAGCTTGAATGAATGCATTTGGGACTTGGCAGTGGAAAACATAAAGACTGTCTGAGGACTTTTCATCATTTTTGCCTGAGAGCACCACCACTGGATGGCAGTACAAATCCTTGGATTCCCGTCTATTCTTTGATTTTCCTTCTACTCATTAGCTAGCCTTTTTTGTCCATTTAAAAGTGCCATATTTTTACAGTTAACTTTGACCACAACACCTTAATGTGATATGCATATGACATGTTAGGCTCAAGTTCCAATATTTAAAAATAAGAAAAAAAAGATCATTATGTGCCTTGTGGTTGAAACAAGATAAAGGGATTTGGATGATCGCAAGAGTCAAGCAGTTTCTCCATTAGTTAAGATCAATACTCAGCCACTCTCATTTTTAAAATCAAATTCGGTTCAAAGTGATTAGGTATTAATTACACAGGTCTTATGGGGACTTCAAACTTCTAAATGCGGGGGGAGAATAATAGTCTCAAAATAAGGACACAGGAGTTATTTTTTCACTGGTTGTCTTCAGAATTGAACAAAAGGTTATGTAATCCCCAGAGTACACTTTCAAAAGAGGACCCACGGGCACTCAAAATTCTCTGTGACCAGGGCCGGGCGCAGTGGCTCATGCCTGTAATCCCAGCACTTTGGGAGGCCGAGGCGGGGCGGATCATGAGGTCAGGAGATGGAGACCATCCTGGCTAACATGTGAAACCCCGTCTCTCCTAAAAGTACAAAACATTAGCCAGGCATGGTGGCGGGCGCCTGTAGTCCCAGCTACTCGGGAGGCTGACACAGGAGAGTGTCGTGAACCCGGGAGGTGGAGGTTACAGTGAGCCAATATCACGCCACTGCACTCCAGCCTGGGCGACAGAGCTAGACTCTGTCTCAAAAAAAGAAAAAAATTTCTGTGTCCAAAAGTGAATTTATCATCTTAACTTCCCGGCTTATTCATCTACGCATTCATTCATTTACTCAACAAATATTTATGGAAGACCTACCAGACTAGTGCTGGGCATTGGGAATATAGCAGCACAGACAAGCCTCCTCCTTCCACAAAGTTTAGATAATCTCTGCCTTGTCTAGTTGTCCAACTCAAACTCTGAAAGTCACTCCCTGCTCCCTTCACCTCATCTCGCCTTCCATTGTCTTCCAGATAAATCTTCTTTTTTTTTTTTGAGATTGAGTCTCACTCTGTTGCCCAGGCTGGAGTGCAGTGGCACAGTCTTGGCTCACTACAACCTCCACCTCCTGGATTCAAGCGTTTCTCCAGCCTCAGTCTCCCGAGTAGCTGGGAATAGTGGCACGTGCCACTGCATCCACCTGATTTTTGTATTTTTAGTAAGAGACAGGGTTTCACCACGTTGGCCAGACTGGTCTCAAACTCCTGACCTCAGGTGATCCACCCACCTCAGCCTCCCAAAGTGCTGGGATTACAAGTGTGAGCCACCATGCCTGGCCTCTTCCAGATAAATCTGCGTGTCCCCTTGCTTGCCTCCTCAGCCTCATCTCAGGCTGTGTGCCCTCTTGCTGTCTCCCTCTAATAACCTGATGCACAGTCGCAAGAAACTTCTTTTAATTCTGTGATTGTAACTCACTCTTTATTCCATTGGGATTTGCCCACAATTGGTTCTTGCTTGGAATACTTCTCTTCTTCTTCCTACAAATACTCTTTGGCCTGACTAACTGCGCCTATAGGGGTCAGATTAAGTGTCACTTTTTCGAGGGCACCTTGGTCATCTGGGTTCTCACTGCTAGCTGGTCAGTGGTTGGCAGCTGCAGAATCTTACATGGGCATGTGCTTTCTTGGACCACTCCTGCCACCACTGCAAGTGGGTCTTCTGGAAAGCAGACTGTGAGATGGAGATTAGCACATAGGGATCGAATTAGGGAGTGTTCTTCCCTAGAAGAGAAGAGAAGAAAATCAATATTGGGTAGAAGAAGAAGAAGGATTATGATGCAATCTCAAAAGACTTTCTATCTCATTATAACCTTCTAAAGTTCTGCTGCTTACAGGTTTTCTTTGAAACAAATTGCATTGTTGATATCAAGAGTATTATGCATATTCTAGCATCACTTTCTTGGTGCATTAGCTCCCCAGTGAATGACACATTGGATGAACACGACTGAGACGAATATCTCTGTCAAGGTTTCCAGAAATCTTGTTGTTTCTCTGCAGGAATGCCTTTTATTATTATAAATTCAGTGGTTATACTTTAAAAGTTTTCCCATAAAATATTGTTTTTTAAAAAGAAATTATTTATCATTGAGATATTCTTTAGTCTGATTTTCCAGTATGATTTTTTCTTTAAAGTGCTTTGTTAAAAAGCAGTTCTTTGGCCAGGCGCAGTATCTCACGCCTATAATCCCAGCACTTTGGGAGGTCAAGGCGAGTGGATCACCTGATATCAGCAATTCAAGACCAGCCTGGCCAACATGATGAAACACCATCTCTACTAAAAATACAAAAATTAGCTGGGCGTGGTGGCAGGCGCCTGTAATCCCAGCTGCTCAGGAGGCTGAGGCAGGAGAATCACTTGAACCCAGGAGGCAGAGGTTCCAGTGCGCAGAGATTGCGCCATTGCATTCCAGCTGGGCGACAAGAGCAAAACTCTGTCTCAAAAAAAAAAAGGGCCGGGCGCAGTGGCTCTGTAATCCCAGCACTTTGGAAGGCCGAGACGGGCAGATCACGAGGTCAGGAGGTCAAGACCATCCTGGCTAACACGGTGAAACCCTGTCTCTACTAAAAAATACAAAAAACTAGCTGGGCGAGGTGGCGGGCGTCTGCAGTCCCAGCTACTTGGGAGGCTGAGGCAGGAGAATGAATGGCGTAAACCCGGGAGGCGGAGCTTGCAGTGGGCAGAGATCCGACCACTGCACTCCAGCCTGGGCGACAGAGCGAGACTCCATCTCAAAAACAAAACAACAACAACAACAACAACAAAACAAAACAAAACAAAACAAAAAAGCAAAGCAGCTCTTTAAGAATGTAACTAATGAAATAGAATCCAAAAAATGCCATAAGCTGAGACATGGTAGTACCTTATACTTTCACCCAAATGCATGGCCAATACTAAGTTCTTTCTTCATATCTTCAGTAATGTTTACTATGTGACTTCCCCAAAAAATTGCTGACAAAAAAAAGTGAATTTTAGTTTTTGGCCTTTTGTTTTACAATTATTTCAACATTTTTTGTTGTGGCAGGACGAACCAGAGACCCCAGTGGTTTGTGGCTTTTGTTCCTTAACTGTAAAATAACAAAAACTCGAAAGAAGTTTCTGAGCAATTATTAGTAGGTTTTGTGAAATTTCTCAAAAACTGGGTTGGTTCATATAACTTTAAGCATCTGAAAAACTGCTGAAATTTTCTTTGTTTTTGAATGTTTGACCTTCAAATATCTTGTTAATCATAATAACTTTTTATTATTACTAGTTAACATCTCAAGACCAGCCAACTCAGGGAGAATTTTATCATTGATGGCAGTGGATACAAATTCATAATTTAAATGATCTTCTTGATAACTTTGGATTTGAAGGGACTACTTGCTGGTCTAATTATCCTATCATTCTTTTTTTTTTAACCTCATATTGTGGCTGATGTAGAATTTTTATTTATAATAGAAGAGTTTGCTCTTCTTTTTTTTTTGAGACGGAGTCTCGCTCTGTCACCCGGGCTGGAGTGCAGTGGCCGGATCTCAGCTCACTGCAAGCTCCGCCTCCCGGCTTTGCAACATTCTCTTGCCTCAGCCTCCCAAGTAGCTGGGACTACAGACGCCCGCCACCTCGCCCGGCTAGCTTTTTGTATTTTTTAGTAGAGAATGGGTTTCACCGTGTTAGCCAGGATGGTCTTGATCTCCTGACCTCGTGATCCGCCCGTCTCAGCCTCCAAAAGTGCTGGGATTACAGGCTTGAGCCACCGCGCCCGGCCTGCTCTGCCATCTTCTTTAGGTTTATTTTGCTGTTGTCTTTCTTTTACCTATTTTTTTACAGAAATAGTTTTAAAGCCATTTCTCCAATATGAGGGTTAACTTAGTTAAAATTAGATAATATTATCTAAAAATCCTTTTACTGGGCACATGTTAATGGGAATGTCTTAAGCCTTACAGGAAGCAATCAATTGAGCCAGCACTGTTATCCCTTCCACACTTTTTTTGAGACAGAATCTCACTCTGACACCCAGGCTGAGTGCGGTTGCACGATAATAGTGCACTGCAGCCTTGACCTCCTGTGTTCTCCCATCTCAGCCTCCTGAGAAGCTAGGACTGCAGGTACATGCCACCATGACCGGCTGATTTATTTTTATTTTTATTTTTATTTTTATTTTATTTTATTTATTTATTTATTTATTTATTTTGAGATGGAGTCTCGCTCTGTCGCCCGGGCTGGAGTGCAGTGGCCGGATCCCAGCTCACTGCAACCTCCGCCTCCCAGGTTTACGCCATTCTCCTGCTTCAGCCTCCCGAGTAGCTGGGACTACAGGCGCCCACCACCGCGCCTGGCTAGTTTTTTTGTATTTTTTTTAGTAGAGACGGGGTTTCACCGTGTTAGCCAGGATGGTCTCTAACTTCTGACCTCGTGATCCGCCCGTCTGGGCCTCCCAAAGTGCTGGGATTACAGGCTTGAGCCACCACGCCCGGACTTATTTTTATTTTTATTTTTAGTAGAGGCGAGGTCTCGCTATGTTACCCAGGCTGGTCTTGAACTCCTGGGCGCAAGCGATCTTTCCATCTTGGCCTCCCAAAGTGCCGAAGTTTCAGGAACAAGGCACTGTGCCTGGCCCCTTCCACACTTTTTCCCCCACAGGATGTCTTGAAATCAATGAGACGTGGGCACTGTCATTACAGCAGTTAGCATACCGTGATGGAGAGAACATCAAGAACAAGCTTAAAAAGTGTGAGGCCCTGTTCAGCCACGTCTTCCCGTTCTGCACTTCTACAAATGGCTTTTTGAACCTCAGTGCAAAATTTTACCTTTGCTCCTATTAATTTTCTCTTCTGTTGTTTCTTCCTTACTTTAACCTTATGTTAAGATGTTTTGAGATTCTGATTCTGACATCCAGCATGGTTGCTGTCTTTTCCAAGTTGACATACACTCTCCATCTTTATTCAAGACATTAATGTAACTATTAAGAAGGATATCTCTTTAAGACAAAAAAAAAGTGCAATACAAAAAAACAACTTCCTTTTGCTGAGTTGCTGAGCCCCTTGTGAGGCTGACAATGGCAGGATGGTTTAGTCTGTAGTCTCCAGAGGGTTTCCTGCCAGGGGACTTCTGGATTTCAGGATCGGGCAACATGAGTCAAACAGCTCTTGGAGCTCTTTATTCTCAAACCTTCCCTGCAAATCAGAGCTGGAGATTTCAGAATTCCCTCCCCACGTTCCTCATCACCAGTACCACTCCCCATTTTCTCAATTTTTTTATATCTCCTTTCAAAGAGAGATATTTAAATAAAAAGTCTTTCCCAGATTCACCTTTTGTTGATTTTCCATTTTTCTCAACTAGGCAACAGGACTTCATTTTGTTCACTGATGTGTCACACAGAGTATTCAAATAGTTTGAAGCCGGACGAAGCAAAAAGGGAAATAGTTTGAAGCCGGAAGAAGCAAAAAGGGAAGATGCTAAGAGGTCACCAGGGCCGGGCGCGTTGGCTCAAGTCTGTAATCCCAGCACTTTGGGAGGCTGAGGTGGGCGGATCACTTGAGGTCAGGAGTTCAAGACCAGACTGGCCAACATGGTGAAACCCCATCTCTGCTAAAAATACAAAAATTAGCCAAGTGTGGTGGCAGGCACCTGTAATCCCAGCTACTCAGGAGGCTGAGGCAGGAGAGTCCCTTGAACCTGGGAGGCAGAGGTTGCTGTGAGCCGAGATCACATCACTGTACTCCAGCCTGAGCAACAAAGTGAGACTCCATCTCAAAAACAAACAAACAAACAAACAAACAGAAGCCACCAGGTTTCTGTTTGTGGGGGTTACATTGAAGAAATCTAGTGTTTCCTACCTACTTTCCATGGTGGGGCGGGGGAAAACTAAGTGAGAAAAGAGATTAGATCCATCCTTGAGCATGGTGAGTTTGAGGTGCCTGGAAACATCCACATGGAGATGCTGAAAGTCCATGAAATTGACTCATCTGGGGCTGAAAAGGCTGACTGGCTTAGTGCTCTGCAATGTGCAGATAGAGTATCTGTGGATACTGAGTCAGGGCTCTCACAGTGTTAGTCTCAAGGCAATCCTGGTCCTTAGAATAGACATGGAAAGAGACACAAGGCAGAAAAGGCCCTCTTTCCATGTCTATCTGACTCTATGATCATAGACGACACACGTTAAAAATCATATTGTAAGCTGCTCTTAGAACTCACCAATCCCCTTTGGGAAGCTGAGGTAGGAGGATCACTTGAGCTCAGAAGTTCAAGACAAGCCTCGGCAACATAGCAAGACCCCATCTCTACAAAACATTTTAAACATTAGCCAGGCATGTTGGCATGTGCCTGTCATCCCAGTTGCCCGGGAGGCTAAGGTGGGAGGATCACCTAAGCCCAGGAGGGTGAGGCTGGAGTGAACGGAGATCACACCACTGCACTCCAACCTGGGAGACAAAGCGAGATCTTGTCTCAAAAAAAAACAAAACAAAACAACTCCCACCCCTAATAAAAAAAAAAACCCTCACCAACCCCAAATCTAGACAGCTAATGTCCACTTTTACCTGATATTTTTGTTTTGTTTTGTTTGAGACGGAGTCTTGCTTTGTTGCCTAGGCTGGAGTGCAGTGGCACGATCTCGGCTCACTACAACCTCCACCTCCTGGGTTCGAGCGATTCTCCTGCCTCAGCATCCCGAGTAGCTGGGACTACAGGCGCGTGTCACCACACCTAGCTAATGTTTTGTATTTTTAGTAGTGATGGGGTTTCACCGTGTTAGCCAGGATGGTCTCAATCTCCTGACCTTGTGATCTGCTCACCTTGGCCTCCCAAGATGCTGGGATTACAGGCGTAAGCCACTGCGCCTAGCCTTGCCTGAAATTTTTAAGCCAGCTTTA
Organism: Piliocolobus tephrosceles; assembly: GCF_002776525.5. Classification (NCBI taxonomy): domain Eukaryota; kingdom Metazoa; phylum Chordata; class Mammalia; order Primates; family Cercopithecidae; genus Piliocolobus; species Piliocolobus tephrosceles. The sequence continues at coordinate 33,446,372 of NC_045448.1, forward strand.
CCCATCCTACTGACTGGGGGAGGGTAGAGGGTAGGTGGATGGATTGATAATTTCCACCTTCATAGCAATCACCCTAAGCCTTCTATGTTTTTCCAGTCCTACTCTTATTTTGATTATGTCTCTGCCCACCTTCAACCTCTTAACTTTGTGGTCACTCTTTCAAATTCTGTCTGTGGTCTTTGCATTTGGTATTTGAACTTGGTCTCCCTGCTATTTGAACCTTCAGTTACCCCCAACCTCAGTTACCATCATAGATTTATCTTTGGAAGAAATGCCTTTGTATTAGTCAGGATCTGTTCGGCAGGCAGAAACCACATCAGATAAAGTAACAGGAAAATTTTAATATGAAGAATTACAACTAGGTAAAAAGCCATTAGCTTGCTAACTGAGAAGGGAAAAAGATCTCTAAAGTATCACAGAGGTAGGTGGCAACTGCAGTCATCAGCCACCACCCCTTCAGCTGAGGGAAAAGAGGGAAGAGATCGGAATTATTAAACTTGGAAACATGGAGTAGGAGTCTTGGAGACTCAAATTTTCTGAGGAGGTGGTACTGTCGGCTGGGGCTAGTGTCTCTGAGTGGGTACAAAGGAGCGTGTTTTATAAACGGGACAAAATTGAAACGTAGATTCAGCTGCTGCTGTGAGAAGGCCGTGCCTCTGCCCATATGAAGGAGCTTTGCTCAGGTGACATCACAGGAATAAGAAGTAGACAGGAGGCAGCCAGTTCTCTCTTCTTCCTCCAGCCTTGCAGGCTCCCTCTAACGCCCCCTAAAGAGCCTAAAAGGTATCTAGCTGGAAAAATAGAAATGCCATTTGCAGTTTCTGTCCCAGCAACCCAAAGCAAGGTATAGAAGGGTATTTGAATTTGAAAGATAATAATGCTGTACAGCCTTACTCTTATTCTGGTCCATTGTAAACCAATTCCGATTCTGACCTTAACCAGCTCCCACTCCTCCCCAGCTACTTACTTCCCATTGCTGCCTCCAGTTAGAGAATGACATATTTACTATTCATTTCCCACAGTGTTCTCCAAGTCTCTGCCCTTGCCCTGGCAATTGTAAGCAAATTGTTACTATCACTTTCCATTCCTGATTCCACATTACCGCATGAGTAAATTACAGTGCTCTTCAAGCAGGAGTCCACCTTGCTATTTCCGCATGGTGAGCACAGATGATCTGCCTTACAAGCAGCTGCAGGATCTTTTCCTTACCTCGACTCCTTTCTTCAGGGAAATTTGGAGGTAATTCCGAGTTTCTCTTGGGCTTTCTTCAGCAGTTTCATTTACTCAGGCTGTGGTCTGGTTATTGAATGTTGCGTAACAAATGACCCTAAATCGTAAAGACTTGAAACGAGAACAATCAGTTGTTGTCTTTTATGGTTTCAGGGCATCAGAAATTAGGAAGCAGGTTGGCCGAGCTGGGTTGGGGTCTCTCATGAGGCTGTAATCACATGGTGGATGAGGCTGGGGTCATCTTGAAAGCTCTGGCAGCTGGGCTGGGAAGACTCAAGAAGCTGGGCATAGGAACAACTGGGGCTCCTTAGGCATCCCTCTGTCTACTTATTTAGACTCTCCAAGTGGTCCTTTGCAGAGTATCTTGATTTGTGCATGGAAGCCCATGCTTCCCAGAGCAGTTCTCTCCAAAGATGCCAGGACAAGCTGTACGTCTAACTTCACTCAGAATTATCCTCACTTCTGCCACATTCTGTTCATCAAGGCAGTTACAAAAGCCCACCCACATTCAAGAGGAGGGAACATAAACTCTACCATTTGATGAGAAGAGTGTCAAAGAATTTGCAAGCACTTTGTAAACCACGCGCAGCACCTCTGGCTTAGGGTTTGTGGGAAACTCCGAAACATTGTTTTTCTCATATCTAGAATTACACTCTTTCAAACAGGCAGAATTCCTGACTATACTATGTGGCATGCTCTACTTCCTATACATGATATGTAAAACAACAGAAAGAAGGGACATTCAGCCTGGACACTACAGTCCTCATGTTGGTCCAGAATCAGAGATAGAATCATCAGTGCTTCCTCACTGGTCCCAGGAAGACCTTTTAGGATTGCTGCCTGAAGAGTTAATTCCATGTGAAATCTACAAAGCTGTGGGGCAGACCGCAAGCCACTGCAGCTGGTTATAGTCACCACGCTCTGCTGGCACCTCCAGGAAGGCACATAACTGTCCCCATGTTATACTGGGGTATATCACATCAAATATGGGGTCTGGCCTGAGCAGCAAACATCCACTACTGGGAAAATGAGGCTGGTCAGGCTCCACCCATGAAGGTCAGAGCAACTGGTGCCTTCCTACAGGTTTGAGCCATGATAGAAGTAGAGGCATGAGTGGTAGGACCAGATTTCTGTATATAGCTTGGGAGTAACAACTGGGTTGGGAAGAGGAGCTAGGGAGTTTGCCAGGAAGCTGCTTTTGTGTAACACAAATTCTATCTTACTTCAAGTACATGTTTATTTGGGATAACTTCAGGGATGGAGGTTAGTGGATGTAATGGGTTCTAAATGCCTACTCAGGTCACCTATTGGTGCCATTATTTGGGCCACTATGATGTTTTAAAAATCAAGCCATGGTGGCCGGGTATGGTAGCTCACTCCTGTAATCCCAGCACTTTGGGAGGCCAAGGCGGGCAGATCACCTGAGGTTAGGAGTTTGAGACCAGCCTGGCCAACATGGGGAAACCCCATCTCTACTAAAAGTACAAAAATAAGCCAGGCGTGGTGATGCATGCCTGTAATCCCAGCTACTTGGGAGGCTGAGGCAGGAGAATAGCTCCAACCTGGGAGGCAGAGGTTGTAGTGAGCCGAGATCACACCACTGTACTCCAGCCTGGGTGACAGAGTGAGACTCTGTCTCAAGGAAAAAAAAAAAAATCAAGCCATGGCTAAAGAAGCCTAATAACCTATTAGCAAACGTACAGACTTCAGACCTCCATATACCTCCCTGCCTTTCCTGCTCCTTATCAACCTTGAGATCCTTACCACATTCCTGCTCCTTATCAACCTTGAGATCCTTACCAATGATTTCCAGGAGGCTTTCATCATAGAGATGATGTGCATCCGGAGAGCTTCCTCACAATGTTACACAGCAGTTAGGATGCATGTTTTTGCTGAATGGGTGTGCTTGATTTTTGAGCCTAAGACTTCCACAACTCCATTGATGCAACTTGTGTTGACTGTTAATAACACTCTTCACCTCCCCACTGGAAGAACCGATGTTCTTTATAATGAGTAAGAACACCGACTCTTCCCAACCAACCACTGCATCTCAGAGAATTCTTCTCCACACTTGTATCCATTGTCTTATCCCTGATGCCTATAACTACTCTTTGGCACCTGGTCCAAAGATACACGAAATTGTATCTTTAGAAGGCAGGGAACATTGTCTAGATCTTGAGGTGACCTATGGTCTGAATGTTTGTGTCTCCCTCAGATTCATATGTTGAAACCTAATCATCAAAGTGATAGGATTAGAAGAAGGTGGGGCCTTTGGGACGTGATGAGGTCATGCAGCCTCTACCCTCATGAATGGGATGAGTGCCTTTATAAAAGAGGCCCCAAGGAACTGCCCTGTCCCTTCCGCCATATGAAGCTGCAGCAAGAAGGTTCCATTTATAAGAAAGCAGGCCCTCCCCAGACACCAAATCTGTAGGTATCCCCTTCCCAACCTCTAGGAGTGTGAAAAATAAATTTTTGTTGTTTATAAGCTACCCAGATTTTGATATTTTATTATAACAGCCTGAACAAAGACAGAGGCAATAAATGAAAAGCCACAGCAATAAATGAAAAGCCACAGCAATAAATGAAAAGCCACATCATAGATGTGTCTCTGTGTCTGATAATGAGTGTGGCCTTTGCATTGTCCCAGCAGTTTTGTGAATGCCAGTGAGTGGCATACTGTGAAAACTCATGGACCTGCATGATACCGTGCTTGCGCTTCCAAATGCTTTTCACATGCTCATACTTTTAAAAATATATACAAATAATAGGTGTGTGGCCTACTGGATAAAAAGAAGATTCTGCTTTACTGGGAGTCAACTGACCTTAAACCCCATCCTGCTTTCCACAGAGCTGAGGACATCTCTTTCTTGGCAACCTGTAAACCTTGATTGTGTAGTTGTTAGGAACTGCCATAGAGCTAGGGCAGTGGGAACAAATGACCACAAACTGGATGCCTTAACTCAGCAGAAATGTGTTCTCACAATATTGAAGGCTAGAAGTCTGAAATCAAGGTGTTGGCAGGACTGTACTCCCTTTGAAGGTCCTACAGGAGAATCCTTCCTTGCCTCTTTCTAGCTTATGGTAGTTCCAGGTATTCCTTGATGTTCCTTGAATTGTAGCCACATCACTCCAGTCTCTTACTTTGTCTTCACATGGCCTTCTTTTCTATGTATGTCTGTGTGCCCTCTCCTCTTCTCATAAGAACAGCAGTAATTGGATTTAGGTCCCACCTTAAATCTAGTACAACTTCTCCTTCAGATCCTCAACTAGTTACATCTGCAAAGATTCTATTTCCAAATAAAGTTATATTCTGAGGTTGTAGATGAACATGAATTTTGGGGCACCACAGTCATTCCGTTACAAACATTCAGCCTAAAAATTCTCCTTGTGGCTTCCCAGTGCTGAACTGCTCCTTTTTATTACTTACATATTCAAACATAAAACATGAACTCCCTATGTTCATTGTTCCTTTGCAAGTACAACACAAAACAAATACTAATGACATACAAATGAAACAGTAAAATGAATATATTTAAATGAATAGCATTAATTTAATGTGACAGATGACATTTTTTAAGATTAAATTGTCCTGCACTCATATGAGTTGGACTGTCTGCTGTGGTGCACTTTCTTCAAAGTCTGTCTTGCTTCTTTCCTCACTGTTCTCTCTTCTAAATATTGTATATTTTGGTTCATACAGTTCTCCACTGATTCATTTTCTGGGTCCATATGTGTTCTCTACCTATTTACTTACATAAATTTATTCTCTCAAATCACATGACAACATTTGGTTAAAAGGTGGTGATCAGATGATCCAAATATTTCTGTATGAATTCTTTTTTTTTTTTTTTTTCTGAGACAGAGTCTGGCTCTGTTGCCCAGGCTAGAGTGCAGTGGCGCCATCTAGGCTCACTGCAAGCTCTGCCTCCTGGGTTTACGCCATTCTCCTGCCTCAGCCTCCCGAGTAGCTGGGACTACAGGTGCCCACCACCACACCTGGCTAATTTTTTATATTTTTAGTAGAGACGGGGTTTCACTGTGTTAGCCAGGATGGTCTTGATCTCCTGACCTTGTGATCTACCCGCCTCGGCCTCCCAAAGTGCGGGGATTACAGGCATGAGCCACCGAGCCCAGCCTATTATCTCATTTCTTAAACCAAACCCCTGATTTTGATGTTGGGACTCAGTTCTTCTTCCTTTTCTGCGTACCTGACACATTGTCATGTATTGGGTTTTTTAAACAGGCTATTCATCATACAAACAAAAAGTAAAATGGTGGTTGTCAGCAGCTACAGGGAGGGAAAAAAGAGGAATTGTTGTTTTCAAGGATATTGAGTTTCAGTTTTACAAGATGAAAAAAAAAGTCCCGGAGATCTGCTTCACAACAATGTGAATATATTTAACACTACTGAACTGTACACTTAGAAATGATTAAAATAGTACATTTTATCTTTGGTATATTTTACCACAATTTTTAAAATGCAAAATAAAAATTTTAATGCACTCGGGAAGAGAAATGGTCCCTCCATTCAGACCTTTTCTAGAAAATTCAAAATAAATTTGCTACTATTAGGACTAATTAGAACAGACTTTAAAGAAAGTGTACACCATAACATGTATTCCAATATGGAAACTTGATGTTGGCTACAGCTATAATCAGAATTTGCTTAATACTTGCATAACCTGTTCTTTTAGGTACTCTGTTGTATTAGTTTAAAAGGTGTGTTTTGATCTCTGGGTCACCCCAGTGACACCTTATAATTGGCTCTCAAACTTCAATGTACAATAAGAATCACAGGTTTATTATAAATGCATATTCCAAGGCTTACCCTAGACCTACTAAACTAGCAATCTTCTGGGGCCAAGGCTCAGAAATCTGCACGTTCAATAACATCTCTACATTACTCTTTTTTTTTTTTTTTTCTTGAGAAGAGTCTTGCTCTGTCACCTAGGCTGGAGTACAGTGGCGCGATCTTGGCTCTCTGCAACCTCCACATCCTGGGTTCCAGTGATTCTTCTGCCTCAGCCTCCCGAGTAGCTGGGATTACAGGTGCACACCACCATGCCGAGCTAATTTTTTGTATTTTAGTAGAGACAGGGTATCACCATGTTGGCCAGGATGGTCTTGATCTCCTGACCTCGTGATCCACCCACCTTGGCCTCCCAAAATGCTGGGATTACAGGCGTGAGCCACCGTGCCAGGCCCTCTCTACATTACTCTTATACAGGCTATCATTGGACCATGACTTGAGAAATTTTGCTTTAGAAAGTATGCTTCTTTTGGAGGAAAAGTCCAAATGTTTAATTTTATTTCTTCTCTTATGGCTCAAGCTCAGAGCTTTGTACTTAGTAGGGACTTACATGGGGTTGAAAAAATACAGTTTATAAAAAAGAATTTTGCAGGCCTTATTGTCCAAATAAAATACAATTTGTAGCATGTGGTTTCTTTCAGAATTAATTGCACATTAATACTTGATATTTGAGCAAGCTGTATATTAAGGAGCTCTAACATGATGCTTGTTCCAAGAATGTGACTTTAGTGCTTAGTGTTTTAAATCTAGACTCTTAGATGCTCTGATCTCATATAGCTCTAAAAAGTCATTTCCTTCTTAAACTTTTCATCCTCTTCAGCCCCTAAATGGAAATTAAGCATTCCTAGTTTCAACCTGATTTACAGCTTTAAATCTGTGTTCTTAATGAGGTATTAGAGAACATTTATGATATCATTGTGTAGTCTGTTCACAGAAGAATAACTGTGAAGATATGTTTCAAATTCCATGTACTTTAGAACTTAATGTCATTGTGTAGTCTGTTCATAGAAGAATAACTGTGAATATATGTTTAAAATTCCATATACTTTAGAACTTAATGTTTTGCCTGAAGAAAAAGTTCACTGATCTAGTGAGCAAGCAATTTGGATTTGCCTTATGTAGATTAAATTCATAATTTTATTTTTAATCGAGTCATTTATGTTTATGACATCACAAGGAAGTATAATGACAGTCTATCAGTTTCTACTTAGAAATAATAAGATAATTTGTTCTTCATGTTCCAGAAGATATTTGCCTGTCAGATGGGTAGCTAAAAAGTTGATTTTGAAAGCCCTTTCAAAATCATCTGAGGGTGTGAGTTTACACTGCCAAAGTAACTTCTTGATGTACTCAATATTACTTGGATGTGAAATGTAATTTGCTCCCCACAGAGAACATAATTTTTAGCCCCAAATTTGCCTGTAAAAAGTGAAGTTTATAATGGTTTTGTCTTGAGTATTTTTTATATGACATCATGCTTTAGAAATATAAACAGTTAAATGGAAAATCAAAAATTGGATCAGAGGATAGCGCCCTAATAGATTTGACTTCTAACTTCTCTAGAGGACTGATCTATTAAATGTTTTCTTTCTCCCCAGTATTGTTCTATAAAGACGTCAACAGTGACACACTGGTTATCAAAGCACTTTGTATGAATACAGCCAGGATTTGTGGCATTCCAAAATGTCTTGAGAGGCTTAGAAAGGAAGGTCTGAAGTCACAAAAGCTTAGCACTGAAAGGACCTCAAAGATACAGCATGAGGACATTTAGGTCCCTGAGTTGCTCAAGTGTGCATAACAGTAGAGAGATGCCCTGATCTTTCTCAAGGAAATGCACTTCCCAGTGGTTTGAAAGAGGAAAAATTAAGTTGTTTTGTCTATTTTACCTTTGGGTAGCACTGTCCCTAACTGTCCTTTAGTAACCACCTGGTGTACGATGTCTACTTTCTTTTTCATTTGTTTGTTTTGAGATGGAGTCTCAAAACATTTATTTTATTTATTTATTTATTTATTTATTGATTGATTGATTGATTGATTGAAGACAGAGTCTTACTCTGTCACCCAGGCTGGAGTGCAGTGGCACGATCTCGGCTCACTGCAAGCTCCGCCTCCCAGGTTCACGCCATTCTCCTGCCTCAGCCTCCTGAGTAGCTGGGACTACAGGTGCCCGCCACCACGCCCAGCGAATTTTTGTATTTTTAGTAGAGACGGGGTTTCACCGTGTTAGCCAGGATGGTCTGTATGATGTCTACTTTCTTCTTCTTTCTAGGTCAGTCATCCATTGTTTCAGACAAACAGGGGGCCCTCATGATCCCACTCTTGGTAGTCACAGCCTTGATCCCTCACCCGATCACAGGAAGGACCTGTGACTTGCTTCTAGACAACTGAATGCAGCAAAGGTGACTTGCATGTCCAGGATCACATGTACATGATTACCTTACATAAGACTGCAAATCACATTGACAGGAGCTCCTCTCCTATAGCTGGCTTAGCCAGACATGGATTAGCTGGGTCACTGCCTCATGGTCTTAAAAGGCTGCAAGAAGGTATTAGCTGGAACTTTGGTCATCTGAGGCTCGACTGGGGAATGATCTGCTTCCAAGCTCATGTGGTTATTGGCAACATTCAGTTCCTTGGAGGCTGTCAAACTAAAGGGCTTCAGTTTCTTGGTGGCTGTTGGAGGGAAGCTACCCTCAGTTCCTTACCGTGTGTTCGTCTTCGTAGGCAGCTGGCTTCTTCAGTGGCAGCAAGGAAGAGAGATTTTCTTAGTCACTCTGAATACTCAGTTATTTTTAACTTGCTTCATCTAACCAGTGTGAATTTGCACCCTACAATTTGTTAGAATTATAAAGCTGATGGCTGTGTTTACCTTGCCAATCTTAAATATAAACTCAGTTGCATAATTATGTGTGTCGGGGGAGTATGGAGTATATTGACCCCATTGTGAATTCAAACTTATCTATTGTATAAGCAAGGAACTTGTATAGACTATTAATTCCGTAACCAATCCACCGCTTGGCTTTTTTTTTTTTTTTTTTTTTTTTGAGATGGAGCCTCGCTCTGTCACCCAGGCTGGAGTGCAGTGGTGCTATCACGGCTCACTGCAAGCTCTGTCTCCCGGTTTCATGCCATTCTCCTGCCTCATCCTGCCGAGTAGCTGGGACTATAGGTGGCCGCCACCACGCCCGGCTAATTTTTTTGTAGTTTTAGTAGAGATGGGGTTTCACCATGTTAACCAGGATGGTCTCGATCTCCTGATCTTGTGATCTGCCCACCTCGGCCTCCCAAAGTGCTGGCATTACAGGCGTGAGCCACCACGCCCAGCCCTGCTTGGCTTTTTACTCAACTACAGTGACTGCCAAAACGATAAAGTTTAATTGTTGTTGGATAAATCAGTTCTGTTGCCCTGCTCTCTCCCCTCCTTTCTTCCCTCCTTACTGCACACAATCAGCCAATAGTTAGGTGTGCGTGCTCTTGGCGCCCATAGCAGTCCCTTTTGCCTTCAGATGGGTGCTGTGAGCTGTCTCTACCATGGTCTGTTTTGTTTCCTGTGTATTTTACTCCCAGTGATGGTTTTGCTTCTTCTTTTCCTCCAAAGCTTCACAAACAACCTTAGAGTTGAGTCTAAAGGCATTTCCCAAAGGAACATACAACTAGCAGAAACAGCAAAATGAGAGTCCGTGTTTCAGAATTAGTAGGAAAACTTTTACCATAACACCAATTAGAATTTCCTTTAGTTATTATGACATCAGATTTTAGCTTCAACAAAACTGAACGAGCTCTAGACTTTATTATCGGGGAGTCTCAAGTTGTCTTTTTTGTTATTGTTACACAAAAAACTCGTGCCGTTTTATTTTAGGTGCATGGCAGAGTGACAGAATACCAATAGAAACCAAAGCCTAGTGCAGGGAAGGCAGTCTGGCTTAGATTTTCCAACTGAACTTTACCAAGGCTGGGCTTCTCTTGGGAGATATTGCACACTGTTTTATTTGTGCCAAGATTTTTGTAATTTGCAAGGTAACTTTAACATTATGTTTACTGAGAATCAGTCTAAATAAACTACTGATGAACACAAATCAACTTAAATTACGGAAAAGCTTTATTTCTATCCCACTAAGTCTTCTAGCTCTTTCAAAGAGTCAGTAACTCTTATATCGTATTTTTAATATGTAGAAGTCCTTCCTAACTTTCAACCACCTTTTGAGTATTCCTGCTGTGATTTAGAGAGCCTTCCTTAACCTGTGTTCTTTTGAGTGGTAATTCTAGCAGTTTTGACTTATTTTCATTAGTATGATGCAACAATTCAAGTCAAAGGAACACCGTTCATAGCCCACAATTTGGTCATTATCTAAAGCTTCTGTGCTTTGGGGACAAAGATAAGCTACTATTAAAAATACATACGGGACCGACAGGCTCAGATGCATAAGTACATTCGTCTTAGTTAAGCAATAATATGCAGACTCTTTTTTACATTTTCTTGGAGGACTTTTGCTTAGGTTTTCTCTATATTGTATACATTGAAAACTTTTTAGGTGACTTCAATTTTAAAAACCGTATTTTCCTCCACTGACAGAACCAAAATAATTGAAGAATGTCATACATTATCTTTCCTAACAAGGCCTTTGACTTTTTCCCACTATGCCTTTTGGGAGAGTCTGTCATTAATTTTAGATTAAGAATACAGAGCCTTGTTGTTCCCGTAGACATTTGAATGATTCATTTCTAGAGATGGGCAATACGGGGAGTTCTGTGACGTTGTTCCTTTTGACAAGTAAAATACTTCCCCACAAAAAAATAGAAGGACTGTTTCCAGAGGACAATGAAAGAAGCCTGGTAAATGTACTTGGAGTTTCTTAGAAGCATTCATTCTTCTCACATGGGAGCATGGTTTGCTCCCAAAAACATATTACCCCATTGCCAGCCATTTTCTTGCCAAAGTCAACTCATGTACTTTCTAGCTCTTTCAATACACTGCAGCTGTTATATCCTGACCACCATAGACTTCCTTCTTCCTTTCTGCTATTACAAGGAAGTCATTCACCTCTCTTTTTCTTTTTTTTTTTCTCTCTCACCCTCTTTTTTTTCTCTCTCCCTGCTGTTCTGTCTCTCTCTTTCTTTCTGAAGAAATCTTTTCCTCCCCATCTGTACTTAGGGTGTGGACACCCTTACTTTTTCCTTATCAGCTCTGGCTTGAACTCATTGTTCAACCTATTGCTTCTATTATACGGAGGCCTAGTATGAAACCCAAGCATGGACAAGAAATGACTGGGTTTCAAAACAATAATCAAATTGCTAAACAAAAGTAGGGGCTGGGGGCCAGGCGCAGTGGTTCACGCCTATAATCCTAGCACTTGGGGAGGCCGAGGTGGGTGGATCACCTGAGGTCAGGAGTTCAGGACCAACCTGGCCAACATAGTGAAATTCCATATCTACTAAAAATACAAAAATTAGCCGGGCATGGTGGCACATGCCTGTACTCCCAGCTACTTGGAAGGCTGAGGCAGGAGAATCGCTTGAACCTGGGAGGCAGAGGTTGGAGTGAGCCAATATCGTGCCACTGCACTCCAGCCTGGGCAACAGAGTAAGACTCTGTCTCAAAAACAAAAAAAAGTTGGAGGGTGGGCTGGGACATTTTATTTCCATTAGAAGCTTCATTTCTTCACTGTTTACTTTGGTTTTGTCTTATTTCAGACAACTTATAATTTTCAGATATACGTGTTGGTAAAATTTGCTTTGAATTTATCTATATGTGTGATGACTATTCACGGTGTGTGAGTGCTATTGTCTCTCTCTTAAATACCATCCTTTTGTTCTTTCTACTGCTTTTGCCTCACATTAGGTAGCTTCTCCAAGTAATTGGGAAATTAGTGTGTCTTCTTAACATTAGATCTAAAAACTCTTCTAGTCATCTAGATGGAGGTCGCCAGCATAAAAAGCACATACCTTATTTTCTGATTCTTACATTAAAAAAAATCTACTGTCTTAAATTCCTTTTCGAAGGAATATTAATAAACGTGCACACAAAGTAATTAGGTAGACTCGTGTTTCTCCTATTTAGTAAGCATCAGAATCACCTGAAGTTAATTACCTGAGCTCCCAGCCCCAGAGATTCTGGTCCAGGGTTACTGATGCTACTGGTTCTTGGACCACTCTTTTTTTTCTTTTTTTTGAGACGGAGTCTCGCTCTGTTGCCAGACTAGAGTGCAGTGGCATGATCTCGGACCACTGCTACCTCCGCCTCCCGGGGTCAAGCCATTCTCCTGCCTCAGCCTCCCAAGTAGCTGGGATTGCAGGTGCATGCCACCACACCCAGCTAATTTTTGTATTTTTAGTAGAGTCCGGGTTTCACCATGTTGGCCAGGATGGTCTTGATCTCTTGACCTCGTGATCCACCCGCCTCAGTCTCCCAAAATGCTGGGATTATAGGCGTGAGCCACCGCACCAGGCCGGTCCTTGGACCACTCTTTAAGTAGGCCCTCCTATGGAGAAATTCCTTGTGCTTCTTCTCAAAGTGTTACCCACGTAAAGAGCAGCTGAAGCAAACACTTACTGTTGACAGACAGTAAGTGTGGAATGACAGAGTAAGTGAGGGAGGTGACAGATAAATAGATGACTGTTAGATAACAAATCAATACATAGACATCGAATAGAATTATATGAAGGACCTTAAGTAATAACAGCTTTAAAAATTCTCTTTAAAATTAATGTTTTTAAAGCATGGCATGCATAGTACAGTATTTGAAAGAGCAAAAAATATGTATGTCACAAATTAAAGTGTCCCTTCATTCTAGAGTGACACTCCCACTTTGAAGAATCAACCATATTTAAGTATCTATAGGATATGACAACTTAAACTGAGACTACAGGAACTTAAAGAAAATGTTGACTATGGTGCACAGACCAAAGCTGAATTATTTGAGGCCAAATTTTCTTTAGTTTGTTTGTTGGTACTCATTTGAAAGAAACACACACGCACTCATATACCTAAGGCTGCTGCTTTCTGAAATCAAATACATTTCCTGCCATCTTCTTTCCTCAGTACTCTTAGGACCAGCCTATTTATAGCCCAGGAAAGGAAAAAGCTCCACTGGAGGCAGGAAAACTAAGTTCGGAAAGAATAGGAGGAAGTCTGCCTGCCATTTAGCCAAACAACCTTTAATTCATTGAGCTCAAAGCTTAGCAGCTTCAATGTTGTTGTTAGGCGTAAACAGCTTGCAAATTTCAATTTTTTTCCCTCCCCACTTTTGAACTGGATTTGGGCAATGGAGGTGATGACAGCACTTTAGAAGAGAGAACAGGAATTCTAGGTGTTTAGGCACGTTGAAGAGAAACTTGCTAGAGGTGATGAAGTGGAAAGAAAAAGATGATTCACTATAGGAATGAACATTATTGCAGTTCTGCAAATTAAGGTAAGTGTCATTTAAAAATCTGTCTGTTGTTGTGTCTTAATGCACTTCATGAACTATGGATATTAGCCACAGACAATGGATATGATCTGAGGTCCGATCTTCATGTAACTTTTCAATATGCTTTGCTTATATCTCTGAAGAAATGTAGCCTCAGTTATGACATCTTCAGTTTTTTACAATAAATATTTTAAAACGTTTCTTGACAATGTCTCTATGAACTGTCTTCAGTTTCATTATTATCAGGGGTTTAGATAGTATAAATAATTTCATTGATGATCACCTTTAAAAATATATTTTTGACATTTGTCTGCTTGTCTGCCCTTTTCAAATTGCTGATTAATAATCCACCTACAATTTCTTTGATCAATAATAGTTTAGAATACCTTTAATAAATAGGCCTTCAAACAGAAATGGACAATTGTATAAAAGTTACGTATAAAATTTAAATTTTGCATAAAATTAAGCGAAGATAAGAAAATTTTAATACAGGTTTTTTCTCTTGAACATTGATTTTTCCGACAATGGAGAATCTTCTAGAACCACAAAAAACAGCACTGAATAGTTTCCAGTGATAGAAAGTGTTCATAGTAGTTATGTAGATTTAAATTATTATTTCCAAACATTCGTTCATTCTGTTTTGAGTGCCTTGAAAAATGTCACTGGGTTTGGAAATGGTAAGGTCGAAAGGAAATGGATTAAATCCAAGAACAGTTGATGCTGCCCACAAAAACTTGGAAAGCTTCTAGGGACATTCCAAATTCTTTTAACATTCTTTGCCATTAAACAAGCATATTTGTTTAAATGATGCACCATATTTGCATCCGCTGCTGATAATAACCACATTTGTGTCTTGGAGTAACTTGATTAATGTTACCACAATGACTTAACAAAGGAACACGGTTCTGGTGGATTATTGAAAAGGAAGAACAGAAGGAAATGTGTGGCTGTTATTTCACCCTATCCCTGCTTGAGATTGGGATGTTTAGAATTTGTCCCAAGAAGATAGCAAAGCTGGAAGCCAGAAAAGCAGAGCCAGCCAGGACCGGCACAGGAGGCCAGGACTCGGCTCTGGCTCAGTGTGGATCCCACTGGCCATCTTCTTTCCTGGGAGAATTTAAGGGTTATTTACTGATTAGAAAATTGTAATTCCATGGAAACTGTTAGAAAGTATAATATGTTTGAATAGAAAGAGCATGATTTCTTAGTTGAACTTAAGTGGTAAAAAAGAAAACAGAGGGAAACGAAATTAATCTGAATAAATGTGATAGATCTGAAGAAACAAATAAACCCTCAGCATTTATTTTCAGGACATTTCAGTGCTGCAGAGTCAGTTCTGAGTCCACTTTAGCTCTTCCACAGAGTGGAATCTAAGGTGACTTAATTAATTGCCACTCCACATGGCTCTAATGACAGCAAATGTTGCTTACAGCAATTCTCATTTCTGATCATGTTGAACTTACTTCCCTTAGAGTTTCAAAACAATGTTCACATTTGACACATTCATATGTTTACATTATGAGAATGAAATTGTTTTAACTGTATGTAAGGTTTAAGAAAGGTAAAATTATGAGTTAGATGTATTATTCCAAGAATATATTTTTTCATTTGTAAAAGGCTCATTGCTGGTCATTGGTTTCCAGATGACCATAGATTTATAAATGTATTCATGGGCCGGGCATGGTGGCTCATGCCTGTAATCCCAGCACTTTGGGAGACCAGGGCGGGTGGATCACCTGAGGTCGGGAGTTTGAGATCAGCCTGGCTAACATGGTGAAACCCTGTCTCTACTAAATATACAAAATTAGCTGGGCGTGGTGGCACATGCCTATAATCCCTGCTACTTGGGAGGCTGAGGCAGAAGAATCACTTGACCCTGGGAGGTGGAGGTTGCAGTGAGCCAGGGTAGCTCCACTGCACTCTAGCCCGGGCAACAGAGTGAGACCTCATCTCCAAATAAACGACAACAAAAAAAAGTATTCATGAAATGCCAGGTATTTAAAATACAGTTCTTGGAAATTGCTTAATAGTTCTACAGATTGTTGTGATGTATCTAGAAGCTGCTGAGAACATTTTAAGTTAGAGTGAGCTAATTTTGAAAAAAATTATCAAGTTTTTAAGCTTTTTTATTAATTACATAGAAATTTATTGCCTTATTTCCAGAAATACTCCTACAATCACTATGTGTTTACAGTTTACATAGTAGAGCCAACCCTGGCCTTCACATTTAAATACAAGTAAAATCAGGTTACTGAAGGAAGAGACTATGTGAAGCAGCAAGAAATTTAGATGTCACCAAATACAGTGTGGAACTTGCGGGATGTGTTGAAGAGGGATGTGGGAGAAACATGCCAAGGTCTCCTTCTCCTTCGGATGGGAAACTACACCCACCTGCCATCTGGCCTGATGCTGGATGGGGTAGAGGGGTATTGTATGTTGTTTCTTGTGTATACAGGCACCTTAAATTCAGACAGTTGGCTTTTGGAGACCTTTGTCCTACTGTCTCATCCTGTATTACAGGTCTACAAGCAGCACCACACCTATTTATTAGGTTTTCTAACTTATAATATAATCTCTATCCTTGATAAACTCCAAGTTAAGTTGGAAAAAGGGACGTATACAGGACACAAGGCATCTTATATGTGGAGCCAAATTAATGATGTAGATAATGAGTGCCACCTAAGGAAGACCTGATCCAGACAGGCTTCATGGAGGCCTGAGGCTGAGCTGAATCTTGGTGAGCAGGAGGAGATCTGATGGATAGAGGGAGATGAGGGCATCTAAGATAAGAATGGAGCTGTGAGTGTGAGCAGAGGCAGGAATGGCCTTCCTGCGCCCAAGGAATAGGGCTGCCAGATGAAATACAGGATGCCCAGTTCAATGTGAATTTCAGATAAACAACAAACACTTTTTTAGTCTAAGTGTGCCCTACTGCACAACTGTGTATGAGACCTAGTGCATCGCACCTACTTATACGAAAGTATTATTTGTTGTTTACTGGAAATTTACACTTAGCTGGGGGCCCTGTATTCTGATTTCCCAAATCTGGCAACTCTTCAAGGGAACTGAGAATCAGCCAGCTTGACAGCAGCAGAGGGAATGAGCCTATGGAGCAGGAAAGAAGTGCCTGGAGGAGGCTGGGTTCAGAAGGTGATGGGACTTTAATGGTGAACTAAGGAGTCAGGAATTTAAAGACACCTGGGGCCAATGAGAAGTTCTGAAAAGGGAAGTGGCATGCATAAAATCTGCTGGTTGGAGGCAGAACTTGCTGGGGAAGAGATGAGGGCACTGAGGTCTGGGTTCTGATGAAAACAGAGAGAGAGAAGCCCAATGGAGACAAATCTGAGAACAAATCTATGTGTTTTGTAAACTAATTGGGTATGGTTATAGGAGGAGAGAATGCGTTCAAGAGGATGTTATGTTTTATGGCTCCATTCAAAGAAATGGTCAAAGAGACAGCAGCAGGTCAGGGAGTTAGTGAGAGGGATGAGGATTTTGGTTTCAAACATAGGAAATTTGAGGGAATGATGGAATAGTCAGAAATAGTAAGCGAACAGCTGAGAATGGAAAACAGCTTAGGAAGGAGGTAAGAACTGGAAATAAAAATGGCCAACATTTACTGAACACTTACTCTATGTCAAGCCTTTTATCTCCGTTATCTCCTTTTGCCTCTGCAGCCATCTATCAGCAGGTTCTATTGCCAGCCACATTTTGTAGTTGAGAAAAGTGAGGTCAGAGAGATTAAGTAACGTGTCCATGATCATTAATGAGAGGCAGATGGAAAATGGAACCACCGTGTGTAGGAGCCAAAGCCCTCACAACTGGGACTCATATACAGAATGTTGAGCCTCTGGCTCTAGATTCACTTTCTCCATCTGCAAAGAGCTAAGGGTACCAATTGCTCACGCTAGAACCCAGTTTTTAGCCAGATGCCAGGTCTTCTATTGTTCCGAACTTTGGTGGCCCTCATAGAATTCTCCATCTTTTGATTACTCTCTCTGAGAAAATGGAAATCGTTTATACTCAGAGGTTCTCCTTATTTATTAATCTCCTGAATTGTTTTTCCCCTTAGTGGCTCATTTTAAATTTTCCCTTGGTTATCTGGTGAAATAAAGATTATGATGAAGAATCTATAATCTCATATAGTTACCTCTTTGTGTGACATGTGTGGCTAAAACATACTTATTTTACAAAAATCCCTAATACAATTGTATTAAATTTCATCTTGAGGTTGGACAATAGATCTCCAAACCCTCCAAACCTGTGGTTTTTTTTTATTTTTTTCTTTCCTTCAAGACAGGGTCCCCCTCTGTCACCCAGGCTGGAGTGCAGTGGCACAACCTCGGCTTGCTGCAGCCTCCACCTCCAGGGCTCGAGTGATCCTTGTGCCTCAGCCTCCCAAATAACTGGGACTGTAGGAACACACCATTACACCCACTAATTTTTGTATTTTTTAGTAGAAACAGGGTTTCACCATGTTGCCAAGTTGGTCTTGAACTCCTGACCTCAAGTGATTCGCCTGCCTCGGCCTCCCGAAGTGCTGAGATTACAGGCATGAGCCATGGCACCCAACCTCCAAACTTGTTCTTTAGTGCCTGCTATTTTGTATCCTTTGACCTATGTGTCCCTATTCCCCCCCCCCACCCTTAGTGACCACTGTTTCATTATGTATCTCTGTATTTTAGGGTTTAAAAAATATTCCACATATAAATGAGGTCGTGCAATTTTTAGAAAAAGGTTATGCTGAAGAGAAAACAAGACCAAGGGTGTCAACCTCCTCTCCTTGTCCCTGGCTGCCCTCTAGTGGCAACACCCGATAACAACGTTCAGCCCAGAGACCGCAGAGCCAGGCACTAGAAGCAAGTTCCTCAGGAATCCCTAAACAGCATAATCAAGAGTTCGCAGAATCATCTTTGGGCTCTTACATGGGCTGGAGGCTAGTTGTGCTAGAAACTCTGGAAGAAGACTTCGTGGAATTACATACACCCTTAGAGCTTGTTGGCCCGAAAGGCATTTTGAATAGACTAGTTTTAGATTTATCTTAAACTTTCTAATCATTAAAAGTATTTCACCTGTTTACCATTTTAGGCAGGCACATATATTATGTTTGGCTACTAAACTTTCAATGCACATACGTGCCTTTTTATTAAGATTTCCTAGACCTTTGATTCTAAATATTTACTTTAAAATACATAATATGTTAGTAAAAAGCAAAAAGTCTATCTTTTAGGGATCTATTCTTAAAAACATCATAAATTCAGACAATAATGAATGTAAAAGACTCTATTCATAACAGATACATTTTGTAACTAACCTAAATATAAAGCGAATTATTAAATGACATTCCACAATATGAAATTTTATACAGCCATTCAATTACATTATAATATTTAATGACATTGGAAACTGTTCATAGTAAATGTTAAGTGAACATTTACACTTACATTCAGTGAATATAAGAAGTCTACAAAATTATATATATAGTGTGATCCCATTTGCTTTAAAAATATATATGTACATATGAAAAAAGAAGTAAGAGCTAAAAAGTCATACACCAACTGTTAACAATAGAAATTTCTTAGCCTGGCCAATATGGTGAAACCCCGTCTCTACTAAAACTACAAAAATTAGCCGGGCGTGGTGGCATATGCCTGTAGTCCCAGCTACTCAGGAGGCTGAGGCAGGAGAATCGCTTGAACCCAGGAGGCGGAGGTTACAGTGAGCCAAGATCGCGCCACTGCACTCCAGCCTGGGTCTCAGAAAAAAAAAAAAAAAAAAAATTTCTGGTTGGTGGGGTAATGGTGATTTTTGATTTTCTACTTTGTCTGCAGGATAAATAAGCATGTACTACTTTTATAATCAGGAACAAAACCCACTATGTTTTCCAAATGTACAGAGCTAAGTCTGTTCTGATTTCTTGCTGTCATGCCTGACAATATGTCTGTACTAATGCAGTGCCATTGATGGCCTCTCATCCAACTAAAGGGCTATATCCTGTTTGTGACAGCGTAATCCATTGTATTGGAAAAGATTATGATGCACTGGCCTGTTCTATGACTTCACTGCATTCATCAGCAACAGGAAACAAAGACATGCACTTTTTTCATAATTGTTTTAGTAATAATTGACAATTGGAGGAAATGAATGGCAGAAAACAATTAGGAGCAGACGAGATGGTCAGCAAATCAAACTGGGAAATGCAGGGGAGCCCGTCTCAGCTTTATTCATGCAGCAATTTCAGAACATTACAAAGATACTATTGTTTTGTTCTCAGTCTGCTCCTGAAATCACTATTTTTTTTTCTTTTTTATCAGCAGTTACACAATTCTTTGCTGGCAGCAATGACTTCCAATGTGTTTTTAATTCAGTAATCCGGTAATCCTACAAACAGGGATTTGGTGCTGAACTTTTCACGTTTATTAATATTCAGGGTCAGTGTGAACGCCTCCCTGTGCACATAGCCAGTGAAATGCACAGCGATATTGCTGTGACTTCTCTTGCCTCTGAATAACTGCCTGTTGACCAGACGTAGAATCTTAAAAGTGTTACTTTCCATTGCATTTATAAATAGCAAATTCATGTTTCTATTTTTTAAATTGTCCCTGGTCTTCATTTTAATAGCAATGGGCAGGAGAATAAAACAACAAAAACTCAAAACAAGTG
This sequence comes from Piliocolobus tephrosceles, assembly GCF_002776525.5. Lineage (NCBI taxonomy): Eukaryota > Metazoa > Chordata > Mammalia > Primates > Cercopithecidae > Piliocolobus > Piliocolobus tephrosceles. The sequence goes on from NC_045448.1 coordinate 33,466,484, forward strand.
AATTAATGATTCAATATCTAGTTCCCATGCCATGAAATGGGCACAAGTAATAATCCCTTAGATGATAATGAGGGATGTGTTATCACTTAGGAAACAGTTAAGTAAGGTGGTAACATTTATTTCTTTCTCTTAGTGGCCTGTGTTCATAGCTGTCTTGTTGGGTATTACTGAAATTCTTTGGATGGGGAAACTAAACGTGCCTGGGCTGTTACATCACTCCAAGTCATACTCTCCTCTGTGAGCCTGATATGGAGAAGCAGCACTCTGACTTCCAGTTTTAAAGACTACTTACTGGTATTATATTGATTATGGAACACCCTACAGCACTGTCCGGTAGAAATACACACCTGTAATCCTAACAATTTGGGTGGCAGAGGCTGGAAGATCACCTGGACCCAGGTAACCAGCCTGGGCAACATAGTGAGATCCTGTCTCTAAAAAAAAAAAAAAAAAAAAAAATAGCTGGGCATGGTGGTACGTGCTGGTAGTCCTAGATATTCAGGAGGCTGAGTTGACAAGATTGTTTGAGCACAGTTGTTCAAGTCCACAGTGAGCTATGATCACACCACCACACTCCAGCCAGGGCAACAAAGTGAGACCCTGTCTCAAAAAAATTTAAAAAATAAAGGAAAATAAAAAATAAAATAGAAATAGAATGTGAGCCACTAATGTGACCTATATAGTTCATTTTGCATTTTCTAGTGACCGCATTTTAAAAAATAAAAAGAAACAGATAAAATGAATTTTAATATCATAGTTTAAGGAAGGAGTGGGGCATAGTGCCTCACACCTGTAATCCCAGTGCTTTGGGAGGCAAAGGTGGGAGGATTGATTGAGGTCAGGATTTCAAGAGCAGCCTAGGCAGCATGGCAAGACCCTGTCTCTACAAAAAAAAATGTAAACATTAGCTGGGCATGGTGGTGCATGCCTGTAGTCCTAGTTACTCAGGGGGCTGAGGTGAGGGGATTGCTTGAGCCCAGAAGTTCGAGGATGCAGTGAACTATGATTGCACCACTGCACTCCAGCATGGGCAACAGAGTAAGACCCTTTCTAAAATAATAATAATAATATAGTTGATTTAACCAAATATATCCAAGATAACATTTCAACATGCACCCAATATAAAAAACCACTAATAAAACATTTTCTATTCCCTTTTTGTAATAAGTCTTTGAAAGCCAGTGTGTACTTTATGCTTACTGCATGTCTCAGCTCAGACTAGCCTCATTTCAAGTGCTAGATAGCTTCAGGTGCCTAGTGGCTACTGTATAAAACAGTGCAAGTCGAAACAGAAGAGCTATGTTGCCGCCCACAGCTACATAAATAATGTGAAATTTAGACTATGAGATATTGCTACCTTTTCTGTACTCACAGTCATCTCCATTCTGAAACATTGAGCTGAACATTCTGTATCAAGTAAAATTGAATAGTTGAATAGCAAGCCAAGGACTGGCAGTTTTGGAGACCTGGCTTATTAGAATGATTCAGCTCTTCGCTTGAGCTGGGTAACTGTGGATTCCTCATTTGAGAAACAGGGTGATAGAAGTTTTTTAAAAAAATTATCCAAATTTGAAATCTGAATGACGTGGTTGTAAAAGACTTTATCATAGTGTTTTCAAGTGAATTTAGGTATAGGAATAGATTCAATTACACCGCCTAAAATTGAGTTCCAGAAACCGTTATAGACATTATGCTCCTAATAGTGCCTACAACTTAGTACAAAGAAATAAATCTTTAGCAAAGAAAACACACGCAAGTGCACATGCACACACGCACATACTTCCAACATTGTGAGCACTTGCTGATGTCTTTTCTGCATCTTGCATTGTCTTATTTGAAGGATAGGAAGTATGCTATAATAATCTTCTATAACTGCTGTGCCTTGGGGACTCTCATGCCAGTCAGCTGGGGTGATAAAGATAGCTTCTGTGTGCTAAATATGGAGATACAAAAATAGAACTGGTGGAAGTGGATAAAATCAGAAGACACTGTAGGTTCTTATGGCCCTACCAGTGGCAGAGACCTGGAAACACAGGTCTCTGAAATCCTAGCAATGAGTTGCAGCCAACTGGAATGATCATATTTTTGGTTCATATCTTATTCCATGAGGATTTGGTTATGAAACTAGAGTTTAACCAGTCAGAAAATTCTGAAATCAAAATAAAAGTTAAAGACATATATAAATAGTGACCACTCATTGCATGATTTACAAATTGGTAATGGTCCAAAAGTTTGTTTTTAATCATTTTCTTGGCGCTCTGAATTCACTTTACATTTTCCCCATAGAAACAAAGTTATAAATAGTGACTGCATACTGCACCTAAAATGCCACGTATCTACAATGAAATTATTACAATGTATTTATAATGTATTATATTATTTATTTTAAATATGTATGCATTTTAAATTATTCAGTGAAATCTATTAATGTATTATTCTACATTAATACATTATATCATATATTAATATGCTAATAATTATATCACATTAATATATTAATAATATATTAATTAACCAAACAGAAAAGGTATATACTGGATCAACAAAACCACCTTATATTCAAAGCAACCAACACTAGTAAAGAATCCAGGAAGTGCCAGGTGCTGTACTAGAGTCAGGGACAAGCATAAGAGATAAATCATGTTTATCTTGTTTCTTAATGTTGGAGGAAAAGCAAATTTACAAAAGAAAAATGAGGAACTAGATGGAATTCTTTTTTTTTAAGGGGACTGCCTTATCTAAGTGACTCTTAGGTAGAGTCACTTAGGCTTTTATGTCTAATTTTACAGTTAAACTTTGTACTTACCTTTTCCTGAAGGACAAAGTACGTCTAGCGCTGCTGTTAATGTGTAGCCATACTTTTTTTTGGTTCCCAAATAGGGTAATTTTTTGTTTGTTTGTTTGTTTGTTTTGTTTTTGAGACACAGTCTCGCTCTGTCACCCAGGCTGAAGTGCAGTAGTGCAATCTTGGCTCATTGCAAGCTCCGCCTCCTGAGTTCACATTTCTCCTGCCTCAGCCTCCCGAGTAGCTGGGACTACAGGCGCCTGCCACCACGCCCAGCTAATTTTTTGTATTTTTGTAGAGACGGGGTTTCACTGTGTTGTTCAGGATGGTCTTGATCTCCTGACCTTGTGATCCGCCAGCCTCGGCTTCCTAAAGTGCTGGGATTACAGGCACGAGCCACCGTGCCCGGCCCAAGTAGGGTAATTTTTTGTGAAAATTTTTTGGTTCCCAAATAGGGTGAGATTTTTCTGAAGTAATACTTGGCTGAGAAGTAGAAGAGAGGAAGGTGAAGAGAATGGTTAGAATTAAATATTCAGACACATGAGAATTGTGCATCATTGTCCCATTGGGGAAGACTAGAGGACTGAGCCTCAAGAAGTGATCCTCAACAGCCTCTAGGATGGGGAAAAGGAAGGGAGGGAATGTGTGCAATTAGCCTTCACATACAAATTTCCGAGTCAGTTAAAGAAAAATCTCTTGGTGAGTGCCATTAACTGTTGGATCCTGCAGAGACTACCATTTAAAAAAAAATATCAAGAGAAAATGAGGAAGGCGTGGGCCAGGCGTGGTGGCTCATGCCTGTAATCCAAGCACTGTGGGAGGCCAAGGCGGGCAGATCACAAGGTCAGGAGATTGAGACCATCCTGGCTAACAAGGTGAAACCCAGTCTCTACTAAAAATACAGAAAATTAGCCAGGCATTGGTGGCGGGTGCCTGTAGTCCCAGCTACTCGGGAGGCTGAGGCAGGAGAATGGTGTGAACCCGGGAGGCAGAGCTTGCAGTGAGCCGAGATGGCGCCACTGCGCTCCAGCCTGGGCCACAGAGCGAGAGACTACATCTCAAAAAAAAAAAAAAAAAAAAATGAGGAAGAAGTGACTAAGTCAGGCATGAATGGGCCTTCAGGGAAGGTCAAGAAATCTGGGTTGAGTGGTCCCACAGGTTGATTTCACAAAACAGCAAGAGAATCAGGGACCTACAAGTGAGTTGAGATTATGTATGTAGCCCAAGGAACAGGAGGCTGGGCCACGGGGACAGACTGTTCTGGAATACTATCTTATTTCTTCTGCTGGGAGCTAGGGCTGTTTCTCTGGTAATGGAGGCCCTCTGACAAAGACAAAGCATGGGGTGGTTGTGCCACATGCTACTCAAAGAGGTGCCCCAGCCTTGGAGTGTGCACAATTTTTTTTGTTTTTGAGAGAGAGTTTCGCTCAGTCACCCAGGCTGGAGTGCAGTGGCCCAATCTTGGCTCACTGCAACCTCCGCCTCCTGAACTCAAGTCATTCTCCTGCCTCAGCCTCCTGAGCACCTGTGATTACAGGCATGCGCCACCATGCCTGGTTAATTTTTTGTATTAGTAGAGACGAGGTTTCACCATATTGGCCTTGAACTCCTAGTATCAAGTGATCCAACTGCCTTGGCCTCCCAAAGTGCTGGGATTGTAGGTGTGAGCCACCACACCTGGCCCACGTCTGTGTTTTCTATCTGAAACTGTCTCCCCACCTTCTGGTCAATGAATGCATCCTTCCTCAATGTCTTCTCTCAATTTCTTTTGTTTCTAGGATATTTTCTTTTAAAGCATCCTTATCTCTTCTTCGCCATGGAAACTACACCCAATCTACCCGAACCTGGGGCACCCCTCTGATGACCCGTTTGGATTCTCTGATTTCACTGCCAGTATTCTCAGTGAGTATTCTATCACATACCACCTTTATTTGTATCACTTCTCTTTCAGATTTTAAACACATAAAATCTAATGGCCTGTTTTCAACCCCACTGAATCTGTGATGTCAGAAACTTTGTAAATGATGAAGTGAACAACCTTTTTCTTCTTCCTCCTTTGATGATGAAGCTGTCACCAGTCTTGAGTGCATTTGCTCTCTTCAAAAATGCTACAACATTTATATACTGTAATGCTATATAAATACTTTCTTATATATTTAATCCCATGTCTGGTGGTGTTTCTTTAATTTATTCAACTACTATTTGCCTCTGTGGTTAATTTTCCAAGAGTTTCTTCTCTCAACAACCTAATTATAAATTCCTTCATGTCTGGGCCTTATTTTGTGCTTTAAAAAAAAAATTCCTCCATGGTACACTAATGTTCATAGCAGCATTATTTATAATAGCTGAAAGGCAGACACAACCAGGCACAACCCACATGTCTATCAACAGATGAAGAGATAAACAAAATGTGGCATAGACATGCAATGGGAAATTATTCAGCCACTAAAAGGGATGAAGTTCTCATATGTGCTAAAATATGAACGTACCTTGAAAACCTCAGGCTCAGTGAAATAATCCAGACACAAAAGAGCAAATATTATATGATTCCACTTATGCAAAATATCTACAATATGCAGATTCATAGAAACAGAAACTAGGTTAGAGGTCACTGGGGGTTGGGGGAGAAGGGAGAATAGAGAGTTATTTCTTTTTTTCTTTTTTTTTGGGATGGAGTCTCACTCTGTCGCCCGGGCTGGAGTGCAGTGGCACGATCTCGGCTCACTGCAAGTTTCACCTCCTGGGTTCACGCCATTCTCCTGCCTCAGCCTCCTGAGTGTTGGGACTATAGGCACCCGCCACCATGCCCAGCTAATTTTTGTGTTTTCAGTAGAGGCAGGATTTCACCTTGTTAGCCAGGATGGTCTCAATCTCCTGACCTCGTGATCCGCCCGCCTCGACCTCCCACAGTGCTGGGATTACAGGCGTGAGCCACCGTGCCCAGCCAAGAGTTATTTCTTAACAGTTGTAAAGTTTCTGTTTGGTGTGATAAAAGTTTTGTAAATAGTGGTGATGATTGCACAACACTGTGAATGTAATTAATACTACTGAATAGTACACATAAAAATGGTCAAAATAGCAAATTTATGTTATATATATTTTATTACAATTTTAAAATTAACTATATAATATAGCAAAACCCAGTGAATTGTATGGTACGTGAATTATGTTTCAATAAACCTATTTTAAAGAAATCCCTCTGGGAACCAGATATAATCTTACATATAATAAATGTTTAAGTAATATTTTGTATCATTTGTTATAATGAGATTCATTAGGACACAAATTTATATGTGTTAGAGATTAGACATGTTTTTCAAATTATGCATACCAGATATGTGATTACTCTCCGTTTGGGGCTTTAGGTAGGTTTAGACAAAAGCCAAGTGCTGTGCAAGTGTGAATTGAGACCTTAAACCATGTCTTAATCATTTCTACCTCTCCTAGATTACCAGACATAAGATCAGGTTCATGACACATACCAATTTCCTAATCTTAAATTTGGTGAATGAATGAATGAAAGTATTAACAAAGCATACAGAGTTACCTTGCATATATATGCATATATGTTTTTTCTCAACCAACCTTTCATCATTACAATTGAGACATTATTTTTTCGGACATCTACTTTTAAGACATAATACATTATACTATGTAGAGAGTGTAGAGTATTGTGCAGACATCTAGAAAAAAACATGTTTGATGATATATGACAGAATATTTGATGACACTGGAATATTTAAGAATATTTAGGCCAGGTGCGGTGGCTCACGCCTGTAATCCCAGCACTTTGGGAGGCCGAGGGGTCAGATCATGGGGTCAGGAGATCGAGACCATTCTGGCCAACATGGTGAAACCCCATCTCTATTGAAAACACAAAAATTAGCCGGGTATAGTAGTACATGCCTGTAGTCCCAGCTGCTGGGGAGGCTGAGGTAGGAGAATGGCTTGAACCCAGGAGGCAAAGGTTGCAGTGAGCTGAGATTACACCACTGCACTCCAGCCTGGTATGATATATAGTAAATAGAAAATGCAAACTTTTGTATATTTGCCCATTATGCATTTTAGTAAAGATAAGAAAGTTATTTTATTACTTATTTCTGTGTAGCAAATCATTCCAAAACTAAGTGCCTTTAAACAACCATAATCGTTTATTACCTTGTATGATTTCTATGGACCAGGAATTCAGGAGAAGGTCAGATTAAGGAGTGTCATTTGTGAGGTTGCAGTCAGATGTCACTTGGGACTAGAGTCTTCGGAAGACTCAATAAGGACTAGAGATTTACTTTTCTTTTCATTCTTTATTTCCAGCCCCCAAACTTTATTAAGATATTGACATACTAAAATTGTATATATTTATGATGTAAAACATGATGTTTTAATATATGTACACATTTCAAAAGGATCAAATCAGCTATTTAACATACTTATCACCTCACATACCAATCATTATTTTTGTGGTGAGAACATTTAAGATATACCCTGTTAGCAATTTTCAAGTATACAATGTAATATTATTAACTATAGTCACCATGCTGTACAATAGAACTCATACATCTTGTCAAACTGAAATTTTGTACCCTTTGATCAAAATCTCCTCATTCTTAGCCCTTCCCAGTCCCTTGCAACCCTCATTCTACTCGCTGTCTCTGAGTTCAACTTCTTATTAAGATTCCACATAAAAATGAGATCCTGCAGAACTTGTCTTTCTGTGTCTGGCTGATTTCACTTAGCATAATATTCTCCAAGTTTATCCATGTTGTTGCAAATCACAGAATTTTCTTATTCTTCAAGGCTAAATAGCATTCCATTGTATATACCACATTTTCTTTATCCATTCATCTGTCAATGGATGCTTAGGTTGATTCCACATCTTGTCTATTGTAAATAATGCCACAATGAACATGGGGTGTAGGTATCTCTTTGACATGCTGGTTTCATTTTCTTTGGATAAATACTCAGAAGTGGGATTGCTGAAGTATATTATAGTTCTATTTAAAACTATATTTATATATTATTAAAAATATAGTTCTATTTTTTTTCTTTGTAAGACGGAGTCTTGCTCTGTCGCCCAGGCTGGAGTGTAGTGGTGCAATCTCAGCTCACTGCAACCTCCGCCTCCTGGGTTCAAGCGATTCTCCTGTCTCAGCCTCCTGAGTAGCTGGGATTACAGGTGCAAACTACCCCTACTCCCAGCTAATTTTTGTATTTTTAGTAGAGATGGCATTTTGCCATGTTGGCCAGGCTGGTCTCCAACTTCCGACCTCAGGTAATCCACCCACCTTGGCCTCCCAAAGTGCTGGGATTACAGGTGTGAGCCACCTTGCCTGCCCTATTTTTAACTTTTTGAGGAACCTCCATATTGTTTTCCTTAATGACTATACTAATTAGATTCCCACCAACAGTGTATAAGGATTTCCTTTTTGATTGGTCTGTGAGGTGATAAGTATGTTAAATAGCTGATTTCTTTTTTGCTGCATCTTCACCAACACTTGTTCTCTTGTGTCTTTTTTGATAATACCCATTCCAACAGGTGTGCGGTGATACTTCCTTGTAGTTTGAGTTTGCATTTCCCTGGTGATTAGTGCTGTTGAGCCTTTTTTTTTTTTTTTTTTGAGACAGAGTCTCGCTGTGTCACCCAGGCTGGGGTGCAGTGGTGTGATCTCAGCTCACTGCAAGTTCCTCCTCCTGGGTTCACGCCATTCTCTCACCTCAGCCTCCCAAGTAGCTGGGACTACAGGTGCTTACCACCATGCCTGACTAATTTTGTTTTTGTAATTTTAATAGAGATGGGGTTTCACTGTGTTAGTCAGGAGGTGTCGATCTACTGACCAGGATGGTCTTGATCTTCTGACCTCGTGATCTGCCCATGATCAGCCTCCCACAGTGCTGGGATTACAAGTGTGAGCCACTGCGCCCGGCTGAGCATTTTTTCATATACCTATTGGCCATTTGTATTTCTTCTTTTGAGAAATATCTATTCAAGTCCTTTACCCCTTTTAAAAACTTGAATTATTTGTTTTATTGCTATTGAGTTGCTTTGAGTTCCTTATATATTTTGGATATTGGTCCCTTATCAGATATAATACATAGTTTGCAAATATTTTCTCCCATTCCATAGGCTGTCTCTACATTCTGTTGATTATTTGCGTTGCTGTGCAGAAGCATTTCTGTTTGATGCAATCTTGTAGTCATATCCAAGAAGTCATTGCCCAGACCAATGTCAAGATTTTTTCCCTATGTTTTCTTGTAGTAGTTTATTATAGTTTCAGGTGTTAAGTTTAAGTTTTTAATCTATTTTGAGTTTACATTTTAATCTATTTTGAGTTCCTTTTTGTATGCGACATAAGGGTTCAATTTCATTTACTGCTGCTTTCAAAGTTTTTTCTTTGTCTTTTGAGAATTTGATTGTAATGTGTCTTGGTGAAGATCTCTCTATATTTAATCTGCTTGGGGCTATTTGGGCTTCATGGATGTGGATGCTCATTTGCCTCTCCAGTTTTGGGAAGTTTCTTATCATTATTTCTTTACATAAGCATTCTTCTGTTTTTCTTTCTTTGCTACTTTTGTGAATCCCCTAATGTATGTATTGGATTGCTTGATGTTGTCTCATATATCGTATTGGCTTTTTTCATTCTTATTCTTTGTTGTTGTTGTTGTTTCTCTGGCTGAATATTACAAATGATCTGTCTTTGACCTCACTGATTCTTTTTTCTGTTTGATTGAGGCTACTGTTGAAGCTCTCTATGGAATTTTCAGTTCCATCACTATGTTGCTTAGATCCAGAATTTCTGCCTTGTTCTTTTTTATGGTTTCTATACCCTCATTGAATCCCCTATTTTGCTTTCATGTTGTTTTCATGATTTGATTTAGTTATCTGTATTATCTTATAGCTCACTGAGCTCTGTTAAGATGATTATTTTGAATTCTTTGACAGGCAGTTCATAGATCTCCATTTCTTTAGGGTCAGTTACTTAATTTTGTTGTTTGGTGGTATTATTTCCCTTATTATTCACTATCTTTGTGGCTATATGTTGATGTCTATGCATATGAAGAAGTAAGCACCTGTTCTACTTTTTACATATTGGCTTTGGAAAGCCCTCACCAGTCAGTATCCAGAGATTCTGGGTGGGTTGTTAGGTGGAATCTGAGGGCAGGCTTGCTCCTGTATTCTCAGGCAAGTTGCCTTGGTGCCTGAGTCAGCAGGCAGGAAGGCCTGGAGCTTGGATTTCCTGGGGTGGGCCTGGATTCTGGGTTCATGGGAGTGAATCTGGATCCTGTGTTTGCAGGGGCTGGCCTGAAGTCTGGGTTCATGGGGGCCAACCTGTCCCTAAGATGGGCCTTGAGCCTGATCACAGAGGCCCGCTTTGTGCTAGGATGGGTCTGGAGCCTGAGTCCACACAAGGGCTAGTGTGGTTACTGGGACTTGCCTGAAGCCTGTGTCCACAGGGGTTGGCCTAGTAGTTGAGCTGCTGTGGCAGACATGGCTCTGGAGTGGGTGTAGAGCCTAGGGCTGTTGAATTGGTGTGGTGCTTGAACGGAGCTGAAACCTGGTGCTATAGAGGCCTGCTTGCAGCTTGGGGTCATGGGGCTGGCCCAGCATTAGGGTGGCCCTGGATGCTCTTATCCACAGGTGCTAGCCTAGAGCCTGGGATCATGAGGGCTGCTCTGGCACTGGATTTTACTGAACTGGGCCTGATGCTGGGGTCCATAGCAAAGTAGGGTGTTCAGTTCACTCTTCTTCCCCCACAGGGGGGGTATCTTTCTCTGTGCTATGCACCCCCTGGGAGAGGAGTGATATGAGTAGTATGAGACTCTTTCTTATCCTCTTCAATGTGCTTTTTCTTATTTTTGTACTACACCCTAACTATGTAATCTCTCACTGGGATTCTTTAGTTCTTGAGAGGGTACATTCATGCATGGATAGTTGTTCAAATTGGTGTTTCTGCAAGGGGATATGTGCTGGAAAATAACTATTCCACCATCTTGCTGAGGTCTGCTTTTGAGGTAGCTTACTTACATGGCTGGCAGCTTGGTGCTGGTTGTTAGCTAAGGACTTTGGTTCCTTTCTTTGTGGACTTCTCCATGGGGCTTATTGAATGCTCTCATAAGGTGGCATCTGACTGGCTTCTTTCAGAGTGAGAGATTCAAGAAACCAAGATGAAAGATGCAAGGCTTTTTATGACCTTGCCTTGGAAGTCATACGTCATCACTATTCATGTATCCTATTGGTCACATAGGGTCAGTCCTGATTCATCATGAGCAAGGACTACATGAGGATATGTAAGGATCTTGGGAGGCCATCTGCAGATTACCACACGTATATGCCAAAATAATTTTATAAAAGATGTAATTAAAATTGATCTTATTTTTCTTCTTTGTACTTTTCTATACTTATAAGTTTTTTTATGATAAACATATATGATTTTTGAAATTAACACACATACAAACCAATAAGGTGGAATATTTTTTGGCTTAAACAAGAGAAATTTACTTATGTTTCACTATCCTGGAGGCTGAAGTTCAAGATCAAGGTGTCAGCCGGTTTGGTTTCTCTTAAAGTTGTCTCTGTGGATTGAGATGGCTATGTTTTTAACTGTCTTCTTCTTCTTTTAAGTAAAAGTTATTATTTTAAAAGCCATACATAGTCCAGAGATGAGTGAGTCAATTCTTGTTACTTTGATATAACACTGATGTCAAGTTCAAGATCATCGTGTCAGCAGGTCTGATTTCTCTTGAAGTTGTCTCTGTGGATTGAGATGGCTGTGTTTTTCACTATCTTCTTTTACTTTTTAAGTAAAGTTATTTTTTAAAAAGCCATACATAGTGCTGAGAGGAGTGAGTCAATTCCTGTTACTTTGATATGACATTGATGCATCTATGCTTTTCTCTGTTTGATGTAACCCTGTAACTAAGGAAAGGAGAATTTGTATGGGAGGAGGGATGGTTTAAAATACAGAGCATAAGACTGAAAAGATGTGGCCAAGGTAGAGAGTCTGGGGTAGGCATGGCAGTATTTGGGCCCCAAGAGCCAGAGACATCAAAATGGATTAAGAATATTATAAAAAGCAATGAGTGTATTATAAAGATTTTGAGCTTCCAGCTGAAGACGGGCTTAACATACACATTATCTACCTTTGTTTCCTTTTGAAACCCCATTAAGATGAGATCAAAGGGTTTTTGCACAAGTGGGAGATCACCTATCTCTCATCATAGCGGAAGGCTGGAAGTTTATTCTCTTGACAGGGTAAAATATAGGGTTTTTAGTCTGGGGGACCCTGGTCTCTGGACCATGCCCACCTAAAGGCATATTACACTTGAACTGGAATATTAACTGAAAAGTTCTTCCTCTCAGCTATAGACAAGGCAGAAAATATAACTGCTGATAGGTTGTAGGTTTTATACCTTGTATCTTGGCCACAGAAAAAGGATTTTCTGGTTCTGTGTCCTAGAAATTTGGGGAAGGGAGTCATTTGGTTAGGGAATCATCCACCTCAATCACATGCTTACTCCTGGAATACTCAAATGTGGTCAAAAAAAGAGAGGGACTATGATTGGCTCAGTTTGAGTCACATGCTCATCTGGGCCAAGGTATGTGGGGCAGATGGGGTGGTTGAAGGTGGTGATGGAGAAGAGTGGGAATGTGAGGAAGACAGTGTCATAGATGTCAACTATAGCTTCTCACCCTCTTCTATAGGAGATGATGTCATGTAGGCAAAGGTCCATGAAAGCTTAAAACAGTCTTACGAATGTAAGAAAAAAGTCCACTTTACCATACATTATGGTTTTTCAAAGAAGATTTTTCTATATTATTTCAATTCTTCTTAAGACATTCATGAAACAAACATTGCCATTCTCATCTTGTTGCTTGATCATTGAGGTGAACTCGTAATGGTAATGTTCTGGACTCAGTCACTGTCCCTTGAGTGGATTAAGTCAGGGCTGGATAAGAAGCTGTATCTTTTGATTCTTAGTCCTGTCGATTTTTATTTTATCATCCCAGTGATCAGGATGGGATCACAAATTCGTAGATCATTGGGCTGGAAATGATATCTGGAGAGATGCTGCTTACAGGCAATGAACTACATTAATGTCCATAGTTTCCTAGTATCTCACCCACAATTCCCTCAACATCAGTCCCAACACATGTAAAATCGATAGAGACTGGGAAAGTGCCACCAAATGCAGACCGCCTGAGGAGTTATGTGTCCTACTTTTGGAATAAGACTGAAGGATTAACTTCTGGGAAAGACTTTCCATCTGTTTTCCTCGATGAGATTGATTAAAACCATCTAACCAAGTTTTGCAGACTGTATGAAAGAACCAATGAATTGTATCATCTGGCCTGGTTTTGTTCAAATTCCTTAGAGGAGCTCTAGCTCCACTATTCAGGAAAGCTATCTTCACCATGACACCTCCTGGGGGGAAGAGCAGCTAGGAGGTCCCAGAGGTTAGCCCCACCCTGCTCCGAGTGTCTCATTTTAGGTAGCAAGTGGTACATCATTTTCAATAAACCAGCTGGATATCAGTTAGACCATTTCACATGCATTTAATTTACCCTTTTGCTGAAATTATGGCATGGAAACATTATTTTTCTTTGCCAGTTCTCTTTTGTCTCCTTTCCATTTCTCCCACCCTCTCCTCTTCCCACCAAAGTTACTTTCCTTTGTTATTTTTGGTATAAAGAACTTTCCTTCAATTAATTTCAAGGCTTCAGAAAAGCAGTTAAAAGAAGTTGAGTTGGGGAGAGGTATCTGATCCTCTTACTACACACATATAGCCCTACACCTGTGGAATTGAACTGAGTAAAAATGGATCTATCTTTTTGTTTGTTATGTCATGATAGTCTTTACATTTTAATGGCGAGTTTAGACCATTGACACTGTGATGATTGAGATATTAATGTTATTTTTTATTTTCAATTAATCATTCTCTTTCTCCTGACTTCTTTTGGATATTTCAAATTTTCTTTATTCCAATTTTTCCCCTCGATTGGTTTGAAAGTTACATAATATATATCTTTTTCAGTCTTCAGTCTTCTGAATAACATAAAGACCTTAGGAACTTTAAATTCAGATCTCAGTCTTCCATCTTACTCCTGTTGAAAATTTTAGTTCCACTCTGCTTGTTTTAAACAGGTTTGTTAAGGTGTAATTGATATATGATAATCCACACATATTTAAAGTATACAGTTTGAGGTCTTGACATATTTATATATCCATGAGACAATCACCACAATTTTTTAAAAACTTATTTTTCTAAAAATAATTAATCCAGTTCACACACAGGCATAACTGGTTGCATGTTACCAAGGTCTGCTAGTTTTATGTAAGCTTGTTTTACTTAAAGATTCTGTAGCTTCCGCACAAAAGTAACTATGATAATCACCATTCATCAAAGTCTACTAGGCATTGTGCAAAGTGCTTTCTTTCTTTTTTGAGATGGAGTCTGGCTTTGTCGCCCAGGCTGAAGTGCAGTGGCCTATCTTGGCTCACTGCAGCCTCTGCCCCCCGGGTTCAAGCGATTCTTGTGCCTCAGCCTCCCGACTAGCTGAGATTACAGGTGTGGATAGAGATGGAGTTTCCCTATGTTGGCCAGGCTGGTCTCAAACTCCTGACCTCAAGTGTTCCACCTGCCTCAGCTTCCCAAAGTACTGGGATTACAGATGTGAGCCGCCATGCCTGACCGCTAAGTGCTTTCTTCACACTAATTATTTCCCATTGTTTTCTTTATTGTTTTTAATTTTTAATTATAGAAGCAATCCAAGTTTGTTGTAAATGAATATACTCAACTAAAATTAGTCATATTTTTTGAAAAAGACCTGGAACCCTCTTTTTTTCTTCAGGGTGGATATATGTTTATGGTTTGTTGTTACTGCAGATATTTTATGTGCATTTGAAAACACGCTTTATTGTACTAAAAATGAGGCTAAATGCATAATTTTTTTTTTTTAGCCCATTTTTTAAACTTACTGCATCAAGACCATCTTTCCATTTCATCCTTTTCATGGCTACATGATGTATACAGCTTTGAATGAATGCATTAAGATTGTTTTGATGAATCGCCTCTTTTTTTAAGGTTCCTTCCTTCCTTTTTTTTTTTTTTTTTGATATTACAAATGTCATGTCATTTTTATATGATGAAATCCTGATGTGGAATGCATTATTTCCAACCTTCACTGCCACCCTTTGAGTTGGGCATTATCATTTCCTTTTCACAAATGAGGAATTTTATTCTTAAAGGCTTAAGTGACTTACTTGGCTCTTAAGTGACTGATTGGGGAATGAGAATCCTGGTTTCCTGTTCCTGGTGGGCAGCATTCTTACGCCTCACCACACTACCTCTCCTACTAGTTTAGAAAATGCTTTTAAAAAGTTTTTAAGTATATTTATAGTGAAATTGTCAGGAGGATTACTGGGAATTTTCAGCAAATAGTAGCCTATGGAATTAGAATGTAGGGGACATACTTCAGGCAATTTATATTTTCACCTGGCCCTTCAACTGAAGACGCTAATGTGAGCGCTGAGGAGCTATTTATAGCAGGTGACTTTTGAGCACCCTGGGGAGGTTGTGAGATAGCTGTTTCTCACAGGCAGCTAGGAACTGCTTGCCTACCTTTTTTGTTATTCTGAAAGAAAGGATACAGACCATCTGGGCCAGTAAGTTGGGTCCAAAATCGGACTTACGATTATTTTACTTAATAAATGTATTCTTGAATCATATGAGTTGAATTTTGGTTGGTTGAATGCCATTTTTAGTGCACCAGGGGTGTGCACATTTCTTGTAATACTTTATTGAGTAGCTTTCTAAAACAAAGAATGCTTTGGCAATGTGAATAATTTTCCCTTAATTTATATTGAATATAATTTATTATTTTTTCTGTGCAGCAGGGAACCTTGTGCTCAGTTGTTTGTGTTTTAGAATGTGTTGGCTGGTGTAGCCATATCAGTTAACAGTAATATGGAATATATATGCTATTAAAAATATAGACAGATATATTTCAACCTCTCACTACAAAGCCCCAAATCAAAATATGTGGTAAAGCCATGTAATTCAGAAGAGGTGGGTATAGATACAATTCCATGCCAGAAGGAGTGTAGCTGTAGACACTGGGTGCCCCTTGCCCCTCTTTAGATAGTGGACCCTATTCCTGCCTCAGATGGTATGTGGAAGAGCTGGCTCTTCAGTTTTCAAGGCCACAGTGCAGAAAATAAGGTAGAAACAAGTGAGAAGGCGACTGACCGTTTTTCCATCAGCACCACTGCATGCTGTGAAAGTATAATAAAATGTTTTCAGTCCATCCTTAACATTTTTGTCCTTAATAGCACATCAGTTCACATTTGCTCATTTAAAAAAATTGCTTTCACCCAATCAGCAATTGATTCCATGGCTTCAGTGATCTTTAGAGTTCATCGAACTTGTGGTATGTGCAGATAATAAAGACTAACACCTGGCAAATAGACGCTAACTTTTAACTGTAACAAATTTTAATCAGTTGGATTTAAGATACTTTTTTTAAAAAATTATGATTCTATGTGAAAAAAAAGCTAACATTTTTAACATAAAGGTTTTCATAAATGTGCCTGGTGGGATATAATGCTGAAATGAATTTTTAGAGCCTCTCATATTATAATCTTGATCCTCAAAGTGGACATTTCTCACACTTTTTTTCTTTTTTTTTGAAATGGAGTCTCGCTCTGTCACTCTGTCGCCCAGGCTGGAGTGCAGTGGCTCGATCTCGGCTCACTGCAAGTTCTGCCTCCCGTGTTCACGCCATTCTCCTGCCCCAGCCTCCTGAGTAGCTGGGACCACAGGCGCCCGCTACCACACCCGGCTAATGTTTTTGTATTTTTAGTAGAGATGGGGTTTCACTGTGTTAGCCAGGATGGTCTCGATCTCCTGACCTCGTGATCTACCTGCCTCGGCCTCCCAAAGTGCTGGGATTACAGGTGTGAGCCACTGTGCCCGGCTGAGACCTTTTAAGTCTATAACTTTGCCTTGCTTTTAGTTCATTTTTGGAAAAATAACTGGAAATATAGAGCATTAAAGGTAAACAAAGCCAGACGCTAATTAAAGCGGTAAGGACATTTTAATCAGTTATAACTATTATAATAGGGAAAACAGTCCAGTGTGAACTGAGCTTAACTTTGATTTGTACAGAAGTGACTGGGCATTTTTAAGGGAGAATAAGGGAGTGGGGAAGGGACAAGGAGGGCCTCAGTAAAGTCAGGAAAGTGAAAAATTCCAAAGAGTTGGTCATTGTAAATGCAATTAAGCCAGCTGTGTCTGCTAGCTGAAGTTGCTGAAGTTAGGATTCTGTCTTTCTAGAGAGACTGGGGGACAGAGGCCTTATCCTCTGGTGTTGACTGGAACAAGCAATAAAATTTTTTGGCAGCCTTGAGTTCTCTCCAAACTCCATATTAGAGTTTGTTCAAGTCTTTATGGGCCAGGATTGAGGCCTAGTTGAGAAGAGAGCTCGGGGAGCCTGGCTAGAGTTTGGTCAAGGAAAGAATCTTTGTCAATTGTAAATGAATAACTTTGCAATCCCAATACTCCCAATTTTGGAACTTTATACAATGGAAATAAAAGCACTAGCAACTAAAAATACATGTACCAGGATGTTTACTGCAACACTGCTCATAGAAGCAAACCTGGGAACATTTTGAATATTCAGCTAATGAATAAACTATGATATAACTATACTGTGGAGTAGAATGCAACTATTAAAAAGAAAAAATCAAATCTGTATGATTGACTTTGGAGCCAATATAAATGACCATGATACATTATTAAGGGAAAAATCAATTTACAGAGTAATGGGGTTTTGAAAGTTGTGTTTGAAAATAGAACCCCATACATATATATATAGGAGATACCCTTTTCTATCCCATATTGCATTTTGGTACAGGATAGAGAAAGATGTGTGTTATCTCAGTGAAATGAGAATGGATAGGAAAGAGGGTTATTACATTTTTCTTTATGTATATGTCTGTACTCTTCAACTTGCTATAGTGGGCATGTATTGTTTTTTAGATTTTTTTTTTTTTTGAGACAGACTCTCGCCCTGTCGCCCAGGCTGCAGTGCAATGGCATGATCTCAGCTCACTGCAACCTTCACCTCCCGTGTTCAAGCAATTCTCCTGCCTCAGCCTCCCGAGTAGCTGGGACTACAGGCACAAGCTGCCATGCCCGGCTAATGTTTTTGTATTTTAATAGAGATAGGATTTCACCTTGTTGCCTAGGCTGGTCTTGAACCCTTGAGCTCAGGCAATCCACCTGCCTCAGCCTCCCAAAGTGCTAGGATTACAGGTGTGAGACACCACACCCAGCCAGATTTAAATATAACATAAAACACACACACAGGAGTCCTGCTTGCCAATAAGGACAAGCAAGGAAACAAAACTATCCTTCAATGTGATAATGTGAGTATTCTGACCATTATTAGTATGTAAGTCTAAAAGGATTTACAGGAATTCAAATACCTATCAAACTTCACTGCTTAGGTTGATAGTTTTCAAGTGCTGCAATCCGTGCTCCTCTGCATTGATTTCTCACTGCCATGTGTTTATTTCCACCAACCAAGAAGCTTTATTGAGCTTTATACTGCTGATGGTCTAGATTAAGAAATCAAGACCCACCCCTCACTTCTAATCCCTTGCCTCTCGATTTGAGAAGTTTTACCCCAACCTAAACTGGTCTATTACTTTTTATTAACGAAACTGGCAATCACAAATATGAGCTTTGAGAAGACTCCTTTTTTAATTAAAACATTAGGGAAAACTGGAAATTTCCCTACTACTATTTTATTTCATTTTATTATTTTATTTTATTTTATTTATTTTTGAGACAGAGTCTTGCTCTGTCACCCAGGCTGGAATATAGTGGTATGATCTCGTCTTACTGCAAACTCCACATCTCGGGTTCAAATGATTCTCCTGCCTCAGCCTCCTGAGTAGCTGGAATTACAGGTGCCCGCCGTCATATTTGGCTAATTTTTGTATTTTTTCAAGCTCAAATGATCCACCTGCCTTGGCCTCTCAAAGTGCTGGGATTACAGGCGTGAGCCACTGTGTCCGGCTCCTCCCACTTTTTAAAATGTGTTTCTGAAAGTGCTTTCTTAGTTTATGTCTTGTGATCTACAAATAAGAAATCCTGTAGCAATAATGTTAGATCCTCATTCCTCAGCAGATTCTTACTCTGCTATGGATTTCCAGGAAGTCACAAGAATATTTTATCCAAAGATTTTCTACACACAAAGTTATAAGTAATACCGAGACTGCAGCCAAAAGATTGAGCAAATACAGTGTAAGTAAATCATGGTGCTATTTAAGAAATGTATGACAAAGAGAGTGATACTTCAGAAAAAGACATGGAATAATGGAAATGAGGTTAAAAGCCCAGGCCTCACGGGTTTATAACCAAGAGGCTGTGATGGTTGAATTAAAACTTGAGCAAAGGGTTTGGCACTAAGGCTGGAAAATAGGACTTGTAGTTAGCTAGCTGGGTTTGGATAATCTGGTAATTAAAGTGAAGAGCAAAAGTGATTAGCTGGAACATTGACATTGTTTCAAATTATGCACAATGTTGAGCAGATGGATTTGGTATCAAATTAACATGGCTATTTTATAATTACAACCATGATGTAAAAATTCATTCATTTGGAAAGAGAAAAAAAAAAAAGAAAGGAAGAAAGAAAGTGAGCATCATTCTCCAGCCATTCTCCAGCCAGTGCTAGTGGACTGCCATGTGAACCCAGAACAGCTTAGTGGACTCAAAAGGAGGCCTGTGTTGATTGTTGATTTAGAGTGAGGCTGTGATGCAAAGATGAGGAGAAGAGGCAGAAGAAGCCTTGAGTTTGCATTTGAGAACTAGAGGATGTAGAGGTTTTTTTCCTTTTTCTTTCTTTCTTTTCTTTCTTTTTCTTTTCTCTCTTTTTTTTTTTTTTTTTTTTTTTTTGACAGTCTTGCTCTGTGGTCCAGGCGAGAGCGCAGTGGTGTGATCGGCTCACTGCAACCTACGCCTCCCGGGTTCAAGCGATTCTCCTGCCTCAGCCTCCCGAGTAGCTGGAATTACATGCACCCGCCACCACAGCCCGGCTAATTTTTGTATTTTTAGTGGAGATAGGATTCTACCATATTGGTCAAGTTGGTCTCAAACCCCTGACCTCGGGGGATTCACCTGCCTCGGCCTCCCAAAGTGCTGGGATTACAGGCGTGAGCCACTGTGCCCAGCCGGATGTAGAGTTTCTAACTGTACTTTTCCTGTGATCCTTATGAAGATCAAATTGCACTCCCCACCTCATACATTAAGCTATCACACATTTCAAGGAAAAGAATTTGAATATTTACATTGTGTCATTTATCCCTGAATCAGTTTTGTATTTCTGCTTTGAAATAGCAACTATGCTGATGCTTCAATAGAAAAGAAGTCATAAATCTGAAAATTCTCCTTATAGTATTCTCTGCACACTAAAATGATTCTCAGAAAAATGCAGAGGTTGCCTCAGGATTTTTATTTATTTATTTATTTTACTATAAGAAACTCTTTTCAAGAATGAAAAGAATTCCAGAATCAACAGTGGCATTTCAGAAGATCTAGATTCAGACTGCCTTTACCACTCATCTGCAGTTTATAGGAGTGAGAGCCTCAAAAATGAATGAAAGTTGCTGTCAAATCAAGGTTTTGAAATAAAAATAATTGGGGGAGCAAGTTTTACGTGAGTGATTATGCTAAACAAGGTGTTTTGTGGCATGCATGCTAAATTTTCCTTCTCAGGTTTTACTGAATCCAGCTTCAGCTAGAAATCTAGGCTACTTTATAGAAGATAATTAGATGGACAGAAAATGTTAAGAGAAAAACACTGCCATAAAGGTAAATTTAAGTGAATTATAATAAAGAAATGCGATTATGCTAAAACTAGTATGTTTTTAAAAGTAAATGAAGTTTAATAAAAGGAAAGAAAAGAGAAGAGCTAAAAGACAGGGAAAAGAAAGAGAACTGAAAGGGGAAGATGATTGTTAATCTGGACCAATTTGTCTAGAAATTTGGGAGTTTCTCCAGGATGCTGAAGACAGGGGGGCCCACAGAGGCTGGGGTGTAGAGGTGCCTCCTGCAGTGCTCCTCTGGTAGAGGCTGTCTGCTCCTTCATTCTTTTTTTTTTTTTTTGAGACAGAGTCTCGAATTATCGCCTGGGCTGGAGTGCAATGGCACAATCTCGGCTCACTGCAACCCCTGCCTCCTGGGTTCAAGCAATTCTCCTGCCTCAGCCTCCTGAGCAAGCTGGGATTACAGGTGCCTGCCACCACACCCAGCTAAGTTTTTGTATTTTTAGTAAAGACAGGGTTTCACCATGTTGGCCAGGCTGGTCTTGAACTCCTGACCTCGTGATCTGCCTGCCTCGGCCTCCCAAACTGCTGGGATTATAGGCATGAGCCACCGCGCCCAGCCCTGTCTTTCTTTTTATTTGTATATGTGCATACCTCATTTTACTGTGCTGTGCTCTATTACACTTCACAGATACTATGTTTTTTTAACAAATTGAATGTTTATGGCAACCCTGCATCAAGCAAGTCTATTAGGGCCATTTTTCCATTAGCATGTGTTTACTTCATTTCTTTTGTCACATTTTAGTAATTCTTGCAATATTCATACTTTTAAATTATTACTATTATTATTATTATTATTATTATTATTAGATGAAGTTTTGCTCTGTTGTCCAGGCTGGAGTGCAGTGGTGCTATCTTGGCTTACTGCAACCCCCGCCTCCTGGGTTCAAGCAGTTCTCCTGTCTCAGACTCCCAAGTAGCTGGGATTACAGGGACACCTGGCTAATTTTTTTGTATTTTATTAGAGTTGGGGTTTCACCATGTTGCCCAGGCTGGTCTTGAACTCCTGAGCTCAGGCAGTCTACCTGCCTCAGCCTCCCAAAGCGCTGGAATTACAGATGTGACCTACTGTGCCTGACCTTAAATTATTATTATATTTTATCTCTATTTTGGTGATCTGTGATCAGGGTCTTGCTCTGTTGCCCAGGCTGGAGTGCAGTGGCCAATCACAGCTCACAGCAGCCTTGACTTCCCCTGCCCAAGTGATCCTCCCACCTTAGCTACGCGGATAGCTGGGATTATAGGCACGTGCCACCACACCCAGCTGATTTATTTTCTTACATTTTGAAGAGATGGGGTTTCACTATGTTGCCCAGGTTAGTCTCAAACTCCTGGGCCCCAGCAATTCTCCTACCTAGGCCTCTGGGAGTATTAAACGTGTGAGCCACCATACCCAGCCTGTGATCTGTGATCTTTGATGTTACTATTGTAATTGCTTTGGGGTACCCCAAACCACACCCATATAAGATGGCAAACTTAATCAATAAATGCTATGCGTGTTCTGACTGCTCTACCCGATGGCCATTTCCCCACCTCTCTTCCTGTCCTCAGGCCTCCCTATTCCCTGAGACACAACAATATTAAAATTAGGTCAATTAATAACCTTATAATGGTTTCTAATTGTTCAAGTGAAAGAGTCACAATTTTCTTACTTTAGATCAAAAGCTAGACATGATGAAGCCTGGTGAGGAAGGTGTGATGAAAGCCAGGCCTCTTGTGCCAAACAGCCAAATTGTGACTACAAAGGAAAAGTTATTTAAGGAAATTAAAAGTGCTATTTCAATTAACACATGAATGACAAGAAAGCAAAACAGCCTTATTGCTGATATGAAGAAAGTTTTAGTGGTCTGGACAGAAGATCAAATCAGCCACAATATTCCCTTCGGCCAAAGCTTAATCTAGAGCAAAGTCCTAATTCTCTTCAATTCTTGGAAGGCTGAGAGAGGGGAGGAAGCCACAGATGAAAAGTTTAAAGCTAGCAGAGGTTGGCTGATAAGGCTTAAGGAATGGTGCGATCTCCGTAACATAAAAGTACAAGGTGGAAGACTGAAGTGGGAGGATCGCTTGAACCCGGGAGTTTGAGGCTATAGTGAGCTATGATCACACCACTGCACTCCAGTCTGGGCAACAGAGAAAGACCCTGTGTCAAAAACAAACAAACAAACAAACAAACATGTTATTAAGTAAAGTACAAGATGAAACAGTAAGTGCTGATGGAGAAACTGCAGCAAGTTATCTACAAGTGCTAGCTAAGATCATTGATGAAAGTGGCTACATTATACAACAGATGTTCCATGTAGATGAACCAGCCTGAAATTGGAAGAAGATGCCATCTAGGACTGTCATAGCTAGAAAGAAGTCCATGCCTGGCTTCAAAGCATCAAAGGACAGGCTGACTCTTGTTAGGGGGCTAATGCAGCTGGTGACTTTAAGTTGAAGCCAATGCTCATTTGCCAATCTGAAAATCCTAGGGCCCTTGAGAATCATGCTGAATCTATAATGCTTTTGCGCTATAAATGGAACAACAAAACCTGAATAACAGCACATTTGCTTACAGCCTGGTATACTGAATATTTTAGCCCCATTTTTGAGACTTACTGCTCAAAAAAAAAAAAAAAAAATCCCTTCTTATTGCTCATTGACATTGCAGATGGTCACCCAAGAGCTCTAATGTAGATGTACAAAGAGATAACTGTTGTTTTTATGCCTGCTAATACAACATCCATTCTCAGCTCATGGATCAAGAAGTAATTCCAACTTTCAAGTTTTATTATTTAAGAGACACATTCTGTAAGGCTATAGCTACCATAGATAGTGATTCCTCTGATGGATGTGACCAGAGTAAATTGAAAGGAGCAGAATAAATTGAAATCCCTCTAGAAAGGATTCACTTTTCTAGGTGCCATTAAGAACATTCGTGATTCATGGGAGGAGGTCCAATTACTGACATTAATAGGAGTTTGAAAGACGTTTACCCCAACCCTCATGAACAACTTTGAGGGGTTTAAGATTTCAGTGGAGGGGGCTGGGCATGGTGGCTCACGCCTGTAATCCCAGCACTTTGGGAGGCCGAGGTGGACAGATCACCTGAGGTCGGGAATTCGAGACCAGCCTGACCAACATGGTGAAACCCTGTCTCTACTAAAAATACAAAAGTTAGCCTGGTGTGGTGGTGGGCACCTGTAGTCCCAGCTACTCGGAAGGCTGATGTAGGACAATCACTTGAACCCGGGAGGCGGAGGTTGCAGTCAGCTGAGACTGTGCCATTGCACTCCAGCCTGGGCAACAAGAGCGAAACTCCGTCTCAAAAAAAAAAAAAAGAGATTTCAATGGAGGAAAACTTCTATGGCTGCTCACTCATTCTGGGGAGGCAAATGCTCAGGGTTTGAAGTCAGACAGGCCTGGGTTTACATCCCTCTTTGCTGCTCACTAGTTGCAGGCAGGCTAGTTAACCTCACAAAAAGTCATCTAGGGGTAATAAGAGCATCTCCTTAGATCATTACTACGAGAATTAAATGAGTGTTTTGCACAGGTGTTAGCTTGTTATATATTAGTAACGTACTAACTATATATATTAATAAATTCTACTTGGTATTGTATATAATAATTATGATTACTTATGTATGACTTTCTACATGTTCCTCTTTTCTCCCAGAGAGATTGAGAGCAGCGATTTTCATCAAGTACTTTGATGAATCCCTAAATGCAATGCACATTGAACACAGGCACTATATATTTTTTCAGTTATTGATACTGATTTGTTTCATTCAGGAGTTTTAGAGGTTGCAAACTCTACTCTCTGATGCTTTCAAAATTTTTTGTTTCTTTTTATTTGTTACCAGCATGTAGCTAGCACAACTCTTGTAATTAACTGACTGTGACTGGGTGCTTATTCTGGCCCACACACGGTTCAAAGGGAAGAAAGAGGGAAGAACAAGAAGGGTAGAGAAAACACCCATGATTTTTAGACAAGTGTTGTGAGGAAAAAAGAGAAGGTATCAAAAAGGCGTATGTGTCTGGAAAAGAGGTTGCACAAGGTAGAATTTGCTGAGCTGGAGGAATATGGGAGAATGTTGCATACCTAGTCTGAAAGGAAAGGAAGGCGGAGATGGGATGAGACGTGGTGTGTGTTAGTGCTTCAAATTAACAGCAGGTTTTGTGTTCCCAACTTGAGGCAGCTCGTGTGGAATTTGGCATAGGGCAAATGGACCCACAGCTTCAGGAGGGAGCTGCTGGCAGGGGAAATTGTACTATCTGACAGTGACTGTATGAGATTGGTACCTTTTGGGAATTTCTACCTAAGGCGGTGTCTCAGAGAGACACAAAGACCCTTTGGGACCTCCCTGAGAAACAGAATAAGAGGTGCTCAGGCAAGACCACACTTCCCCCCTCTTCCTGTATCCTTGAAACCTTTCAGAGATTTGCTGTCAAATACTGGGTCCAGGACCAGAAAGTTAAAAAAGCAAGACTTGGGAAATAGTGCCTGGTTTTGTTAATGGATGGTGAGGATTTTTTTTTCTTTCTCTCTTAGTGTAAATGATTTGTTTTTTTCTCTTTGTATAGATGATTGAAGTACTTAAGTGTCTTTGTAAGTCCAGTATCTCTTTTCTTATTTTATAAAGATCTCATTAAAAAATGAACTAATAAATATTTATTATAGAAACAGTAGATAAATGCTGATGAGCATAAAGAAGGAGAAAATACATGTGACCCCCAACTCCCAGAAATAATCACTATTAAAAATTTGATATATAATGTTTCAGATTTTTAACATATTCACATATTTTCTTAGAAAAATGGGATTGTACTGAATAAACTTTTGTAACTTGTATATCTCACTTAATTGATACCGAATATTTTTCCATGTTACTAATATGCTTCTACATTTTTTTTTTTTTTTTTTTTGAGATGGAGTCTCACTCTGTCACCCAGGCTGGAGTGCAGTGGCGTGATCTCAGCTCACTGCACCCTCCGCCTCCCAGGTTCAAGCGATTCTCCTGCCTCAGCCTCCTGAGTAGTTGGGACTACAGGTGCACACCGCCATGCCAGGCTAATTTTTGTATTTTTAGTAGAGACAGGGTTTCACCATGTTGGCCAGGATGGTCTTGATCTCCTGACCTTGTGATCCACCTGCCTCAGCCTCCCAAAGTGCTGAGATTACAGGTGTGAACCACTGTACCCAGCCACTTCAACATTATTTTATAATTGCATAGTACTACATCTTATGAATATGTTCTAATTTTTTCAACTACTTCTGGCACATAGATTGTTTCTAATATTTTCTTAGTATAAGTAATGCTGTGTGAAATATCCTTATACATATGCAATCTATATTCTTTTCTTGGGATATATTTCTAGAACAGGAACTGCTGAGTTAAAGGGTATTCACATTTTAAAAAGCTTTTGATACACATTACAAAATTATCTTCCTCCTATGTTGTATGGCTTATATTCTTGCTAGTAGAGTATGAAGGTGCCATTTTCCAAACCTCCTGCCAACACTGAGAATTTTCATTTTTTCATCTTTGTCAAGTTTATAGATAATAAATTGTATCTTATTGTTTAATTTATACTCCTTTTTTAGGGAAGCTGACTTTTTCATGTGTATATTGGTCATTATATTTCTTCCCTTGTGAACTATTTATTAATATCCAGTTGTTAATTGTAAATGCTATTTATGTGTTAAGACTATTAACCCTTTACCATATGTATTTCACTTTTTAATCTCATTTTGTTATTTGTAAGTTAATTTTGATTACAGTTGGGTTATATTTTACTTTTATAAGTCTTACATTTTATGGTTTGAATATTGAACTTTTGTCTTTATAGTTCCTTCTGTTGTGATTGTGATTAAAACATTTTCAGGACAAAAGTTTCAGGACAAATCATGATTAAAACAATTTTAAGATTATAAAACCAATCACGTGATTCTCTTCAAGTTTGTATGCAATTTTTTTTTTTTTTTTTTTGTGACATGGAGTCTCATTCTGTCACCCAGGCTGAGTGCAGTGGCACGATCTTGACTCACTGCAACCTCCACCTCCCGGGCTCAAGCAATTCTCCTGTCTCAGCCTCCTGAGTAGCTGAGACTACAGGTATGGGCCACCACGCCCAGCTAGATTTTTATATTTTTGCTAAAGAAGGGGTTTTACCATGTTGGCCAGGCTGGTCTCAAATTCCTGACCTCTGATGATCTGCCCACCTTGGCCTCCCAAAGTGCTGGGATTACAGGCAGGAGCCACTGTCCTGGCTGTACATCATTTTTACGTTTAACTCTTTAGTCTACCATGCTTACTTTGTGTATGGCATGAAGTAATGATTGCATCTTTATTTTTCCTAATAGTTAATGATTTAACCTGTTACTGAATAGTTCATTGTTTTCCCACTGGGTTTAAAAACCGTATTTAACAAATACAATAAACATTTTACTGTAGTACTTCTATGCGTATTTCTGGGCTTTTGGCTCTGTTCCACTGCTCTACTTCTTTTGGCACCAGTACCAAACTTTAAATTCTCATTATTTTTAGCCTATTTAGTACCTAATATCTCCCTCAGGGTTCTTTTCTAAAATTTTCTTTACCATTCTCAGTTTTTTATTCTTTAAAATAAACTTTAGGATTTTTGACCTGTCTGGAAAATTTCTTTGGGATTTTAAGCAAAATTTGATTATGTTCATAAATTAATTTGAGGGAGAATTAATATATTTACAACGTTAAGCTTTCCAATACAGAAAAATTTTCCAATACAGAAAAATGTATCAAACTGTTTTTAATTTTCTCAGTAAAGTTACATTTTTATATAGGTTATTCACTTTTTTTATTCCTAGAAATGTTATTTTTGTTGTTGCTATTATCAATACCATAACTAAGAATTTTTTTTTTTTTTTTTTTTTTTTTTTTTTTTTTTGAGACAGGGTCTCGCTCTGTCGCCCAGGCTGGAGTGCAGTGGCACGATCTCAGCTCACTGCAAGCTCTGCCTCCCGGGCTCACACCATTCTCCTGCCTCAACCTCCCGAGTAGCTGGGACTACAGGCGCCTGCCACCACACCCAGCTAATTTTTTTGTATTTTTAGTAGAGATGGGGTTTCACCATGTTAGCCAGGATGGTCTTGATCTTCTGACCTCGTGACCCGCCCTCCTCAGCCTCCCGAAGTGCTGGGATTACAGGCATGAGCCACTGCACCTGGCCAAAAATTATTTTCTATTATGTTTTCTAAGTTTTTGTGGGTTATATAGAAAATTTCATATCTTTCCATATAATTGTTCTGTCACCAGAACAATTAATTTTGTATACTTATTTTATATATATTTTTGTATATTTATTTGTAACTGTTCACCTCACTTTTTAATTATGTAGAAGCAAATTTAGTTTGTTCTATTGAGAAAATGAATATTAATCTGCAGGTTGAATATTTTTGCCTCCATTTTTCTCATAGAATTATTCTTTCGTTTCTTTTTCTTGCCTGGTTGCAGTGGCTCAAATGTCTAGAACAGTGCTAAATGGATGGTAGTGATAAGGAGCATGCTTTTCTTGTTTTTGATTTTAACATTAATACTTCTAGTATTTTACCATTAAGTATGATGCCTGTGTTTGATTTGAGATTTGAATTAACATGAGTGTCCTGTTAAGAATCAGTCTTTTAATTTTGTTTTATTAATTAAAACATTGATATTGAATTTTATCAAATGACTTTTCAAGATTATTGTGGCAATCCAAAAGTTTTTCTCTGTTGCCCAGTCTGGAGTGCAGTGGTGTGATCATAGCTCCCTGCAACTTTGACCCTCTGGGCTCAAGTGATCCTCCTGCCTCAGCCTCCCAGGTTGGTAGGACTATCGGCATCTGCCATCACACTGGGCTATTTTTTGTTGTTGTTGTTGTAGAGATGGGGTCTCACTATGTTGCCCCTGCTGATCTCGAACTCCTGGCTTCAAGTGATCCTGCCACCTTGGCCTCCCAAAGCACTGGGGTTACAGGGGTGAGCCACTATTCCCAGCCTTACTTTTTACATCTTTAGGGTAACCTATGTTTACATATGAAGTTAGTCTGTGCTTTTCTTTATTATGCTTTATCAGTTTTTTTTTAAGTCAGGGTGTTATGTTAGCTTTCTGTTACTTTTGTCCACTTGAACACTTCATATACCATGGGAATTAATTGTGCTTGAAGCTCAGGGAGAACTTGATTGTGTAAGTGTAATCTGAACTAAAAGCTTTTTTTGGAAATAATTTCTTATTAACTTTCACATTTTTCTATGGTTACTGATCTATTGTTTTTTGACTTCTTCCTGGGTCAGTTTGCTTCTAATTATCATTTTGGCTGTGTCTCCTAATATTTGATATGTGGTATTCTCATCACTGAAACCTTCTAAGCATTCATTCTGTAATTGTGTTTTTAATTTATTCTCCAATCAATGATTTTTTTTTTTAAGAACTCTGAAGTTTCCCCAAGAGCTTGGGATCTTTTTGACTTACACTTTTGTAATTAATGCATAGTTTTATTACAGTGTGATCATAGAATATGGTCTGACAATTTCTTTTGGAAAGAAATTACTTACAATTTTTTTTGGTAGCCTAATATAAAATCAAGTTTTACAAACTTTTCTTTTTTTTTTTCTTAATGGGCTAGACAGAAGATCCTTCTCTTTAATTATTCATTTATTCATTGAGGATTGTTTCCACCATGTGTCTCATACATGCCAGGCATCGTATTAGGCATTGCAGGATATAAAATGAATTAGTCATAAGCTTTGTCTTAGGTTGATAAAGTTTGGATGGAACATAGACACATGTAGACCTAATTATAATACAGAAAGAAATGCAACCGCAGCAAGATGTACAAAAGCAGCAGGCAGCTAGAGTGGGAGTCAAGCCCTGTCGTAGATTCTGAGAATACAAACTTGCCTACGATGGCCCTGAGAGGCTTTCAGTCCTAGCGTGTAAAACATACATTGAGAGCAGAGACAGGCTTTTTGGAGGCAAGGTGATTAATTAGGAAATCACTGCAGACCTTCAGTAATAAATCAGAACATATGAGGGACGGTAAGAGTGCAAGATGAGAACAGAGGATTTTCACACTTAAGGGACGGATAGCAGAAGAGAAGTCCAGACCGGAGGATGAAGGAGGTAGTAGTAAAATTTTATAGACGCTATGCGAGAGTTTTTCAAGGGGTGCTTGGTCAGTTGGGACAAACAGAGCCAAAAGGTCAAGTAAGATGACTCACACCTGTAATCCCAGCACTTTGGGAGGCTGAGGCGGGCAGATCACGAGGTCAGGTGTTCGAGACCATCCTGGCCAACATGGTGAAACCCTGTCTCTACTAAAAACATGAAAATTAGCCGGGCCTGGTGGCACGTGCCTGTAGTCCCAGCTACTCAGGGGGCTGAGGCAGAAGAATCGCTTGAACCTGGGAGGTGGAGGTTGCAGTGAGCTGAGATCATGCCACTGCCCTCCAGCCTGGGTGACACAGCAAGACTCTGTCTCAAAAAAATTAAAAGAAAAAAAAAATTAAAAAAGTTTCAGTTACCTTTGGTCTTTGGGGACTTGGAAAGAGCAGTTTCAGTGAAGTGGGGGAAAAAGCCAAGCCACAAGCAGGTTGAGACTAAATGGGATGTGAGATGGTGGAGACAAGTATTTTTTCAGGAGCTTAGTGGTGGAGGGAATGCAGGAGTTAGGGCGGTAATTAAAGGAGCAAGGCTGGCTGGGTGCGGTGGCTCACGCCTATAATCCCAGCACTTTGGGAGGTCAAGGCAGGTGGATCACGAGGTCAGGAGATCAAGACCATCCTGACCAACATGGTGAAACCTCGTCTCTACTAAAAATACGAAAAAATGTAGCTGGGCGTGGTGGCAGATGCCTGTAGTCCCAGCTACTCAGGAGGCTAAGGCAGGAGAATGGCGTGAACCTGGGAGGTGGAGCTTGCAGTGAGCTAAGTTTGCGCCACTGCACTCCAGCCTAGGTGACAGAGCGAGACTCCATCTGAAAAAAAAAAAAAAAAGAGCAAAAATCAGAAAGACTGTTGTTGGGATATAAAGACAATGTGAGAACGTGAGCGTGTTTAGCTAATGAGGAGTGCGTGCTGAGAGCGAGGGAAGGCATGGTTGTTGTTGAGAGTCCTAAGCAGGTGGGAGACACATGGTGAGACACAAAGCCCAGGTGGGAGGTGGCCTCTTGACAGGAATAGGGCACCTCTTCTTGAGTCGAAGGCAATGCTTGGAACTGGTAGGGAGTGTGGGCAGAAAGATGGGATCGCCCCCATTTCTTTGCAAGGCGGTGTCATTGTAGAACCTTTAGTCACAGTCCTGGACTCTGACTGAAAGGGTCCTGGGGCTTGGCCTCTATGTTAACAGTTTGCTTCATAGGGAAGATCTAGGATTCATCCCTTCCTCTCCTGCTATAGAACTAGAAAAGAATCTCTACACCAGTGGTCCCTAATGTGTTTGGCTCCAGGGACCAGTTTCATGGAAGACAATTTTTCCACGGACTGGGAGTGGGGGGATGGGGATGGGTTCAGGATGAAACTGTTCCCCCTCAGATCATCAGGCATTAGACTCATAAGGAGCATGCAGTGTAGATCCCTCACATGCACAGTTCACAATAGGGTTCATGCTCCTATGGGAATCTATTGCCACAGCTGATCTGACAGGAGGCGGAGCTCAGATGGTCGTGCTCGCTTGCCTGCTGCTCACCTCCTGCTGTGCAGCCTGGTCTCTAAGAGACCACAGGCAGGTACCTATCCATGGCATGGGGGCTGGGGACTGCTGCTTTACACTTATGATATAGTTTGGATGTTGTGCCCACCCAAATCTCATGTTGAGATGTAATCTCCAGTGTTGGAGGTGGGGCCTGGTGGGAGGTGATTGGATCATAGGGACAGATTCCTCATTAATGGTTTGGTACCATCCTCTTAGTGCTGTTCTTATGATAGCGAGTGAGTTTCTTTTCTCTTCTTTTCTTTTCTTTCTTTCCTTCCCTTCCTTCCCTTCCTACCCTTCCTTCCCTTCCTTCTTTCTCTCTTTCTTTCTTTCTGTCTCACTCTGTTGCTCAGGCTGGAGTGCAGTGCAGTGGTGCACTCTTGATCTTGGCTCACTGCAACCTCTGCCTCCCAGGCTCAAGCATGCCACCATGCCCGGCTAATTTTTATATTTTTAGTAGAGACAGGGTTTTGCCATGTTGGCCAGGCTGGTCTCCAACTCCTGACCTCAGGTGATTCACCCTTCTCGGCCTCCCAAAGTGCTGGGATTATAGGCATGAGCCACCACGTCCAGCCGATAGTGAGTGAGTTCTGGTAAGCGCCGGTCATTTAAAAGTGCCCCCTCTCTGTCTTGCTCCTGCTCTGGCCATGTGACTCATCTGCTCCTGCTTTGCCTTCCACCATGATTGTCGGTTTCATGAGGCCTCCCCAGAAGCCGACCAGATGCCAGTATCATGCTTCCTGCATAGCCTGCAGAACCGCGAGCCAATTAAACCTCTTTTCTTTATAAATTACCCAGTCTCAGGTATTTATAGCAATGCAAGAATGGACTAATACAACTTACCTTTCCTGAGGCTGTTGTCTCTGTTGGCCATTGAGGAGTTTCTAGCAGTCTGTCTTTCTTTAACTATGTGGCATGCAATGAATCATCAGAATAATTAACCCAGTCAATTGTAAACAAAGTGATTGATGGATGCCATCAGATCACAAAAGTTCCTATTACCGTAAATACAAGGGGATAAGTAAATCAAAATAATGTTTCAAATCCTCAGTAGGCCTCTTTTTCTGTTTCTAATTGAAGATTGTCACATCAACACATAAACAAAAATGCCTGTGAAGGAAATGTGTATTTTAGTGCACTGCATTTTTATATCTGAAGTTTATTTCTATTCCTAACTTTAAATGCTGAGAAAGGGATTTGTTTTGGTGCTTACAAAATTTTCCCATTTGCTCTTTGGGCTCTCACAAGTTGACAACAAATTACTGAGACCGAGGGTTTTTGTCTTTTTCTGTTATTCTAGAAAACACCTTATCCTCTATATGGAGGGAAATTTCTGTTTTGATTAACACTGTAAATTATTATGAGACAAAGCCTAAATATAAAAGATTACTCACACAAGCTCTTACATTGAGTAAGATATTATGTATTAAAAATCAGGGTTAATAGTTTCATAGGCTCGTTATGGTTCAGAAATCCCCTGGGGGACTTCAACCATCTTTTCTGGATGTTCACTTTGCCAAATAGGCTGCCTCTATGTCATATCCCTACCTGAAGGGCGGGCTCAGACACTGATTGGGGGAAGTGTCACCCTTACTATACCAAGAAGTCAGACATCCAAGCTCAGACACTATGCAAAGTCAGATACTTCAAGGGCTTTCCTTGGAAGGGAGGATGAAAAGGGAAGGGTAGGAACATCAGCTCAGGTGAGACATATGAATTCAACGAAACATCAGGGATGGTTTGCCATGTTTGCGAGCAGCACAGAAAATGGCAGTTGGCTCCAAGTTCCCAGCACACCAAAGGGGGCAGCAGTGCGTCTGTAAAGTGCGTTGTCGACTTGGTGATAATTTCTGTTTGCATTCACACTCGCTGATAATCTCAACTGCTCGAGGCAATTCAACAGATAACAATGCGGAAGTTTGGTCTAAAGCCACCTGAAATCACTTCCACGAGCTCTTCAGATAAAGCTGCCTTTGATAGTCTTCATTAACCCCTCCCATATTTGCCCCTCAGAGTCCCTTGGCTTAGCAGCCCCAGCCTTTGAAGTCCAACCTAAGCATTCTTAGATGATGAGTGAGGGTCTGCCTTCCCCAGCACCAGCCACTTAGTCAGGCTTGTGGCTGGTCTAACAAACTGGAACCTGGAATTCTGAGAAAACGAAACCAAACAGTTGTACTCCGGGGTTAACACAGAGTAACTTCCACCTGCTGTGTGAGTTGGTGATCCTTTCTCTTGCTGTTGGAGAACCCCAGTGAAAACTTCAGTGAAATGAGAGAGCACGGAGCCTGCCAGTCGCCCGCCCTGCACACACACACACACAAACACATTTAACTTCCCACTTGCAGTGTGACCTGCCCTCCAGTGTGACTTATCAGCTGTTTGGCTTTTGTCACTAAAGGAAAACAAATTGTGGAATGTCCTGCTCTGCATGCTTATGAGATGGCCGAGCTAACTTAGGGGTTATGAGGTGGTTTGCAAGTGAGGAGAATAATGATCTTCAGTTTCTGACCTCCTGGCACGGTGGCGGGCGGTATTTATCAGGAGGTACATGTGACTGGTTAAGACTCAGAGCCCCAGCCTGAAGGAAACAGCTGCTCTCGGCGTGCTCCGGCACTTGGCAGCTGGACAGGCAGAGTGCTGATGTGAAAAATACCACCATGACAAAACCACCCCAGTAAGTAACTGGAGAGCTTTCCTCTCTCTCTCTCTCTTTCATTCTCTCTCCGTGTGTGTGTGTGTGTGTGTGTGTGTGTGTGTGTTGCAAGCCACCAAAAACTTATTATTTTTATTGTGGTTTCCCTCTGGCACGATAGGAGGAGATATTTTATTTGTACCTGTTAACAGCCATTGGTGTTTTCACAGCCCTTTTTTAGAACTTGTTATTTTCGACAATGGTGTTTTGTAACTTTGAGGATGAACGGGGCATGTGGCTTCACTCCTGTCTAGGAAACAGCGAGTTTGTTTCCCAGTGTTCAGGATTTTTCTGGTCCATGGTGTTTAGGTTCAAAGCCGAGATTCAGGTTATGAAGTAGAGACTTCATTGAAGTGAGTTGATGACTAGATTTGATTTTAATCTGTTTCTACCACTGAAACCTGAAAACATACTTGTTTAAAATAACTTGTGAATTTGTGGTATGGCTGACTTGGCTTTTCCTATGCAATTTTTGAGAATATCTCATTTAACTGTGTAGAACTGTCTGCAGTATAGAAGACTGACACAATAATATTTAGATTCACATTAGAAATCATATTTAGATTTCTTGCATGGTTTCCAACTAATTGAAAGCTGTATTTTATAGCTACTTTCCCCACCCACCACCCCCCAACAAGCTAATTCACCTTCATTGCTTTAAAATGTTCAGTTGCCCCTGGTCTTCCTTATTTTAGTGTTTTCGTGATGCTCGAGCTGTTTCTTCCTTGTTTATGACCTGGCTGGGAAAGTGCTGCCTGTGGCTGGTGATTAACTCTGGGAGGCCTGGCATCCAAATTACGGAGAGGACCGGCTCTTTCTCAGGTTCATTCAGCAGTAATGGCGCTTGCTCTTGGGAGAGCAGCAAAGCAGGCACCATGCTGGAACTGAGCTGTTGTTCAGTGACTCCAGGCAGAATGCTTCAGAGGAAAGGCAAAAGGGGAAAAGAGAGCGGACAGAGCTCTAAACTGAGGACGTAAACCTCTGAAAGTGACAGGTCTTTGAATCAGAGGCTGCAGGGAGATAACCAAACAGGTTCCTGTTTCTGGAGATTGCATGGACCTTGAGGAGGGTGGGCAGAGAGGGGCTGTTTTTATTTGAAGTC
Organism: Piliocolobus tephrosceles; assembly: GCF_002776525.5. Classification (NCBI taxonomy): domain Eukaryota; kingdom Metazoa; phylum Chordata; class Mammalia; order Primates; family Cercopithecidae; genus Piliocolobus; species Piliocolobus tephrosceles. Next base: position 33,501,636 of record NC_045448.1, read on the forward strand.
TCACCAAATAGTTGTTTTGCTTGTGATAAGCCTAGGACAACCTGGAGTGCGCTTGTTTCCTCGTGTGACAAATGGATTCTCAAACAGGCTCAAGTTATACGATTTTCTTTCACCCTCTGCCCCCTGCCATGAGGGAACACTATTCTCTCCCCACCTTTACCACCCCTTGTTGTTTGTGGAGAATGGATTAAAATTGACCCAGGGCACGCCACTTCTGTGGTCGAGTTTCCCTCAACACAGTGGGTCTTAGGTACCACACCAACCAATGTTCTCTGATGGAAGCACTTTCAGATGCCCTGTCTAAACAAATGGCTAGCCTGACATTGAGAAGTTCTCCACCTTCTTTTCCTTAAAATGTAGAAGAATCCACAAAACCTAGAGTGGCCAATGAGGAAAAATAGTCCCAGCTTCTTCTCTGTTCCTCGGTATGGGGCATTTGTGTGAGGTCCTTGGGTCAGCCGGTGGCCATGTGGTCTGTGACTTCCCTGTCTGACTGCTGGGGGAGGGGGGTCCTCCTGAGTCATTCTTTAGGGGGTTTGTTCCTGGTATAGTTTCATTTTTTCCACAGGTTGATAGTGGAAGAGAACCCTCTGGTGAAATTGTGTCTCTGGAATCATCGAGCCTCCCATAACAAAATGGAAGGTCTAAAAGGGAGCAGTTGAATCATCCAACTGCTATATTTTTGAGAGCCAACAGACTTTTGAAAAACCCATGATACCCCGACTTTTAAAAATATTAATGGCAAAATAATAAAAAATAATGATTTTACTTGCAAATAGCAGCACATCCATTGACTCAAAGACTTTTTGACCTGGATAGGAATGACAGAATGTGCAATTTAACTCTTTCTTTTTTTTTTTTTGAGACGGAGTCTTGCTCTGTCACCCAGGCTGGAGTGCAGTGGCCGGATCTCCGCTCACTGCAAGCTCCGCCTCCCGGGTTCACGCCATTCTCCTGCCTCAGCCTCTCGAGCAGCTGGGACTACAGGCGCCCGCCACCACGCCCGGCTCGTTTTTTGTATTTTTTAGTAGAGACGGGGTTTCACCGGGTTAGCCAGGATGGTCTCGATCTCCTGACCTCCTGATCCGCCCGTCTCGGCCTCCCAAAGTGCTGGGATTACAGGCTTGAGCCACTGCGCCCGGCCAACTCTTTCATTTCAAAGATAAGGAAACTGTAGCAAATTTATTGAAGTCACAGTGCAGAGCCAGAAGAGAGAGCTCAAGGCTTCTACGACTATTACCATCATAATTTTAATGCTAATAACAATCCCTTATGTTTATTGTGCACCTACTATGCCAAATGATGTGCTCAACAAGTGTATTTATTTTCATAGTCTCCTCACAATAACTCTATGTGCTATATATTATTATTCCAGTTTTATAGATAGGAAACCGAGGTTCAGAAACCCCTTAGTTACTTGACCATACGTAACACAGACAGGAGGGACACCTGGATCTGACTGCAGAACCTGTACACATTAAAAAGTAAAAGTGGAATCCCACACATTTAAATTTAAAAACTCATAACATGCAAATGAGAGTATTTCCAGCACAATATGATTACACACAAATGTATGTTATGGCCTCTTCGAGTTCTCCATGACAGGAAGGGCTAGGTTTCCCCCTGGGACAGTCCAAGCCCAAGCTCTATAGGACTGTCTATAGGACAGTCCAAGCCCAGGCTCAAAACATGGCTGGTGGCATGTTTTTCTCTTTGAAAATAGTTCAGTGACAGTCCTGATGTTGGTAAGAACAGCAACTGGGAACTTTGTTATTAACCTCCAGCACACGGCTCCCATGCCCCTTCTGGCCTTTCCCTCCATTTTTCCTGTCACTCCTTCCCTTTGGAGGACAGCCACTCCGCCCATGCCCCACCCTAAATGGCTGGCTTAGTGTTGATAAAGCTATTATCAGACCCGTTCCCTGTGCTCAGCCTGGAAGGTTGGTTGTCTGAGTAGGTCGTTGATGAATACAAACTATGCACTCTGCCACTCTGCTCTGTTTTTCTGAGCTGTGGGTGTAGGGGGTGGGTCACAGGGCAGGGGACTAGCTGGCAGGGGGGAGGGAGGAGAGGTGTGCTCTTCTCCGCTGCCTGCACCTGCCATTACCCTGAGTCACACTTCTCCGCACACCAGTTGCATAGCTAAAACTCTGGCGGTCTCTTGGGTGGGCCACGAACCTGTGGATTTTCTGGGTCATCAGACATGCAGAGCCCTTAAGAAACCTACCTCCTCCTGAATCCTTTTAAAAATGTCGCTTGCTGCCCACATTCCTCCACTTTAGTTTAAGTGTCAAAATTAGGGTTGGAGATAACGGGAAAGAGCACCAGGTAGTGCATAATCAGCAGGGGACCTTCGATTAATCAGGAGGAAAATCAAGCAAGTATGCCATGTGTGAATACCTCTGAGAAAGTTATCAATGTTGCTGCAAGGTCGTTCTGACAAGATTGCACATTTTGAAGATCAAGCTATTTATAGCATGAAAGAGGAATTTTTAATCTTTAATCCCACCTGCCTGCTGCCTCTAAAACTAAGCCCAACTCAGTAGTAGTCAGCGATGTGGTTTGCTAGGCCACAACCCCTGGGAATTGCCTCCAGTCCTTGCTAGGAATTCCTCACTTCCATAGAAATTGGCATTGTATAGGGGTGTCGTATGGGTACACGTGAAGTGGACTCAGAATCACGACAGAGAACACAAGCCATACTCTGGAGCTCATTTGAAAGAAAATAAAATGCTTGATGTGTTTTGGGGGGCCTTTCACGATAAGGAAACAAATTCTGGGATACCATGCCTATTTTATTTCTTCATTTTTGCCTGATTGTGTGTTTCAAAGACATCTGCTTCCAAAAAATTAATTTTCTTGAATTTTCCTTTCCTTTGATATTGATTTCTCACTAACAGTCCCTGGAGTTAACAGATCCAGTGTCATGTTCCCACTGCTCTATGGGATTTGAAGTCTTTGGATTTTTTTTGCTGTTTCAAGTGATTATTATAGCCTCAGAGTCTGTAGTGTGTAGAGTCACTGTGCTTTGATCTTTGAACGCATCTTTGGTATTGAGAAGATGAACCCCTGCATTATATATACTGGCATAAGGCACTTTCTTGCACCTTGACATAATCCCATGAAAGAGGGAGGGTATCATCACCATTGGTTTCCAAGAGGAAACAGAGGACGAGAGAAAATGAGTGACTTGTCTATGGTCATGGGAAAAGTAACTGTCAGAGCTCAACTATATCTCCTGTCTCCTGACTCCAAGTGCCAGGCTTTTTCTGTTAGTTATGCCGTCTTTCAGAGAAAGACCAATTTCAACTATTTCATGACCATGCACTTACATAATCTGTGGAGTTATCTTTGGTGATAAAAAGTTGTGTAATTTGTATTCTCTTCTGATAGGCAAAGAGTGAATGGATGACCGATTTGCGACATGCCACTCATGATATTTCCAAAGCCTATGGACATTTGACTTTGGAAACAGGGTCAGCTTAGTCTGCAGACACAGTATTTGCTTATGGTAATTTTTTTTGTTTGTTTTTTTCAGACGGAGTCCCACTCTGTCGCCCAGGCTAGAGGGCAGTGGGACGATCTTGGCTCACTGCAGGTATATTAAGGGTGACACTTCCCCAATCAGTGTCTGAGCCCGCCCTTCAGGTAGGGATATGACATAGAGGCAGCCTATTTGGCAAAGTGAACATCCAGAAAAGATGGTTGAAGTCCCCCAGGGGATTTCTGAACCATAACGAGCCTGTTAAACTATGACCTCAGGTGATCCACCCGCCTTGGCTTCCCAAAGTGCTGGGATTATAGGCGTGAGCCACTGTGCCTGGCTAGCTTAGGGTACTATTTTTAAAGGAACTTAGTGATCATTTTTTTCTGTCTTGAAGACTCATGTGGTCAAGTTGGAGTTATACCAACTATGGCATGATGTAACATTCAGCTTTGAGAGACAATTTGGTTGTTTCCTGTGATATGAAAACTGCAGTCTGCTCTTCAGTGTGCACACTCCTTGTCCAACAAAACCATCAGCATTCTTGAAAGTTCTGCCTGGGTACAGCACCTTTATTCCTGTGGAGGTATAATACACTCTAAACACCATGAATAGTGTCCATTGTGATCATTTTCCTCTGCATGATTATCTGCCCACAACTGAGAGAGTCTTAAGTTGCTTAAATAATGGAGATGCTTCACTATCTGTCAGTTTCCCAATATGGCCATTCAGTTCATTGTATGACAGGATCATCAGAATGTTGGCAAGGTCATGAAAATGGCAGTGCATGTTGCCTGATGATTTTACAGTGCATGTTGTAATGGCCAGGGCCTAGAGGTAGGGGAAAAACATGTGGACAGCTTTGTGACAAGAGTCTCTATTATAGAGTTTCTTTCTAAAGTAACTTTTTCTGAGTACGAATGTGAAAGGTAGCCTTCTTTGAATTAAAAAATATCCTGAAAAACGTTTAATGTCTGAGCTGACTCAAAGAGCATTTTTCTTTAGTGATTACGGTAATAATCAGAATTTTCTTCACCTTTCAAGAGGATAAAAGGGAACGACTATGATTTAAAAAAAAAAAAGAATATGAAATAGTAAGTTGGAAGTATACTTTCCTGGATTATAGTCTGTAGAATGTGGGGTAATAGAAACCTTGATGCCCCTATTGTAAATGGGGAATTCAACTCAATGTATAAATGATTCCTGTGGTTGTAGATATCCCATCTTTTAAGTTTCTATTTGAATAGATTGGTAATTTTATTTTCTGAAGTCTTCTCTATTTGTCAAATGTTGCCTTATCTTTGTTGGTTTAGGTGGTTTGATCTCCACCCCACAGGAGGTTCTAAGCCCCTTGGAAAGATCATTATGCCATTGATTTGCTAAAGTATTGTAAGTGTTCTCAGAGTTTCAACTCTTAATATGTTGCAAGTGCAACTTTGACAGAAAACTAGTAATGTGGGGAAAATAATATGGAAAAAAATTAAATTCATATCTAATCCCAGAAGCATGTTTTAGCCACTATTTATTTATTTATTTTTATTTTTTGAGACAGATTCTCACTCTGTCACCCAGGCAGGATTGCAGTGGCACAATCTTAGCTCACTGCCACCTCCATCTCCCAGGTTCAAGCGATTCTCCTGCCTCAGCCTCCTGAGTAGCTGCGACTATAGGCACGTACCACCACGCCTGGCTAATTTTTGTATTTTTAGTAGAGACGGGGTTTTGCCATGTTGACCAGGCTGGTCTTGAATTCCTGACCTCAAGTGATCCACCTGCCTCGGCCTCCCAAAGTGCTGGGATTACAGGTGTGAGCCACTGTGCCCGGCCTAGTCACTACTTTTCTGTTGTTGAATCATTTCAAAAATCACAGACCACTGCATTTGATTGTGTGTATGCAGTTTTAATTGCTTGTCCTTTTCCCATCTGGGGTGTTTGTACTATGCTAGAGACCTTAATAGTTAATGAATTGACCAAAAGGAGTAGCGACAAGCTATGGGAGAACTCAGGCAAAGAGGTGATCAATCTGTGATGGAATCGGACTCCATTAAAAAAAAAAAAAAAAGAAAAAATTTGGCTTAGTCACTTCTCTGTTTTGTTTTGAGAAAGTAAAAATTTCCCCTCCATCCAGCAATTCAAATTTGGCTGAACCAAGTTTCCTTGGGTCTTTTACATAAATTAACTTTGGGAAGACACCAGGAGGAATTCTTTCCTAGGAACGTGCACAGGTGGGTTGGTTTTACAGAACTCCCTAGACCTAGAATGAAAGGAGTAAAGAAGAAATGTCCTTTTCTGGCCACACTCTAACAACTTGCTTGTGACTATCAGGGATGAATCTCTTGAAGTCTCAAGTTAGTATAGATTTCTGGAGCTCATAAACTACTCAAGAATTTTTAAACAGTTTTAAATAAGAATTGGGTGTAATCTCCATATTTGGTTCTGGAAAACTCATACCATGAGTTCAATTTGACTGAACTTTGAATTCTGCTCAGCTTTCAGTTCTGTTTTGTAAAAGTAGAAAGTATTCCATTTATGCATGGAATGCTTGCCGTTCAAAATCATCTGAGTTGACAGGATGTTTTAGAGATCATTATTTTTTTATGGCAAGGACAGTGCACAGTCTGAATGGTGGTGCTGGAGATTTCTCTGTAATCCGTTTCTCTCCCCAGTCACTCTTGATTCTGAAATGAATTTCTCTCTTTCTACTTTCCTTCTCTTGTAGGCATTTAAATTGTGTCTGCTATTGAGAGAGGAAATAAAGCAACATTTATTTTCACATCACTCAGAGGTAGACAGCATTAGCACTCTTGCAGAAGAGAAAAATAAATTTTAGAGAAGTCATATACTTTGTAGAAGGTCACAAGTCTGTGAGTAAAAGTCTAGTCCTAGTCTGCCTGGAAACAAAGTAGGTGCTTTTTTCATCCAATCACATTGTCTCTCACTATGTCTATGCTAAAGCTGATACCCTTGGCTCAGCTGGGTGCGGTGGCTCACGCCTATAATCCCAGCACTTTGGAAGGCTGAGGCGGGCAGATCACCTGAGGTTGGGAGTTTGAGACCAGGCTGACCAAAAAGGAGAAACCCCGTCTCTACTAAAAATACAAAATTAGCTGGATGTGGTGGTGCATGCCTATAATCCCAGCTACTAGGAGGCTGAGGCAGGAGAATCGCTTGAACCCGGGAGGCAGAGGTTGCGATGAGCTGAGATTGTGCCATTGCACTCTAGCCTGGGCAACAAGAGTGAAACTCCATCTCAAAACAATAACAACAACAACAACAACAAAACTCTATGAAAAGGGAAGCCATTCTGTGGAGTTGGGATTCTGCTGTCCTTGTCATGCAATTGATATTATGTCATGTCATGCCTATTACATACCCATTTCTATTAGAAGGATGCTGTAGGACAAAGAAATATCCCTGGACTCTGGATTTGTAATTGCACCCTGCAGTCTTTTTTTAGTTTCTACCCAGAACACATTCAGTTTTTATTAATTGAGGTGTTCTCTCAACTGTGCTGCTCTGTATCTTTGGCAGGGTGCTACTGCAGAGCTAAGCCTTTGGCAACACTCAAAAACCATTATACTATCTCAGATGTTGACAGGTGTGGAAAAGATCTTGACTGTTGGACTAGCTGATTCACTAGCAGTGACAGTTTGCTTTAAAATGTATTTGGTTTTTACGAGAAGTGACATAATATTGGCACCAAGAGGGACAATCATATTCATTCCCATGAAATGTTTCTTGGGGCCATGATTACAGATAGATAAAAGGGCCACGCAGACCTTGAAGCAGAACCAGTGTAAAACATCTCATGCATTTTAATTCTTTATGTTTTTAGAAGGAATATTGCTTTCAACCTCTCTTTGGAATTTGCGGGAACTTTGGTTGACTTAAGCCAATGATGGTGGATTTATTATGTAAGAATTGAAGGTTTGTCTTTTTCAGCTACAAAGATGACTGAGACATGTGTCATGCAATAAATTCTGCAACTATTTGGAATACCATCTCACATCTAACTTGTGGATGAGAGGCTAATATATTTGGGAAATTGTTTTGAGCTTTAATCACCAGTTTTAGAAATTTTCCTCAACCAAAACTTCAGGAATTACAGTCTAGTAGAATCCAGGATTTACATTTAGGTAACAAAAGTAAGGGACAAAATCCAGAATATATTTTCATACAAGATGATTCACTTGGTATTTCTTTTTTTTTTAAATTTTTTTTTTGAGAGACAGAATCTCACTCTGTCACCTAGTCTGGGGTATAGTGGCACAATCACTGCTACCTCCGCCTCCTAGTTCAAGTGATTCTCCTGCCTCCGCCTCCTGAGTAACTGGCATTACAGGTGCCCACCACCACACCCAGCTAATTTTTGTATTTTGTTTTAGTAGAGATGGGGTTTCGCCATGTTGGCCAGGCTGGTCTTGAACTCCTGACCTCCTGACCTCAAGTGATCTGCCTTCCTTAGCCTCCCAAAGTGTTGAGATTACAGGCGTGAGCCACTGCACCTGGCCTCACTTGGTATTTCTAAGCATATGCTTTTGTGCTGCATATTGCACAAACATGAAGAATACAGAATTTATCCCATAGGATTTTACTGTTTAGTTAAATAGATCAATATTTTTAAAAGGTTACAATAATCATCTGAAGCGTATCGGTATTTTCGAGAACTGTTTAGAGTTAAAAGAATTCTTTTAACTCTAAGAAAAAAATCTCTGAAGGCAATAAGGAGGACAGATCAGAGAAAGAAAAATACCAAAGACCAAAAGAAGACTCCAAAGATAGGTTTGAACCAAGACAATGATAATAGAGAGGATGGAAGAATTTTCAAAATGTTTAAAAGGTAAAGTTGATAGTTCTTGAGATTAATTGTATTTGGGTATGCAGAAAAGGAGGGAGTTAAAGAAGTTTTGGAGGTTTTAATCTGAATAATCAGCATATGAATATGCCATTAGCCTTATAGGGAAAGGATTCCTTGAAAAGCAGTTAGCCTGGTTCAGCATTATACAGAGACTATAGGAAACAAATCAAAAAATATCTTTCTACTACCCTCAAACAAAACTTTGAGATTTTCACCTGTAGTCCTAGCTACTTGGAAGGCTGAGGCAGGAGGGTTACTGGAGCTCAGAAGTTTGAAGCCAGTTTGGGTGACATAGTGAGACCCCATCTCAAGAAAACAACAGAACTTTGAGACTCAGAGCATTTAGAATAATTCTGATTGCTCCACCTTAAGAAAGCCATTAAAGCCAGCCATGGTGGCTCATCCTTGTAATTCTAGCACTTTGAGAGGCTGAAGCAGGAGGATCACTTGAGCTCCGGAATTTGAGAACAACCCGGGCAACACAGTTGCAGACAGCAGTACACTTCATTCCTAAACATTTTATCATGTATATGTGTATATTACCAACTATAGTTTGTTATTGCAGAATTTATACTTTACACAAGAGAGATGAAACTTATACATTTATTTTCTCAGTGGGAAAAGCCGTGATTCAAGAAAGATTAACACAATTCATGGCTGATTTTTACTCGATTGTTTATGAAAGCAAGAAACTGAGAACCTCTTGATTTTCAAAAGTTGTTGCCATACAGAGCAGCCACATTCTACTACAAAACAGCCTTTGAGTAACTATCAAGTATTGTCCTGGCAAAACACGTTCCTCTCAATAAATGTTAGTTGAATTTGAATGTAAAGAAAGTGACACCTAAAAATGCAAGCTTTTTGCCAGTAACTGACAGATTTTGTACTAGAACAAATTACTTCTAATAGTTTCTCATTGAGCATCACTCCTTACCTCTGACAACTCTGAATAGTAATAATGGAACACAGAAGATGCTTTATTAGTAAAAAGGTAATGCTCAAGCCTGTAAGCCCAGCACTTTGGGAGGCCAAGACGGGCGGATCACAAGGTCAGGAGATCGAGACCATCCTGGCTAACACGGTGAAACCCCGTCTCTACTAAAATACAAAAAATTAGCCGGGCGTGTTGGCGGGCGCCTGTAGTCCCAGCTACTCGGGAGGCTGAGGCAGGAGAATGGCATGAACCCAGGAGGCGGAGCTTGCAGTGAGCTGAGATCCGGCCACTGCACTCCAGCCTGGGCGACAGAGCGAGACTCCGTCTCAAAAAAAAAAAAAAAAGGTAATGCCTTCTATATCAAGTCATTGTGAGATTGCTCAAGGCTCAATAGGACCGAGGAGTTGGGCCGCTGGAAAGGAGGTAAAATGCTCTGACAAGAAAGAACTCTCTGTACACAATGGAAGAAAAAATGCCTGTGTTCACTTTACCCGCTGACTTCCTCCAGAAGAGGATTAAAGCAGCTTATGACAAAAAGCAAAAATAAAACACAACTGAAAATGATTAACACAGGAATAAAACAAGGGCCAAAATCCGCCAGTTAGTCAGGCGGAGGAATCCATTTGGATCTAGAAAGCTTTAAAATGTTCTCAATTATGTCGAATTCTGACATGTTAAATCTTGCTGATTGGTTCAAGAATTAAAAATCAAGTTGAAATGATGTCTAAAAGACATGTTCATTTAAATGTTTTTTGTTGATGAAGACATCGAGTATTCATATGGAAACTGAAAAACTCAGTCAAACAGCCAGGCATTTGCCTACACAAGAAACAGACATTCTGATACTAGAAAAGATTTTAGGGGTTTGATTGACTTTTTTTGGTTTCCATTTTGATGTTATGGCATCAGTCTATATCAGTGGTTCTCAACTGAGAGTGATTTTGCCTTCCAAAGGACATTTGGCAATGTCTTGGGACATTTTTGGTAGTCTCCACTGGGAGTGGCGGTGGAGTATTACCGGCATCTAGTGAGTAGGGACCAAGGATGCTGCTAAACATCCCAAAATGTTCATGACAGCCCTGCATGACAATGAATTATCCAACCAAATATGTCAATAGTCCCAAGGTTGAGAAATCCTGATCTATGTGAACAATTAAAAATATCACTCAAACACGCCTTCAAAGACACTTTAGATGAGTTACGACTCAAACACGCCTTCAAAGACACTTTAGATGAGTTACATGCAACATTTTTGCTTGTCTGCTGCTGAGCAGTAAGTGGCGGTGGCCTAATACACTTGCAGAAATACTGCTGCATTGGTGTCAGGGTGGAAATGAGATGTCAAATGGCCAGTCCTTCAGAATGAAAAGCCACGTTGAGTGGTTCACAACACAGGCTGACAGCACTCTTTGGTGTTCAAAAGATCAAATGTTGGCAGGCAAGGATACTGATATTTAGCCAAAAGGAAAATATTCAAAGCAATGGGGGACACATTGTTGTTTCTGTTTTTGTTTTTGTTTTTGTTTTGTTTTTGCAACATCTGGCTCTGTTACCCAGGCTGGAGTGCAGTGGTGCAATCTCAGCTTACTGTAACCTCTGCCTCCCAAGTATCTGGGACAACAGGCAGGCACCACCACACCTGACTGATTTTGGTTATCATTTGTAGAGAAGGGAGTTTCACAATGTTGGCCAGGCTGCTCTTGAACTTGTGAGCTCAAGCACTCCTCCTGCCTCAACCTCCCAAAGTGCTGGGATTACAGGTGTGAGACACTGCTCCCAGCTGACATATTGTTGATTAGGACAGAACAAAGGATCTTTAGGTCATAAGTCATGGGACAGTTGATCCTAGGACTTGGGAAGTTCATTTCTCTGTTTCTGGCTTTTTCCATCTTCAAAAACTCAGGAAAAGAGAACTGAAGGCATCAGAGCAGGCTGATTTGATGACTTGCTGCCAATCTGATGACTATATATCTCTGATTTATGAGATTCTTTCTCATATTCCCCTTACTATTAGCCATGTTTGTAACCACATTCTTTTTCTTCCTTCTCTCATACTGTAACTGGAACCCATCCACTTCCCTTTGGTTATCTTCTCTTCCTTCTGAGTTTTCAGCTTCCTCTGCTAGATTCTCCTCATCAGTGCATAGGTGTGCTTCAGTAACTCTCATCTTATAAAAATATCCGTTGCTTGCCACAACCTTTGCCAGCTTTTCTTCACTGCAATTCTAAACAAACTTGTTGAGCTCATATTCTACACATGTTATCTTTGTTTCTTTGCTTCTCATTTACTCTTGCACTCACACCAACCTAGCCTCTGCCCACAGTTCTATAAAACTACCTTTGTCAAGGTCACCAGTGACCTTCTTGTATTAAATTTTTAAAAAGGAGATAATTTCCCCTTCTCCTCTTATTTAACTTCGCAGTAGCATTCAACATGATTGACAGCTTCAGCTTCCATTCTATCCCTGGCCTCATGGCACAGCGTGCTTTTAAGTTTTCCTTCTCTTTCTCTGACAGGAGCTCCTCAAGATGCTTTGCTGCTTCTCCTCCCCTCTCTGACCTCTACATGTTGGAAAGCCCAAGGCTTAAGAGTGGGTCCTCTTGTCCTGCCTCTTCATACTTTCTTCCTGAGCAATCTGAACCATTGCCATGGCACTAAATGCTGCTCACCTGGTGATAACTCCCAATTGTAAATTCCATCTCAGATCTTTCCCTGGAGTTCCAATTTGTATATGTAACTGCAACTCAAGATTCACACATAGTTTCTCAACTGGCCTGTTTAGTTCACTGCTGATACCCAGGCCCTGGCATAATGTCTGGAAGGTAGAGACATATTTGTTTAGCCAATAAAGAATGATTTGGATAGATTTGGATACTGGGCCTAAAACAAACACATTTTTTTTTTCCTGTGACAAGGTAAGAGTTAGCTGCTTTTGTTGTCAGAGTTACACTTTTATTATATTAAAAGATAACACTTAGACTAGGCATGGTGGTTCATGCCTGTAATCCCAGAGCTTTGGGAGGCCGAGGCAGGTGGATTGCTTGAGGCCAGGAGCAACATGGGCAAACCTCATCTCTACTAAAACTACAAAAATTAACTGGGTGTGGTGGTGCATTGCCTATAGTCCCAGCTATTTGGGGGGCTGAGGCAGGAGACTCACTTGAACCTGGGAGGCAGAGGTTGCAGTGAGCCGAGATCGTGCCACTCCACTCCAGCCTGGGCAACAGAGCGAGACTGTGTCTCAAAAAAAAAATAAAAATAAAAAAAGTAACACTTAAGTGTCAGCCAGAACAAAAAGGAAACAAGATACTATTTAATAACTGCTTATTGGCTGATGGGTAGATTGATTAATCAGTTGGAAATGTATTAATACTTCATCTTTTTGTATTCCAACTTATTTATTCATAACATAGAAATAATGCTATTACTTGCCAAATCATTTTAAAGGACAAAGGTAATTGCTTTTTAATATCCTGTGGAGAAAGACACTAACTACATACAGAATTGCACACAAGATGGTGTAGAGATCGCATGTATTATCAATTTCCTTAGTCTGAGGACTGCATTGCATTTGCGTCTGAACTCCTGTTGTTTGTGAGCCAACAAAATATCAACAGTCCTGATCGTTATAAGTCTTATTTGAAAGCTACCATTGGATAGTGTTTTTGTGATGTGGCTAGAATTATATAATTGTTTATGCAGCCTCGCAGCCATCTCTCAGCTGCCCTGCACTGACAGGTGCCAGGTGAGGGTGGTGAACAGCACAGCACAGTAGCCCCTGGCTGAGGCCTAGGCTAGAGCACAACGGACTTTCTGGCATCTGGCCAAGGTGCTGAAGGGTAACGGGGGTGAAAAGTGGAGAAGGAGGCAACTTCATGGGCAGGAGTCAGGAGTAGTAGATCTCGAGCTGGACAGGATCATAGGTACTTCTGCGGAAGAGAAAACCTGTTTTCAGAATTGAATGTTCAGTCTGAGGTTACTCATGGAATCTTGGGAGGAGATGAAAACTTCAGTATCTTAAATTTTTATGACTCCAAATAGCTGATGGTGAGAATCAGGAGATGAAGTTATTTTTCCTCCCCTTTTGCATTGGGCAAGTCCATTTGCTTTAAGATAATAAAAAATGACATTGAGTGGTAGAACCTCAAGAATACTGATTTCCCTTTGTCTTCTTCAGAAATCCTCTGGCGCAATTGGCCTTTGTGTGTTTGAGTAGAGATTATGAAACTTTTATTACAGACCCCCTTCGAGCCCCCAAGGAAGGCTATGGGCCTTTACCCTAGAAAGAAGCCCATGGACACAAATACACAAAATTCTGTGTATGATTTCAGGGTTGTATAGATCTCCGATCCTTGGTTGGCAGCCTAGATGTGGACTGAATTTTGTACCCCCAGCATCCACATGTTAAAGCTCTAACCCCCAATGTGACTGTATTTGAAGAAGAGCCTATAAGGAGGTAATTACAGTTAAACAAAGTCAAAAGAGTGAGGCTGTAATCTCTGACAGGGCTGGTGTCCTTTATAAGAGGAAGGGACACCAGACTTCTCTCCCTCTGCCATGTGAGAACACAGGAAGAAGGTGACCATCTGCAAGCCAGAAAGAGAGTCCTCACCAGGGGCTTCTCAGCCTCCAGAGCTGTGAGAAACCAATTTCTGTTGTTTAAGCCATCCAGTCTATGGTTTTTTGTTATACCAGCTTGGGCTAAGACAGGTCTCTACCCTGGAAACTGTCCTGGCCTGTAATGTAGCTGTGCTCATGCTTACTGATCCATGGAGGGACCAGGATGGGGAGGGGAACGTTCCAGTGAGCAAATGTTCTGGGGAGGTGTATGGGAGCCTTGGTGCACCAAAGCAGGTCAGCCAGTAGTATCACACCTGGCTCGCTCTGCCCAGGCTTCATGAGTCCGCAGTGACAGGGTGACGTATGAAGGTCACCCAGAAGGATGATGTGCCGTCATGCTGAGTGTGTACCTCTTCTTTAGGTGTTCATTTCACTGAGCAGGTTGTCTACCAGAACCAAGGGGCCTCTTTGAATTTCCTTTTAAGCATTTAATAAGAGGCATGCATCCTCTTAGACACAATCATCCATTTAGTAAAGTAGGCAAGTATCTCCCCACAGCTAAGATTGGAGCCACCTGAGCCCTAAACAACTGACAGTGTGGGAAGCATTTGCTCCAGACAAATCCACTTACCCCATCCCTATCCCTCTTGAGAAAGCTGCCATTGTCTGATGTGGGTAGAATTTGGGGACAACGACAGTGGGAGCTGCTGTATGCAGACTAGCTGGTCCAACACCCGGGAGAGCAGCGTCAGAGTCCCTAGTGGTGCTGTCAGAGTGAGTTTGGACTGTGCAGAGGAGCACTTGAAAGTCTTTTCTGGAAGAGTTAAAAAGAGAAGCCAAGGTTTGAGTGGCTAAAAGAAACCAGAAAAGTCTGTGGGATTCAATGTGATAGGAGTAAATGAACAGTGTCAGGACCGAAGTGTTGGAGCCAGAGAACCAATGGTTTGTGCCAAGACCCATTTAGATTTCCCAGACTCCACCTTCTCAAGCTCACCTCTACCAAGTCACCTTCACCCATATCACAGACATCCAGACCTGCTTCAGATGCCCGGCACCCAACAGCCAGGGATTAGAGCTTTTTATTGAAATCTCTGCTATTGTTTTAGACCAGACTTCTGACTTCTTTTCTCCTTCTGACAAGGAGAGATGACCACAATAATCTTTACAAAATTAAAAAAAATAGGTTCCCTTGAAATCAGACCAGTGAGCAGAAATTCCATGACTGATGGTAGCATATAGCTGTTTCATTTCTCCATATCAAAATGACCAAAGGGTGACTTTGTGTCAGAAAACCCAGATGTTTTTAAAGCAAGTGCATTAGTTCAAAATCAGCCTACTGCCTCATATACTTTTTATGTCTTAGAGGCCCCAGTATGAATCTGGATTCTATAGAAGTTCACTATGATGGAATATTTTCCTTTCTTTCATGAACTCACCATTTACAACTTAGGCAAATCACCTTATCATTTTGGCCTTGGGGCTCTCCTTTATAGCATGAGGTAGTTAAACTGGCAACTAAGTAAAAAATCCCCTTAAAAAGTGGAAATATTCAGTGTCGCCCAGTAGCACAACCTCTTTCTCTATTGGAGCTACGGTTTTCTCTGCGTAGACTAAAAACACTATCAGAAGATGTGAATGACCAAGATGATGAAACCAGGTGCTTAGAGACCAAGGCTCACAGCTGCACTGACCAGTAAATAACCCTTCCCTGGTTTCTGGTTTTTCTTTTTAGAGTAACAAACAACAACAAGAGTAGAGTACCAGTTCAACTTGTATAGACTCTAATTATACAAGTGACTCATTCTAAGGGCTAGAAATTATCCTACAGGAAATTACCCTGAAGGGTTTACAGTGATGAATATCTATGATTTCCTTGAGTCTGACATGGAAAAGTAAGCTGTGACTTGTTGTAGTCAACAAATCCAAACCAACCTGGAAAGGAAGTGGGAGAGAGTGAAACTATATACTCACTATAGTGTGTGGAATCTGAAAATGTTTGCCTCTAAGCAGGAACAGGTACATATTTTTTTTTCAGGTAGCCCAATGTACATTCTAGTTTTTCTAAATGTTTACAAAGTAAAGTACTGAGGGGGCATTGGCACCCAGTCCCATGCTCTTTAGAAAACATTAATGACTGCCTATTTTGCTGATTATAACTTTTTCTATTAATATAAAAGAATAAACCAGAAATCTGAGGAAACTCTAAAACTTGGAGGCAATCTAGACATGTAGAGAATATTACAAGTGGAAATAAATAATAATGTTTTAGACTAACCAAGCTTGACAAATGCTGCAGAAATCTCCGAATTTACTTTCTTGTTCAGGCAAGAGGTGAAATTTGTCTTGCAATTTGAAATTACGTTTTGAGTAAACATGTCAGAAGGTCAGAAGGCTTAAGTAAGCGTAGTAACTGTCTTGTCATTCTTCCTTGTCCAGTCCACAAACAGTAACATTCCAAAGATCTGCACTTTGAAAGATCCTCCTTAGCTTTTGCATCTGTGGTGTCAGTAGGCAGCCCAGTGAGCCTGAGGTAGCACTTGGAAGTGCAGATGTCTACGGCAGCAATCCCTAACCTTTTTGGCACAAGAGACTGATTTTGTGGAAGACTGTTTTTTGATGGACAGGGCAGGCGGTAGGGGTTGGGAAGATGGTTTTGGGATGAAACTGTTCCACGTCAGATCATCAGGCAGTAATTAGATTTTCATAAGGAGCACACAACCTAGATCCCTCGTCTGTGTAGTTCACAGTAGGGTTTGAGGTCCTTTGAGAATCTAATGCCGCAGCTCATCTGACAGGAGGGAGAGCTCAGGCAGTAATGTTCCCTCACCCGCATTTACCTCCTGCCATGCAGCCAGGTTCCTAACAGGCCACGGACCATGCCATGGCCCAGGGGTTGGGGACCCCTGGTTTACAGAACCAGGAAGATATTATAATGATGTAATGAGTGAAATTAATTAGGAATAAGAAAAGTTCTGGACAAGACATGGTGCCTCGTGCTCGTAATCCCAGCACTTTGGGAGGCTGAGGCAAAAGGATTGCTTGAGCCCAGGAATTTGAGACCAGTCTGGGAAACATAATGAGACCTCGTCTCTTAAAAAAAGAAAACAATTATTTCTCTGTTTGGAACAAGTGATAGTTCACTTTCCTCTTAAATCTACTAAAAGAGAAAAGGCACTTAATGGGATGGTAAATGGTAATGTCACTTGGTCTCAATTTGGGGAGACAGCAGAAGGTAGGAGGGACTTTGGGGAACTGGGAGTCAGTCAGTTGCCGCTCAGCTCCATCCAAATGTCGCCTCATGGAGATGCAGCCCTAAAATTAGCAGAACCAGTTTTTCCACAAGAATCTAGAAAACTGGATTTTTAAAGTAAAGATTCAGATTTGTAAATTTTCACAATTAATTCAAAATTTTTGAAACTCTGTGAGAGCCAATCCTGTATGGGCCTAACAAAAAACATACATCTAGGGGCTAAATCTGTTTATAACCTGTAGATGCTGAGTGAGGTGGAACTTATTAGCTTGCACCATCTTCGATTTGGAGAAAGTACAAAGATTCGTGGTTCATTATTTGTATGTCTTTAAATAGGCTTTATCAGATAAAGAGAAAAAAGTTTAAAAAGCAAGGCATTTGAGGACAATGTTTATAGCGTGTGGACAGGAACTCTGCTCTTGCATTTCATTCCTGAAGCATCAGAGCCAGAGTTCTTGGGTAATATGGAATGCGTGATTTTTTTAGGATCCACAGCACACTGAAGTGAGATAGTGCTGATGTCAGGCTTATGGCATCTGTAGTCATCTTGCTGTGGATATATGGTCCTTAATAAAGAATCCATTAGGATGATTCAGATAGGGCCTATGTTACAACAAAGATATGGAAATCCGGATATATTTAGATGACATGAGGAATTTTCTAGTTGTCAAAAAATAAATGTTTGGGCTAGGCACAGTGGCTCACACCTATAATCCCAGCACTTTGGGAGGCTGAGGTGGGTGGATCACTTGAGGTCAGGAGTTCAAGACCAGCCTGGACAACATGGTGAAACCCTGTCTCTACCAAAAAATACAAAAATTAGCAAGGTGTGGAGGCACACGCCTGTAGTCCCAGCTACTCAGGAGGCTGAGATGGGAGAATCACTTGAATCCAGGAGGCAGAGGTTGCAGTGAGCCAAGATTGCACCACTTCACTCTAGCCTGGGTGACAGAGTGAGACCCTATCTCAAAAAGAAAACAAAACAAACTAACAAAAAAAACAAAACTGTACTCCCATCACATTGCTTTAGATGCATGAAAGCAATACGTTTTGGGTCTTGAGTATTTCTTGACATTTCAAGTGTAGATGCAGCTTTAGATATTTCAGCATTTTTTTCCTACTCATTGATTTTTTAATAGTAGCTTTTTTCTTTTTCTCCCAATTCAAGTATGTAGTAATAAGTTACTATCAGATTTGTACATTTTAATTTGTATTTTTGTTTCAATAAATAATAAAATAGTTTGTGTTACATTTCGTACTAGAGAAGTATCTTTTTACCTAAATGCTTGGTGAATACTTTCAAGTTTTGCATGATTAATAGTTAAAGGGTGCTAAGATAATCAAATAAATATATACATGCCCCGTTTCCTGACCTAGAGATTAGAAACAAAGTTTGAAAAGAAGCCAGTAGAAATGAGATATTGTGGTGAGATAAAGATTGGCAAGGGTCTAAAATTGTGAACTTGCAGACTTGTGAAATCCCCACAAATTACCACAGAAGCTGATGAGGTTCTCTTTTTAATTTTAGTCCCAGCGTGGTTTCACTTACTATTTCAACTCTTCAGCATCCTTGTTATGACTAGTAGATCTGTTAGCAAAACTTCTGGTGGAAATGTTTTTGTGTACTATCCACTCCCCCAAATTGTTTTAGGGACATTAATAACATGACATGCATTTATTTTCATTCCACAGAAGAATAAATGCAATCTCCAGATTTGGATCACATTCAAGATTCATTGGTCTATTACTGACATTTCTAAATGTATCTACTGAAATCTCCTGCTCTTTAACCTCTTTGCGGGAAGATATGTGTCTTTGTATGCCCTTGAGTACTTTCTGTGTGTGCTTAATAAATGCCTCTTAAAAATTAGATACTAAATTGATCAATAAAGATATCATTGAATGGTTTGGGTGGTATGCCCAGAGATAGCTAGTTTTAACCTACCAAAATAATGAATAATACAGAGTAAGAAGCATATTATAGAATTTTCATTTAAGAAAATATGGATTAAGTCATAGCAGAAATGGGATTTAAACTAGTTCTCATTTAGTGACACAAATTTCTAGCCTACACTGCCTTTTCCCCCTTCCTTTCTCCAGTCTTTCTTTCCTCTCTTCCTTCCTTCTTTCCTTCCTTTCTTTGCAAAATGGGTATATGTAAGTAAAATTAAAATATATGTGGCTTATGAATTTGAGAGGAGTGACAGAAATAGGAATCATTGTATCCCTAGGTAGAGGGCAGCTTTTGGTCCCTTACCAAGAAAATAATAACAGCAGCTAACACTCATTAAGGGCCTACCATGTGCCAGTTAATAAGCACTTTACCTGTTATTAACTTATTTAGTTCTCATAACAACTCTACAACACAGACATCAGTATTATTCTATCATAGAGATAAAGATACAGACACACAGTAAATTAAATAACTTGCCCCCAAACCACACAGTTAGAAAATTCAAGAGTTGAATTTGATCCCAGTGGTCTGGCTCTAGAGTCCAGGCTCTTAACCTAGTTCTAAACTAGTTCTCATTTCATGACACAAGAACTCATTAAAGAACGAGTAAAATGTGTAAGGCCTGCAAAGAAGGGCTATGGTGGGTTATGTCACATGGGCTCTCACAGAAGCTTTAGTTATGATGTTCAGAACATGATAGTCCCTCTCTCTCCTTCAAAAGGGTTTTTTTTGTTTGTTTGTTTGTTTTGTTTTGAGGCAGTGTCTCACCCTGTTGCCCAGGCTGGAGTGCAATGGCACGATCTTGGCTCATTGTAACTTCTGCCTTCCAGGTTCAAGCGATTCTCCTGCCTCAGTCTCCTGAGTAGCTGGGATTACAGGCATGCGCCACCATGCCCAGCTTATTTTGTATTTTTAGTACAGACAGGGTTTCACCATATTGGTCAGGCTGGTCTCAAACTCCTGAGCTCATGATCCGCCTGCCTCAGCCTCCCAAAGTGCTGAGATTACAGGTGCGAGCCACCGTGCCTGGCCCAAAATGGTTTTGAGTGAAAGAATGAACAAATATATGCTTTAATCCCAACTTGAAGACCTCAGCATCCTGTGAGCATTCCTGCTTTTCCATGCCTCCCTGCCTTCTTCAGTGCCATTTTCTCTGTGTGCAGCGTTCTCCGTCTTCTCTCCGCCCAGTGCATCCCTGCTTGTGTGGCTAGGCACAGATCTGTTCTATGAGTCACCTTGTTTTTACCTTTCTCACAACTCTTTCATAATGCCCTGGATCATAACTTCTGTCCATGTGTGCCCCCTCTCTAGATCCTCAAGCTTCCGAGATCACATTCTATGCCCGACATATACTTGTACCTCCGCCATGGTGTTAATCCCAGTGTCTGGCACAGAAATAAGTGTTTATTCAACAGACAAGAAAGTGACTGGAGAAGTATTCACTGTAATTTTATTCTCTTTAACAATCTGTAATACTAAAAATTGGAAAGCATATCTTGAAATTGCATTATGGGCCTGTTAATATAAAAGGAATAAAAGTATTCAATAATCAAAAGAGAAACATCAAGATAAGAATAAGGTTAGGCTCATCTCCAACCCCCTCCCATTTCTGACCTCTGTTCCCCTCCTAAGATTCACTCCCATCCCTGGTCCTAGCCCTATACTGAACAGTGAGTCCCTCCCTAAGGCAAACCACCTATCTCCCTGGCCTTGTCCAGACATCTAATCCTCACTCTATATAGTGATTGAAACCCCAGTTTTTGGCCAGGCGTGGTGGCTCAATCTCAGCACTTTGGGAGGCGGAGGTGGGCGGATTGCCTGAGCTCAGGAGTTCAAGACCAGCCTGGGCAACATGGTGAAACCCCATCTCTACCAAAAATACAAAAATTAGCTGCGTGTGGTGGTGCGCACGTGTGGTCCCAGCCACACGCGGGAGAACTGCTTGAACCCAGGAGGTGGAGGTTGCAGTGTGCCAAGATCATGCCACTGCACTCCAGCCTGGGCAACGGAGTGAGACCCCGTCTCAAAACAAAACAAAACAAAAACCCGTTTTTGGTGTCTCAATGCACAATGTTAATTAAGTAGCAAAATCTCGGCATTTAAAAACTCTGAAATATTTACATAAATGATTTGACCCAAGTCACTTGTAAGGGTCAACTGATTTGGGTCAAATCACCTATGTCTTGAGCTATACTCAGAGAATTACATGCCACATTAAAATACCAAATCCAAAAAAAAGAGAGGATAAGATTAGAGAAGAAAATTAAAGAAGAAACCAATTTGAAGTTTAGAGACCATGTCAGAAGAATATGATGGCAGAGAAAGGTAGTCATATAAAGATATCAGGCACACTTCTGGGCTAGGGGCTAGAAAAAATACAGTTTTGTTTTTAAGCCGGTGGAGAGACCAACAGAACCAACCATTCAGTAACATAAATTTTACAAAGCTAAAGGAAGTCAGTATGCTGAGTGCCAAAATCCACCTGGAAGGGTGAGGAGGGAGGAGGAGATTTCTGGAAAAGTGAGTAGGGGATTGCCAAGCATAAGTATTGGGAGAGGAGAGACATTCAGAAAAATAAAGAAACAATGTGTGCAAAGCATGGGGTCTGTGAAATGGGAGCTCCCTTTCACAGCAGTAGCACGTGTGCTGGAGTAAAGAGAGGAAAGAGGAAGGAGGGAATGCAGGGGGCAGGCTTTGTATGCCATGGAAAGGACTTTCTATTTGTGTAAGACCACAGGAAACTGTGGAAGAATTTTGGAGAGAGGAGTTCCGCAATCACTCTGATAATTTGGAAAGATTGATTTGGTCCCAGGAGAAAGGGGAGATAAACAGGAAGTGAGAACCCATCTGGAAGTCTGAGGAGTGAGACATTGTGGTGGGCCAGGGGAAACGGGACAACAGCTTGAACCCAGGAGAGGTGGTGGAGATGAAGGGCAGTGGGGGAGAAGAAGAGACAACTGAGAGGTAGGTGATCAGACTTGGGCATGAGGGATGGCAAAAGAGGGTGCTAGGAAATCTAGGGTGAGTCCCAAGTTTCTGGCATGGAATACTGGGAGGCAGGTTGAGCCACAGACCAAGGAAGAAAATACAGAAGATACAGCAGGTTAAAAAAGTGAGAAGGGGGTGGGTGCCGTAGCTCATGCCTGTAATCCCAGCACTTTGGGAGGCTGAGGCAAGCAGATCACGAGATCAGGAGTTTGAGACCAGCCTGGCGAACATGGTGAAACCCCATCTCTAATAAAAACGCAAAAAGTAGCTGGGCATGGTGGCACATACCTGTAATTCCAGCTACTCAGGTGGCTGAGGCAGGAGAATCGCTTGAACCTGGGAGGCAGAGGTTGTAGTGAGCCGACATAGTGCCACTGCACTCCAGCCTAAGCGATGGAGCAAGACTCTTTCAAAAAAAAAAAGTGAGGACATATTCTTTATGTCCTTTATATTCTGCCTAAGTCATGTCCAAAGTGACTGTACCATTTTACATTCCCACATATTCTTTAATTAATTAGAAGTATTTCATTGAGACATAGTTTATATAACATTGGAACCTACCCCTTTAAAGTGCACACTTCAGGCTGGGCATGGTGGCTTATGCCTGTAATCCTAGCACTATGGGAGACCGAGGCAGGCAGACCACCTGAAGTCAGGAGTTCAAGACCAGCCTGGCCAACACCGTGAAACCTTATCTCTACTAAAAATACAAAAATTAGCTGGGCATGGTGGCATGCACCTGTAATTCCCAACTACTTGAGAGGCTGAGGCAGAAGTATCGCTTGAACCCAGGAGGAGGAGGTTGCAGTGAGCCAGGATTGCGCCACTGCACTCCAGCCTGGCGACAGAGCAAGACTTCATCTCAAGAAAATAAATTAATTAAATAAAGTGCACAGTTCAGTGGTATTTAGTGTATTCACAAGGTTCTTCAACAACTACCACTATCAAATTGGACAGCAATTTTATCACTCCAAAAAGAAACGGTGAACCCACTGCAGTTACTCCCCATTCCCGCCTTCCCTCAGTGCCCGGCAACCACTAATCTTCTCTCTGTTGCTATAGATTTGCCTACTCTAGATATTTTCTATAAATGGAGTTGTACAATATGTGGCCTTCTCTGTCTGGCCTGTTTCACTTAGCGTAACGTTTTCAAGGTTCATCTATATTGTAGAATGTATCAGTGCCTAGTTCCTTTTTATCATTAAATAATATTCCATTGTATGGAGAGACTTCATTTTGTTTATCCATTTATTGATTGATAGACATTTGGGTTGTTTTCATTTTGGAGAAATTATGAATAGTACTGCTATGAACATTTTTCAGTTCTCTTGGGTATGTACCTAGGAATGAATTTGCTAGATCGTATGGTAACTCTATGTTTAAGTTTTTGGTGAGCTGCCTAACTCATTTCCAAAGTGACTGTACCATTTTACATTTCCACTAGCAATGAATGAGGGTGAGATATGAAAACTTACCCAAAAGTTAAGTAAAACTTGCCCAAAGTCACATGCTAATAAGTAGAAGAGCTAGGATGCAATCCCAAGTCCGCCTGTCTCCAAATCCTACTCCCTTCCTCTGCAGTTCACGTGTAGCTGATCTCTGGTTTGGAGTCATTAACGTAGAGGTGTAGTTGAAGCCACTTCTGTGTATGAGTTCAGCGTGGAGACCTGAGAACCGTTGGCAGTTTAGAGGCCAGCAGTAGAAGTGGAGTCTGCAGATGAGACTGAGAAGGTATGACCAGAGATATAGAAGAAAAACCAAGAAAGAGATGTTGCCAGGAAAACCAGCCAAAAGGAGAATTTAAGGGAGGGTGTAGTCAAGGAGTACTATACTGCGGCCGAACCTTAGCGTAAGAAGACAATGAAGAGAGCTTAGCGAGTGTAATGACTTTTGCCAGAGTAGTTTGAGTGGAGTATGAGGGCAGGAAGTAGAAGGGGAGTTAGACAGAGCTTGATGTGGGTGGTCTAAAGAGAGGATCAAATAGAACCAGCAAATTCTACTTGACTGTGAGGGATGGGAGAGATGGCCAGTAGAGGGTTGCCAAATTTTGTTTGTTTGTTAGTGTTTGGTTTTGGCCAGAAGGCACTTCACATTTACCTACATAGAAGAAACACAAGGGGAGTTACAAGCTAGAGGAAGGAGAAGTGGTAAGACACATGAACTCTAGACAGTTACACCAAGGAGCTGGTGAAGAGAGAAGAAAGGCATGGTGCTGTTTCTGGGTGGGGGGGTGGGAGGGGGGTGCAGAGACCTTCATATGGCAGGTCAGGGGAAATTAGTTCACTCTGGGCTTCCCTTCATTTGTCTTAATTTGCTCACACTTTAGTAAATTACAATTGATTAATTCCTCCTTTTACAACCTACCAACAACATCCTTATTCCCATTCCTTGGTCTCCTTTAACTGTCTCCTTTTTTTGTTTTGTTTTGTTTTTTTGAGACTGAGTCTCCCTCTGTTGCCCTGTTGCCTAGGTTGGAGTGCAGTGGCAGAATCCTGGGTCACTTCTCACTACAACCTCCACCTCCCGGGTTCAAGGGATTCTCCTGCCTCAGCCTCCCAAGTAGCTGGAACTACAGGCACGCACCACCACATCTGGCTAATTTTTTTGCATTTTTAATAGAGACAGGGTTTCACCATATTGTTCAGGCTGGTCCCGAACTCCTGACCTCAGGTGATGTGCTCGCCTTGGCCTCCCAAAGTGTTGGGATTATGGGTGTGAGCCACCAGGCCCAGCCTTCCTCTAACTCTTTAACCTTTACTTTATGAAAAGCTAGCTTCTTCTCCCTCTATCTTCTTTCTCATTCTCTGTCTCTCTAGATGCACTAATGAGTCCAAAATACCCATCAGAAACCCTAGTTTCTCAGAGTTGTGGCATTTCTGAAAGCTAATCTGGCATGCTAACAAACCAGTTTATCAACCTCTAAAATTCTTAAGAACTCCCAAAGTTCTCTTTTAGCATTTTGACAGGCTGTTTCCCATATGTAAATCTGTTCTTACTCCACTTATAATATTGTTCTAATGGAAAATATATATTCTGAATTTCAAATAACCACTTTACAAATTTAGTTGGGAACATTTCACAATTTTAGGACTTCCTTTTTTCTCACTGTGATTTGTGCTCTTAAAACATTTTTGAAATGAATTTTTTTTGTTCTGATGAGGAGGGCAGAGTAGTAGTATTTATCTCATGTCAGAGATGATGAAAGTGAGCCTCAGAGAAGTTAAATGGGACCTAAGATACTACATAAATTTTCTAGTCACTTATATTTTCTTGTTTTATAGGTATGGACTGTGAGTTCTTTTCAGGAGTAAGGTGAAATTAGTTGATGTCTTAGATGGGAGAAACACAGATATCATTGCCTCTTGAGATTTGTTTTTCCTTTAGAGAAAAGAAGAACCATTTGCTGCAGGAAAAACAACTGAAATAAAAGGGAATGACAAAGTCATTAAGTGGAACCTTCTAATTATGGGCTTCAAGCTGTGTAACTTTATTTGAGAGCACAGAAATAATTTTAAACACACTTTTTTTTGTTTCTGTACTTTACCGTTAATTGGTTCCAATAAAAAGTCTAGCTCCAAATCCCTGATTTCAGAAGTAATTTCAAACTGAGATGTTACCATCCCATAAAAGAGTACTATAAACACACGGGTTTCTAAATAGGAGCAAAATGTTTTTGCTTAGATAATAACAAAGTACAGTTTCTCTTAGAAAAGAGAAATTTATATTACATCTTCAATATCTGTGTATACAAAGTTAGTGTCTAAATGGTAAAGGAAATCTTTATTAAAGCTTATCACTGTCAATAGTGAAACTGGATAATAAAATTAATAATAAAAATAAAGCAGCATTGTGCAACCCCTACGCTTTTTGCAATCCTTTCATTTATTCGTGCCTTTAAAAAAATCCAAAGATGGTTCAGAACTCATTGTATCCCTACCTGACCCCAAACATTTTCTCTGTCATCAGCTTTTAATCTAAATATTTTGTCTCACGTGTGTTCTTATTCATTTTTCACATAGTGATAAATTTCTGGATTGCAAATTGCATTTGTCTATCCTATGCCTAATTCTGGAACCATGTTCAGGTGTTTCCACCACCTCACTGTCTGACACTAATGGACTTAGCCTGTATTTTCCATTGTAATTTTGTGACCCATAAAGCTTAGTATCTTTCCTGTCAAGAAGGCCTCCTAGATCTCCTTGGGTGGAATTCGGTCCCATTTCTGTGCTCCTGCAATGCCCTGGGCATCTGTCTCTGTCACCAGACTTAATGGACTCTTTGGTTTATAATAACTGATTTATATTATGTCTCCTGCATGGAATTGTATGCTCTTGAGAATGGGCTGTCTACACCTCCAGCCTATTGCTATAAACATTGTGTTTAATGTTTAATAGACAATAAACGTTGGCTTTTGTGCCCACCAAACTAATGCCTTTCTCTGAGAACCTGCAGGTCCATTTAAAGGCAATCTTTCATTATTATATTAGTGCTTCTTGCTGCATTCCTGTGTAGCAACTTAAAATTCCTGTTTTCAAATCCTTTCCCTTGTTTTTACTATGGTCAGCTTCCACTCCCATCCTAGAGTGATGGTAGTTTAGGAGAGATTTTGTGGTCCAGGCTATGCCTTCTGTTCACATTCTCTTGCTTTTTAGAGGCTTTCTATGTAATGTCTTCATTCCCTTGGAGCCTCTTTTGTGTAGATTCTATCCTCGGAGATTGTCATCTGGATGCAGTGGGATAATCCCTAAGAATTTTACTTATGCAGTTGTTAAAAATGCCTTCCTGTTCATAGGGAGCACATGAGGCAGAGCACGTTGGTATTGGTACCAAGCACTAAACAGAAGTCAATAACCAGCTCAGAGCTCATCTCACAAGGCCTCATTGTATTTTTTGGTGAGAATTAAGTAACAAGCAAGATTTAGCCGCATTTTAGTTATTGCTAGATTGTTTGGGAGGGGCCTGGCCTCCCAGAGTTTGTTGGGGAAAAACCTCAACACAGTGACCAACATGAAGAGCACCTAAATGATTCCTCCTCTTCCTCCTTCTCCGTATCATCATCATCATCACCACCACCACCACCACCATTATGATCAGCATCAAATCCACTCTGAAGGAAAGGAGTAAGGGAATGTGACTTTATTTCAGGGAATTTGAGACCAGGTACTTCCAGAGCATTAGGACTGCAGACAGGATTCTTTTTTTTTTTTTTTTTTTTTTTTTTTTTTTTTGAGACGGAGTTTTGCTCTTGTTGCCCAGGCTGGAGTTCAATGGCCCGACCTCAGCTAACCACAACCTCTGCCTACTCCTACTGGGCCCAAGTGATTCTCCTGCCTCAGCCTCCTGAGTAGCTGGGATTACAGGCATGCACCACCATGCCCAGCTAATTTTGTATTTTTAGTAGAGATGGAGTTTCTCCATGTTGGTCAGGCTGGTCTTGAACTCCTGACCTCAGGTGATTTGCCCACCTCAGCCTCCCAAAGTGCTGGGATTACAGGTATGAGTCACCATGCCCGGCCAACAGGTTTCTTAGGAACATAATATTGGCATTTTCGAGAGAAGAAAATATTGATCTTTAAAAAAATGATTTTCCTAAAGTTTAAAATGTTAACTTCTGAGGCTCAAGTTTCCTAGTTCTGGGTCTTACTTTGAGGTATTATTTAGAAATTGAACACTGGAGTTACCATAGTAGGTCATAATCCTTCAATGTGGTTGAATGTGTCTATCTGGAAGCCATCCAACTGCAGGTGTCTAGAACGCGTATATATCATTTCCCTGCTATGTTCGGCTGCAGCCAAATGCAAGGAAAATATCCCCTTGGTGGGACTTTGGAATTTCATGGTATTTATTACTAAAGCTTCTCTAAGATTCTCATTTCTTGTTCAACTTGTGTCAGGTAGCTGTAAATATGTTGGTTTGGTTGCCAATATTCAATACCAGTAACCAAGAAAACATAAATAAAATGCAGTTAAGCCTTGTTACTTGTTACCAGAAAATGCAGCGAGGTCTTGTGAGATGAGCTCTGAGCTGGTTATTGACTTCTCTTCAGTACTTGGTACCAGTGATTCCCTGAGTTGCCAAGCTTGCCATAATAGTGAAAGTTATTCATTTTCAGACAATAGGGGCCAGTGATAGGATGCTTACCAGCCAAACACAGGGAATAACAAACCTTTGTTCTAGACAATGTCTGGAAATTGATCTAATGGGCAGGCCTTAACAACAGCTAAAATTTTTGTGGGTAGTTGAAAAACATAAATTTTGGAGATGGACTTTGCTTTGTAACTTAACTAGTGACATGATATTGGACAAGTAATTTAACCTCTGTAGGCCTCAATTTCCTTATCCATGAAATGGAGAAAATAAGACTTAGCTTTCGGGGTGTTATAATATTTAAAGATAATATGGATAATTTTCCCAACATTGTATCTGTCACATTACATTGTGACAACAAATGGTATTTGTAGATGCTGTTGTTACTTCATTTTCTAAAGTCCAGCACAATGTTGATTATTAATTCCCCATTAAACGTAGTGAAATCTCTTTTCAGGATAAAACAAACAACAAAAATTTTAAAATCTAGGAAGATCCTATTATCACATTAAATAAACACACCCAATGCAAGAAGGACAAAAAATTTCTTTTAGGGTTGAAAATTACTGTATTAACCATGGCTCCTTCCTACTGTCATTGTTAAATAACCCTTGGAGATACTGCTTCACCATCCATAAATATGGGAGATTTTAGTCTTCATGTCATCAGTTATGGTCCATTTACAATGAATGAACTTTGCCATAATCACCGGGCCCATTTCTTATATTCGTACTATCCCAGTAGGTTTGTAATAGAAACAAGTTTGACAGTGATGACAGTATGACTTTGGTGGAGCACACTGGGAAGAACACCTGATTGAAGAAAATGAAGTAGAAAGAGAAATTCAAAGAACAGAGGAGTGAACTTGAAAGGAATGAGAAGGAAAATTTAAACAGAAACAAGACCAGTGCAGAAGTAAACAAAGAATTTCAAATATAGTCAACTGAGGCCAGGCACACTGGCTCACGCCTGTAATCCCAGCACTCTGGGAGGCCAAGTTGGGCAGATCACTTGAGGTCAGCAGTTCAGGACCATCCTGGCCAACATGGTGAAACCCCATCTCTACTAAAAATACAAAAATTAGCCGGGCATGGTGGTGTGCACCTGTAAACCCAGCTACTCGGAAGGCTGAGGTAGGAGAATTGCTTGAAACTGGGGGGCAGAGGTTGAAGTGAGCCGAGATCATACCAGTGCCCTCCAGCCTGGGTGACAGAGCGAGACTCAGTTAATGAGAGCATTGGAGAGTGTGAGTAGTGGGGCAGAGATGCAGAAAGCCTATTAGGGAAGGTGGGGATCATAAGAAAGGTGGCTCAGGTGGTAGTTACCAGAATGAAATATTTTGGATCAAGTCAAAGGATGGGAGAGAAATGAGTCTGTCTCTGTTGCCCAGGCTGGAGTGCAGTGGCAGGATCTCGACTCCCTGCAACCTTCGCCTCCCAGGTTCGGTGATTCTCCTGCCTCAGCCTCCCAAGCAGCTGGGATTACAGGCATGCACCACCATGCCTGGCCACTTTTTGTATTTTTATTACAGATGGGGTTTCACCATGTTGGCCAGGGTGGTCTCAAACTCCTGACGTCAAGTGATTCACCTGCCTCGGCCTCCCAGAGTGCTGGGATTACAGGCATGAGCCACCGTGCTTGGCCCATATCTGGATTCTTCCAGCTGCAGAATGGAGAATACATTGTATACCGAGGATGGGGAAACCAGTTAAAACCAGTTAAAATCATTCAGGCAAGACATGATGGTTGTCTAAACCAGCATGTGTCCATGGAGATGGCAAGGAAGTGGTTGGTTGCAGAATTTCTTTTGAAAATAGATTCAGAAAGATCTACTGATCCATTGGCTATGGGGAATGATCAGAATCAAGGGTAATTCCCAGGTTTCTAGCTAGATATTTGGTTGGGTGATGGTGTCATTCTCCTGAGATTGAGAAATTGAGAGTGGAGGGGAGGAGAAGGAAGTTTATAGGAGGAAAATGATGAGTTCATTTTGGCCGTATTGATTTAGAGATGCCTGAGACTCCAAGGAGAAATTTTGTTTTCAATGATTTCCCTTGATCATATCAAGGAGAAATTTTGAGTTAACTTCTAGATATCCATTACAGACTTCCGAGTTAAGACCTGGGCATCTTTAAGTGCTAAGATTTAGCAGGAAAAATAAATATTGGAGGAAGAGGCAAAAGAGTGAGAAGTTAATTCATGTAACATGGTCCCTGGGAGGACAAGAGTAAGGGATCCATACACAGGTGGAGGGATGACCTTGGATAAAAAAGAGGGCCACTTCTTTCAATGCAATAGCAGGAGAGACCCCAAAAAAGGGCATTCATGTAGGTGAAGTTGTCATTTTTATGGAAGGAAGTCAAGGAAGTTTCTGTCTGGGAACTTCCATTTACTCTAAAAAGGAGACACAGTCATCTGCCAGAAGGTATGATGGATACAGTTCTGAGGTTTACCAAGAGGAGAAAATACACAAAAGCCATTGTGAAAAGAGAAGAAAGGAACCAGAATTATCGGGATTATTTCTGTCAAGAGTAGAAGGCTGATGTTTCTCTTCTTCTGGAGGTTTTCTTTTGTTTGGTTGTTGTTGTTGTTGAGAGGATGTTTAGTGTTCCTTGTTCTTTGGTCTGTTGTATCACCCACCCATGTCATGTTTCTAAAATTATTTCAGATAACTTCTGGAACAATGTATATAAATTTCCCCTGCATTCAAGAAGCAATTCTGAGTTTTTATTGTTATGATCTAGTCACACTTTCCATAACTCCGAGCCTCGGAACTAAAACAGGGCTGGCATTTGTTAGGTGGTGTCCTCACCAGGGCACAGATCCTAGCTCCCATTTCACCCAGCTTTGCTTAATATGGTGAAGAGGACGTTAAGATACCAATGGAAATGAAATAATAAGAAAATCAGGCAGGGTGTGGTGGCTCATGCCTGTAATCCCAGCCTTTGGGAGGCCGAGGTGGGTGGATCCTTGAGGTCAGGAGTTTGAGACCAGCCTGGCCAACATGGGGAAATGTTCATCTCTACTGAAAATACAAAAATTAGCCAGGCGTGGTAACACATGCTTGTAATCTCAGCTACTTGGGAGGCTGATCACTTGAACCTGGGAGGCGGAGGTTGCAGTGAGCTGAGATCACGCCACTGCACTCCAGCCTGGGTAAAAGAGCGAGACCATCTCAAAAAAAGAAAAAAAAAATCCAGATATGATCATGCCACTCTCCTTTCAAACAATGGCTTCCTATTGCCCTTTGGATAAAGTATATACTCCTTACTAAAGCTTACAATACTATCATGAGCTACTTCTACTGACTTTTTAGTCTCATCTCTTGCCATAACACTTTAGTCATCCTAATGTCTTTTCGATTTCTCATAATTGTCATCTTCTTTACCAAGCTAAAACTCCTCAGGCTTCTAGACTAAATTAGTGCCCCTCCCTACCTGCTCTGTGCTCCATTAGGATATTTTATTGTAATTCTTCCTTTCATTCTTTGCTAGACTATACAGGCAAGGATTGTGTCTGTCTTGCTTATCCATTTATCCTTCCCTTCCCCAACACCAGCCCCTTCTACCAGCCACTCTAGTGTTCTGTTCAGTGTCTGGTGTCTAGTAGATCCTCGGTAAGTATTTATCAAAAAAATTAATTATCTTTCAGAGTTTTTATTATCATTTCATTTACTAAACTCAATCTCAATTCTCCTATGGAGTATCAGATAATATAATCACAGAACTTTAAAAAAAAATCTCATGTGTCTGTGGTGATAAAGAGAAATTAAGTTTGTATATTTCCAGAACAATGAATGCTGACATCTTTGGCATTAATCTTTAAGACTTTAAAGTTTGTAACAATTACCACTTGTTTTTTAGTCATTTAGAAAAATCTCTTTGTCTCCATACGGAGGTCATATAAATGTAAAGATATTTATGTAGTCATTTATGCATAAAGATAATAACTGCCATTAGCAGGGAAGGATCTTCAAGAAATTCTTTTATCTTGGAATAGAGATAATATGATAGACAAGACAATCGTTGAAAGTTCTAATATGGCCAACATCATTTCAAAACGATTTGTTAAACACTTATTAGTTACAATATTTCACCTTATAAATCCTACAATTCTAGAGCCAGGAGAAAGCTTCCCTGTCATTTTGGCATACTTCCTAGACACCGTCTGGGAATTTAGTCTACAACATCTCTGACAGTCATGACCTAACTTTGACTTCCGAACCTTTGGGAATTGGAGTCCCTTGCTAGTGAGGCTGCCTGGCCCACTAATAGGTGCTCCAGTGTCACCGTACTTTTTCTTAGAATATCTTTTCTCTTCTCTAAATGAACTTCTCTCTCCCTGCCGCTTCTGCAAATTGGTCCGCTACTTCAGGCCTCAACTTAAAAGACTTTTAATATGGGAGGGGAAGAAGTAGTGTGAGCTTCATACTGAGCACTCAGCGTTCTGTAGGCTCCATGATGGATTCACTTTACGTGACCTCACAAACTCCTTAAACAGTCTAATAAAGTACGCAGCATTATGGCATTTTACTCAGAGATAAGTCAGACTTTCCCCATTTGGTTACCTAATGTTGAAACTCAATTTTTTTTAATGGAGAGGTTCTGAGTCAAGAGCCTGGTATGCTCATTTTTATCTGTTAATGATCAGTTTCGTGGAATTGGCTTCCTTTTATTATTTCTAAAATTGGGAGCACAGTTCTTATTGTCCTAGGCAACCTCAGAAGGATGTTTTTTGACAACAGAGGCTTCACAGGTCATGTTAATGAACATCCTTTTGCTACAGGAACATATCATAGCCTTTGAAATCACACCCAACAAAACTCTATTGCCCTTTAAAAATAACACTTTTCTTTTAGAAATAATCCAAACCCTGGGAGAAATTTGGCTTATTGTGTCCCTTTCAGACTTGGGAGAAAATGTCTATGCTGGAGAGCAATAATTTTCATCGCAGTCGGAGAGCACCTATCAAGACTACGGCAAGTCCTAAACAAACAGCAAGTCCTTAAGTCCCCATTGGGAGACTAAACAACCTGCTCTAAAATAACATTGACATTCGTGTTGAGACAATCAGTAATGATTTAGGGTCAGAGTTTAGTGATCACGACCACAGACTGTTTTAAGGATTTACTTTTCAAAGTCAGTGTTTGGAAATTCTTAATGAGTAATCCACTGATATAAGTATATTTGCATGAAATAGTAGTGTATACTATGTGTGTAGAACTTGGCTTTGTCCCATATGTGGGTTTTTAATAGGCTGCGAAAAAGCTTACTCGATTAAAAAAAAAAAATTGTGTTACCAAGTAACTATTTTGAATATTTGCCCTTGTTAATTGATGATGTGGGTGAAGTTTAGACAAAATCTCAAATACCACCTATAACTCAAAGTTTTTGAAAATGCTTTAACACAATGTGGATTCTTTGGGTTATCATGATCTAATTCTGTTTGGGGGCTTCTTTCTGTTCTTTTGTCAGGTTCTCCAAAGTACTTATCACTCAGGTTGAATAAACCAGTTCTACAGACTGCGTCTTCCATGCATTTCCCAATGGTGCTAACTGCCCTTAAAATTATTTCAGATTTGGAACTCTATCTGTATGGAAACAACAGGTAAGTATTTCTTTAAATTGTCGTAAATTATGTAAGAATTCTCATTAAAAAATAAATATGCCTAGAGAAACTAAAACAAACATGCTATGATGTTAACAGGAGTTATCTTTGGATGATGAGATTAAGGATAACTTTTTCCTTAATGTCCTGTTTTAAATGATAAGTGTATATTGCTTTTGTAATAAAGAAGCCTTGTTTTGAAAAAGGCAGTTGTAGACACAATAATGTCGGCACAGAAATGAGACCTCAGGTAAATGTGCAGGTGACAGAAGGTGGAGCCAGAGACTCTGACACATCTACTGATTGCAGAAACAGATTGTAACCTGATAGCCCGGCCTACCTGGCCCATGATGTGCCAGTTTCTTTGCAGATCAGAAATATAACCCTAAACATGGTGATGAGTCTTTGGTTCCAGGTTATCTCTAACCCCTTATGGGGACGTCAACACCTTCCCCAAACAGCTCAGTTGAATAATTTTGGTTTCGAATTGAGAAACCAGTTTAGTCTAGGCCTATTTGTTCTAAGTAATATGTCTACTGTTCAGTGAGTAACGGGATAAAAAAAAAAAAAGTCTGTATACACCTGAAGGTAATCAAACTTGTTAATTATTCAATCTTGACTTTTAAGGGTACTGATAGAGTTGACATTAGAGGAATCAGAGAAGTTCTGCCCCAGAATGTCTTGGAAAAGGCAAGTTCTCATGATTAATATAGGCAATTATATTAAGTTTAGAAAACTGGCAGAAATTTTTGTTCCAGTGATGTTTACTTAAAGCTGATTTAGTAAACAAACTTTAAAAAGTCTCTTAAAAATATATGGTATCTATACACACTCACATAAATATATTCAAAGACAAACCTGTGACAAGTTTCATGATATTTATTTCCTCATCCATTAATCCACTCGTTCATTAATGTAGTGAATAATTTTTGAGTATCTTTTATGTGAGAAGCAAAACCTTAGGCGTTAAGGAGTATACCAGAGAACAAACACAAAAATCTCTACAATCTTGGAGCTGATGTTTATGGCACTATAGAGATTTAAAAACAAATAAACAAGTAAAATATATAGTTTGTCAGATAGTGTTAAGTGTTATGAAGAAAAATAAATCCAGGAAGGGCAGTAGGACATGCCAAGTGAGAGGTGGGTGAGAGCTGAGAGGTGCGTTGTTTTAAATAGGGCAGGAAAGGCCTTACTTTGTTTGTACAGGTAAGGTAACTTTGTTGAAAGATATAAAAGAGTTAGTTCCAGATGACTTTAATAATCTGCTTTCACAAATCATTTGAGCAGCAGAATTGGGAGAACATTTGATCCAGCGTTTCTGCTGTTTTTATTGAACACTTGAAATAACCCTTTATTTTATGTTCTAAGAATGGTACCTTCAGCACAGGAATCTGGTTCTTTCACAGAATGAATAGAGGGCAAACATTTTCCCCCCAGAGTTATGTGCCTGGTGAACAGACTCATTCCAATGTCACTCCAGTGGTCTCACTGAACTAATACAACCATCATATGGACATTAGGTATTTTTTCCTATTCATTCACATGTTTGTTTTCTGAAGTTGACTATGAGCCTGTTGAAGGCAAGAATGGGACAATGATTTGTTCATCTTGGCAGCCTCAATGCCTAACCAAGTGCCTGGCATAGGCCAGGTGCTCAGTGATTGCCAGTTGAATAAATAAAGTTCGAGAGTAAAATAGACATTGACTTTCAACAGCTCATGAGATGAATCCTCAATGGCTGCATTTACCTACTAAAATAACTAAAGTGGATAAATGTCTTACATCATGACAGCCTCCCTCCTGCTCCAAGTCCTGTGGGGACCTGGCATCAAGGACCTACTCTTTAAAATCAAGTGATGATGTCTACCCAGCAGCGATGCTTTTGAGTGTAAGCAACTATAAGAGGCTATTGCCAATCATGTTTTCCACATGACAGTGCTGGCAAATGGGATAGCTGTCATCCCCACATATTCTTTCTACCTCTGTAACAGATAATCTGCCTTACATCTTCTTTCTGAGATGGTGTGGAGGAGTGATACCCTTTACACTAGATTAGCAGGCAAAACTATGATGGTTTGTGATATCCATGCTTGTAGAAGTAGTAAGAAGACAGGGAACACAGACGCTTTATTTTATAGTGGAGTCCTGATTCTAGGCCTTAATAATTGTATGGTTTTGGGTAAGTTGCTAAATCACTGTGAATCCCATCAACTCATCTGTTAACTGGGAATAATAATTACTACCTCACAGCACTGTTGTGAAGGTCAAGTTCGACAATATATGCAAAACATTTGGAATGGTGCATAGTATATAATGTGGGTGTTCAATAAATTAACAGTAGTATTTTTACCACTGCAAAGAATAATCCTACTCTCAGGCAAGTAGAATTTTTTATAGTTGTTGAATATTTATGAATCACTGAGGATAATGTTTATAAATATATTTGCATCTAAAATTTTTTTCTTACATACTCTTTTATTAATACTAAACCAAGTAACATTTATAATATTCTTGAATATCTTATCACTTAAGAAGATGAGGAAAGGTGGCTGGGTGCAGTGGCTCACACCTGTAGTCCTAGCGCTTTGAAAGACTGAGGTAGGTAGATCACTTGAGGTCAGGAGTTCAAGACCAGCCTGGGAAACATGGCAAAACCCCATCTCTACAAAAAAAAAAAGCCAGGAGTGGTGATGTGTGCCTGTAGTCCCAGCTACTAGGGGGTCGAAAGTGGGAGAATTGCTTGAACCCGGGAGGTCGAGGCTGCAGTGAACCGAGATCATACTACTGCACTCCTGCACTCCAGCCTGGGTGACAAAGTGAGGCTTTGTCTCAAAACCAAAAAAAAGATATGAGGAAAGTATAAAACATTGCATTAAAAATTTTCAGTTGTGAAGTGGAATGGTATATATAACAGGGAACATTTCCATGGTCTCCAAGCACCATCCATCCCCAGGAACAGCTTAGCAGGTATTTTTGGCATCGTAAAGGTTGATGTAATCTCAGTCACTGGTACTTTTCTTGTAGAAAGATACTGTCTATGGAAGTCATTATCTTTTCAGGTTGGAAAGTGATGCTCTAATGGGGTTCTGAACTCTAGTCTAATAACTTTCTCTTGTTTTTTTAATTTTTTAATTTTTTTTAGAGTTTTCTTGAAGTACAACTAAGGACAGGTCACCACTAGGCACTAACGTCACTGACTTGCATGATTATGGAGATGGTCTATCTGATGCTGAAAATGTCTCTGGTTTTTTGACAACGGCTAAATAACCATGGGATCAAGTGGCCTTGGGAAAGCAGCAACATTAGATGAACTGCTGCACACTTGCATTGAGATGTTTGGTATGAGCCTTTTCTCCTTTCATCTCTTTTGGATCTCTCAATGCTCTCACTTTCCTCTATTCCTCTATTCAGAGGCAAGTTGCTTGTGGAACAGAGTTCAGTCTCTGTACCTTGGTATTTAAGGCCTTTTGGATGGACCCCAGTCTGTCTCTCCAGCTTCACTGCCCTCCACATTTCTTTCCGTTTACTGCCCACAGCTCATACCCCAGTCAAACTGTCCACTTAATGTTTCTGGAACATTCCCTGTGACTTTCTACCACCATCCACTGGTCATATTCCCTTCATTGAAGTTCTGCTTCAGGGCCTTCTCAGATGTTCATAGTACCATTCCCAGTTTCCTTGGTCAGGAACACTGCTTGCCTTTTCCCCTGTCTCACATCCCATTGTAATTCCTTATACCACATAGCAAATGCCTCTATAATTATTTCTTGGTCTTTTGACTCAGATGAATGTGAGTAGCACAATTTACTGCATTCTACATTCAAACACATCATATCTGCTACTAGATTATACATTTTACAGCTGTATGTTCCTTGTGTTGTTGTTTTCGTATCCACCACAGCATATGGGGTTATCCCTTGCACAAAGAAAGTCAACCCACATGGGAGTAGTTATTTATTAAATTGATTACTATAGAAACCAGAGTTAAACCAGAGCAGGGTTGCCAGATAAAATACAGGATGACCAGTTACATTTGAATTTCTGACAAACATTTTTAGTGTAAGTATGACCTAAATAATGCCAGGGACATACTTACAATAAAGACATTAATCATTATTTCTCTTAAATTCAAATTTAACTGATTGTTCTGAATTTTATTTATGAAATCTGTCAACTGTAGACCAGAGGAAGGGTAAGACCTACCCACCTTTACTTGCAAGGAAATACTAGCCAAAGTAGGAGGTAAAAGATCACTGGTCGGCCAGGCGTGGTGGCTCACGCCTGTAATCCCAGCACTTTGGGAGGCTGAGGTGGGAGGATCACAAGGTCAGGAATTCAAGACCAGCCTAACCAATATGGTGAAACTCCATGTCTACTAAAAATAGAAAAATTAGCTGGGCGTGGTGGCGGGCACCTGTAGTCCCAGCTACTTGGGAGGCTGAGGCGGGAAAATCGCTTGAACCCGGGAGGCAGAGGTTGCAGTGAGCCGAGACTGTGCCACTGCACTCCAGCCTGGGTGACAGAGTGAGACTCCGTCTCCAAAAAAAAAAATTCATTTGTCTATGAAAAATTTTTGACACTATGACACTATTGCTTCTCTATTGATGTTAGAAAAAGTAAAGAGTAGCACTGTTATCTCCTCACTTCTTGTTCTATATTTTTAACAGATGACAATGGAGAACTGAATAATAGTTACTTGCCAAGAATAGTTCTACTGATGCACCGATGGTATTTATCTTCCACTGAATTGGCAGAAAAACTTCTCTGCATATATCTTTTCAACTACTGTGTAATTTTTACAACCATAAATCAAGCTCTGTATTTAGATAGAGTGTCTATCCAAAGCCAGTAAATTAAGATGAATAAATAGTCTTCGGTTATCCAGCTGTTTTGCGAATATATGTAGATGTCTAGACGAAACACATCTGGATGATAGACCAGATAGTTGACTCTCCATCTGGATGTTTTGGCTGTACTTGAAAATAATCACTAAGATGTAAAATGAAGCAGGAACTGTGGGCTGGATGTTTCTAACTTGTCTTAAACATATCTGTTAGTAGAACAATGAGAGAATATTTAACAATGATTCAAGACCAAATTTGTTTCTTCTGGGATGGCAAAATGGTGGGCGTAGAGGATGCAGCTTAATCATATGGAAATACAGTCAAAATAATATGCTCTCGCTTGGGCACAAACATCAATTTAGTTTTCACATCTTTCCTTGCTGCCAAGACACAATGAACATTCTAGCAGGCTTATTATAATTTGTTGACTGATACTAATGTTAGATTTTCTTGTGAAATGAAAACAAAAAAATCCTGCATGGTTAGAAACACCATTCCATAATGAAGGCTTTTAGCAGTCTACCACTTCTCTACATCATGCAGTCCAGAAAAGTGGTTGAAAGCCAAATGACTGAAGATGCAGTCTCCCATTCGTAAAAGGTTCTA
Organism: Piliocolobus tephrosceles; assembly: GCF_002776525.5. Classification (NCBI taxonomy): domain Eukaryota; kingdom Metazoa; phylum Chordata; class Mammalia; order Primates; family Cercopithecidae; genus Piliocolobus; species Piliocolobus tephrosceles. The sequence continues at coordinate 33,540,812 of NC_045448.1, forward strand.
TTCCCTAAGAGCCAATGCTTATTATACAATCTCTAATGTTGGTGCCTGCAGTCTCTGCCTTCTTCAAGCCCATGAGGCCCTGGAGATGAGTGAGAACCGCTACAGGGAGGGGGAGCCTTAGAGGGAGAGGCACCGTCAAGTGTTGTTAGGGCCTGCCGAGGCTTCTGGAGCCAATAGGGTGTCCACCTGTTCAGTTCAAGCTTCCTCCACTTTCTACTTCTCTTCATCCTCCTCACAACCTCAGAGCAGAAAAGGATATTAGAGAGTCCATAAGGTCCATGGAAGTGAGCAAGATCCTAACTCCTGGTGGTCCAAGGGTCATATGCGTCCACTGTTGAAGTGTAGAACATAGGTAAGGATGGAGGGCATTGGCTCAGTCTGGCCATACTCTTGGCAATCTAGACATTGTCCAGAGAATGTACCCACCGACAGTGTTCTCACCCTTAGCATGGCCACCAGTGCATGAGACACAAGTAAAAAGGGATATTTAGGCATAGTAACATTTAATATGGGAAAGTTGAAGACCGCCTGTGAATCGACATTTCTATAAATTTTCCTCCCTTTGGATTTCTTGCTCATGCTATATCCACAGTGCCTGGCATATACACAAGCTCAATAAATATTTGTTTAAAAGAGTATGAATAAATACACTTACAAGTAAATAACACAACTTGAGTATTAATATACCTGAAAATGACATTTTCAAATATTAAAGAAGAAATTAGAGTACCTATACAGTTACGCATAGCATAACGACGGGGAAATCATCTTTCGATGATTTCATGATTTTGCAAATATCATAGAGTGTGCTTATATAAACCTAGATGCTGTAGCCTACTACACATCTAGGCTATATTACATAGCCTGTTGATCCTGGACTACAAACCTGTACTGCATGTCGCTATACTGAATTCTATAGGCAATTGTAATACAATCATGGGTATTTGTGTATCTAAACATAGAAAAGGTGTAGTAAAAATACGGTATAAAAGATAAAAAGTGGTACACCTTTATAGGGCGCTTATCACAAATGGAGCTTGCAAGACTGGAAGCCACTCTGGGTGAGTCAGTGAGTGAGTGGAGAGTGAATGTGAAGGCCTAGGACATTAATGTACAATATTGTAGACTTCATAGACACTATACACTTAGGCTACACCAAATTATAAAAATATTTTTCTTTCTTCAATAATAAATTCACTTTAACTTACTGTAACTTTTTTTTTTTTTTTGAGACGGAGTCTCGCTCTGCCACCCAGGCTGGAGTGCAGTGGCCGGATCTCAGCTCACTGCAAGCTCCGCCTCCCGGGTTTACACCATTCTCCTGCCTGAGCCTCCCGAGTAGCTGGGACTACAGGCGCCCGCCACCTCGCCCAGCTAATTTTTTGTGTTTTTTTTAGTAGAGATGGGGTTTCACCATGTTAGCCAGGATGGTCTTGATCTCCTGACCTCGTGATCCGCCCGTCTTGGCCTCCCAAAGTGCTGGGATTATAGGCTTGAGCCACCGTGCCGGGCCACTGTAACTTTTATACTTTATAAACCTTTAAAAACTTTTTAATCCTTTTATAATAACACTTACCTTAAAACACAAATATATTGTACTGCTGTAAAAAATATTTTCTTTCTTAATATCTTTATTCTACAAACTTATTCTATTAAATTTTTTTTTTTTTTTACTTTTTAAACTTTTTTATTAAAAGCAAAGACACAAACACATGCATTAGCCTAGGTTTAGGTTTACACAGGCTCAGGATCCTCAATATCACTGTCTTCCACCTCCACCTCTTATTCCACTGGAATGTCTGAGGGGTAGTAACAGGCATGGAGCTGTCATCTCCTATGATAACAACCCCTCCTTCTGGAATCGCTCCTGAAGAACCTGCTGAGGCTGTGTTACAGTCAACTTTTTAATTTTTTTTACATAAGTAAAAGGAGTACTCTAAAATTACAACAAAAAATAGTATAGTAAGTCCATAAACCAATAAGTCATTTATTCTCATTATCAAGTATCATATGCTGTACATGACTGTATATACTAGACTTTTACATGACTCACACAACAGCAGATTTGTTTACACCATCATCGCCACAAACACATGAGTAATGCATTGGGTTACAACATTATGCTGGCTACCATGTCACTAGGCAACAGGAATTTTTCAATCCCACTATAATCTTATTGGACCACTGTCATATATGCAGTCCTTCATTGACTGAAACGTCATTATGTGGTGCATAACTGTATAAGGCATTAATCCTAAATAAAAAATCTTTTTGGTTAAAATAGTATTTCTCGGCCAGGTGCGGTGGCTCACACCTGTAATCCCAGCACTTTGGGAGGCCAAGGCAGGCGGATCACAAGGTCAGGAGATCGAGACCATCCTGGCTAACACGGTGGACCCCCATCTCTACTAAAAATACAAAAAATTAGCCGGGTGTGGTGGCGTATGCCTGTAGTCCCAGCTCCTCGGGAAGCTGAGGCAGGAGAATGGCGTGAACCCGGGAGGCAGAGTTTGCAGTGAGCCGAGATTGTACCACTGCACTCCAGCCTGGGTGACAGAGCCAGAGCCAGACTCCGTCTCAAAAAATAATAATAATAAAAATAAAAATAGATAGTGTTTCTCTGTACTATCAGTTTTAATTATGTATAGTTGCCAGTCTATTTGTAATTACAATTGGCAGTTATTAGTTAAGTGTGGAGGAAGGCAAAACTAATCCTGTAACTGGCTTCTCCTTCAGACCAAAAAAATATATTCCAGAGCTATAATAAATCAAGTTTCAATTGTTCAGTGTCGAAGTCATCAGAGGCCACTTCTCTCTGTATTTGAGTGTCTTTATAACCCCAAATGTCCCCAGCATGGTCCTCTTATTAGGAATTGATATACATTGAGGGCACAGCTGCAGGTGTGTGTAAAGGAAATGAGGTGCACGAATTTTTTCTTTAACTGGTTTACGTATCGAAATGCCACTGGAGAAAGCTGCAATGAATTTCGGTTAAAGATCTGCTACTTTATGAGGTAAATACATTTACAAATTTAATTTCTTGTAGCTTCTGGTTCTGGCACGGTTGTAGTTTCTAGTTCTGCAATTGTTGACAATTTTTTTTGTTGACCTTTTTCCCAAGCTGCAGACCTAGTTTGACAACAGAGTCTACTCTGATACCCCTCCCACCAACTTTGTTAAAATTGGCCCTCCTCTGTTGGGTGGGGTGGGGGAAACTTTATCTTTTGGACTAGAGATTAAGTAGTAGTAAATGTGATTAAGGAATGAAACTAGCTCTTAGAAAGGGTGGATTTATTTTCTTCTACTCCCTCACCACACCCATTCCCACCTACTCACCATGACTTGAAGGAAGGGTTTCCTCTCAACTGAAAGAGAGGCTAGGAATGGGAGTGGTTTTAGATTGAAGGAGGGCAGAGAGAGGCTCCATGTGATGGATGGGGGTTTGGAGACAGGAGATGGCTAATTTGAAGTATGGTCCTGGATTCAGTGTTAAATGTAGTCTGTAAAATGGTACAATCGTTTCCATAGATATCCAACTTGAAATATTCCAGCTGCCAAAAATATTTGATGCCTTTCAGGTACTGGATTCTGAAATTTCCTGCAGAGTTTAATTTGGATCTTGGTTTGATTCGTATGACTGAGGAATTCCGGGAAGTAGCTAGTCAACTAGGATATGAAAAACACGTCAGCCTCATCGACATATCCAGCATGTAAGAGTGGCACCAACGTCTTTCACACTCGATGAGTCCACTGCTTAGGGGAGGAAGTAGTGATCACCCCACTTGTCCTGAGTCCATCCCACTCCTGAATCTAGGTTTGCTTCTGTGAGAAAAGCCTTGCTGCAGTGAGTACAAGCCGTATTGGACGCAACTCATCTCTCCAAGCTGCAGTTTCTTTACTTGTAAAATGTGGACAGTACCTTTCTCATGGGATTATTATGAACGTCCAATAAGGACATAAGACAGTGCATGAAAGCATTTGGCACAAAATAGACGCTCGGTATTAGTTACTGAGTCTGAATCTAGTTAACATCTCTTATGCCTTCACTACTCAAAGTGTGGTCTGCAGACCAGCAACATTAGCATCACCTGGGAGCTCGTTAGGAATGCAGCCTCTAGGCTCCACCTTAAACCTGAATTGGAATCCGCACTTTAAAGATCCCTAAGTGATTCACATGCAAGCTTGAGAAGCTCTGTACCATGGTGCTGCTGAGGTTGGCCTCAGAACAACAACCTTATGGTGGTTGACCATAGATGTCAGGAGCTGGTTAGCTCAGTTATTAGGTAACTGGTGCAATTAGGCCGCTTTCATATCAACTAGGTAACTTTGCACAGGGAAGACTATTTGATGATCCTAAATATGGTTATCCATCTTGCAAATGTATGTTCTTGTGTGTTAGGTATCTCTGTTTTCCACTGTCGATTACTATTGAATACTTCTTCAATAGTCATCAATGGTGAATGATCCGGGAATTATAAGGAATGTTTGGTGAAAATACATATTATTCAAGATCATTCCTAATAAATCAGAACCTCTGGCAGTGAGGCCCAGGCCTCTGTCTTTATAACAAGCTTTTCAGATAATTCTTGTTATACTAAAGTATGAGAACCACAGCTTCTAGTGGTTTCCATGTGCCTTAAATCACCATCTATATCCTGATAAACTCCCAAATTTATATACTAGCCCTGACCTTTCCTTTATGATCCAGACCTTGCTGGTCACAAAGAGACTAAGTAAGAGATTCTGGATGGATCAGTGCAAAACCTACTCTGTCTGGAAAAACAACTCCAAATTTATGTTCTGTTGGCAATTGGTCAGTGGTTTTCTCTTCAAATATGAAAGACAGGGCATGTATTTTGCACAAGCCCCTGGAAGCAAGCCAAGAGTTACAGAGTCAGTAGGTTAATAACTTCCATTGAGTGAAATGGGCTTTCAACACATTGACCGGACTCACTCTTCTTTTATAGTCCTTCCTATGACTGGATGAGAAGAGTCACACAGAGGAAAAAAGTATCCAAGAAGGGAAAAGCCTGTCTGCTGTTTGACCATCTGGAGCCCATTGAATTGGCTGAGCACCTCACTTTTCTGGAGCATAAATCTTTTAGAAGGATCTCAGTAAGAAACATGACATTTATTCTTCCAAGGATAACAACCACCATGCCAACTTCCCCAAGAGCTGCATTTTCATACTCTGAAGTGTTGGCAGCTTCTATCACTGTGCTCTGCTGGAAAAGTGCCCTTAATTCACAGGAACAATCCCTTTTAACCAAAGATAAATATTATCCTGTCTTTATTTTATGGCTCAGGAGCTATATTTCTGTCGCTATTTTCAATGTCTCCTTTCATAGGATTAAAGCGTGATTTTTCTAAATAGTCAGTGGAGATTTAACCATTCAAGGTTGATTTAGCTCCATTGACTTCTCCCAAGTGAACATGTTTTGCTAGGCCCTTCGTTTTTGGGAAAAAATATTTAGTTAGGTTCGGATTTGTGTAAATGGCTAATTATGGGTGTAGGTTGAAAATAGGAATTGTAGACTTTAAGGAGAGTCTCAACATCAGGTTGTTTCTTTCCCAGAGATAGAGATCCTGAATTAAACTTTTCTTTCCTACTCATCTTGATGGAGCCTCATTCCTTCTCTAACTCCCCCTTTTCTTTCTCTGGTCTGTGATTTCTTAGCCTCCTGCTCTCTATCCTCCTGTTATGATAACATTTTCCACATTGGTTCACAATCAGCCAACCAGTTTGCTTTGTCTCGCCAAGCTCTGGGGAAGTCGCACCTCCTCCTTCTCCTTTTCCAAGGTGTGGGAGAATGAATTACATTATTGCTTGCAAAGAAGACTGTCTTGGTTAGAAGCATGAATTTCTGAAAGACTGATTCTTTCACTAAGTAATCCTACTTGGAGAGTACCTTAACGATTCCCCGCAGGCAGGCCATGGGAGGGAGTCCCCTGCACTGTTCATATGATAGAAAGTTCATATGTATTTTTTGACATCTATGCTAACATTCTGAAAATGTGTTTGTCTTGCTAAAGAGCAGCCTTACTTCAATTGATTTTTTTTCCTCTGTCTTCTTTTTTCTTGAAACAACTTTACAATTGATGCTAATTTGAAATCATTATATTTGCGTTCATTTCCTCCTCTTCATTGTATACCATTGTATCTTTAACTTGCCTGATGGGAATCACCAGCAGTGTGTTAAAAATGGAGATTCTTGGCCCAGCGCGCCTTTAATCCCAGCACTTTGGGAGGCCAAGGTGGGCGGATCATGAGGTCAAGAGATCGAGACCATCCTGGCCAGCATGGTGAAACCCCATCTCTACTAAAAATACAAGAAAATCTAGCCAGGCATGGCGGCTTGCACCTGTAGTACCAGTTACTCAGGAGGCTGAGGCAGGAGAATCGCTTGAACCCTGGAGGCGGAGATTGCAGTGAGCCAAGATCGTGCCACTGTACTCCAGCCTGGCAACAGAGCGAGACTTGGTCTAAAAAAAAAAAAAAAAGGAGATTCTTTGGTTTTTCCTCTGAAGATAGTGATCGTTTACACCTAGGGTGTTCCCAGGAACCAGTATCTTACCAAGTGCCACAGGTGGATCTTATGACCCAGTAAATTTTGAACTCATTGGAATACAACTTTGAATCTTGCCTCTTTCTCCTCCCACCAAAGCTGTGATGTGTAGTAGTGGGTGTCTGTGCCTGGGGTGAGTAGTGGGGTTTGAAAAGCAGCAAAATAATATTTTAAAGACACATGTATATTCAAACTTTTAGGATGCCATTGTAAATGTGAAATAAAAGAAATTATTCTGTTGTTATGAAACAATATCTCACCTCTTCTATATAATATTCTAATTTCTGATTTTACAAAGACTCCATTATAATTCAGAATCTCTGAATCTTCCTTTCCTAGTTCACTGATTACCAAAGCTATGTCATCCATGGCTGCCTGGAGAATAATCCAACTTTGGAAAGATCGATAGCTTTATTTAACGGAATCTCTAAGTGGGTCCAATTGATGGTTCTTAGCAAACCAACCCCCCAGCAAAGGGCAGAAGTCATCACAAAGTTTATCAATGTTGCAAAGGTATGTCTGGTAATCAGACTGGGTTCTTGAGTTCTAGATGTTCATTCACTCTGTTGAGAAAAGTCCTTGAGGAAATGTGGTGTTCACAGTATAAGAGCACTGGACAACTAAACTACTCGCTGATGTCTAATGAACAAATCGTATTTTTGCCATGCAAGAAGATTGCTTTCGAAAAGCAATGCTTAGAAGCATTTAACGTAGCTATTTTTCTGTGAAGTAATAGATATAATTCTCTGATTCTATTTGTGCTTCATTTTAAATTGATGTAATTTTTTCATTAGCTTCTTGTTATTAAAATTGTGCATAAATGTACTTGTAATTCAGAAGTTTAGACTAATTTAAAAATCCTTAAAAAGCACTGATGCATTTTTATTGCAGAAGCTCCTTCAGCTCAAAAATTTTAACACCCTGATGGCAGTGGTGGGAGGCCTCAGTCATAGTTCCATTTCACGCCTCAAAGAGACGCATTCTCATCTTTCTTCAGAAGTTACAAAGGTACAGTAGATTTGATCCTAGTTAAAAGTAAAAAAATGCATTTGTAAATTGTTCAGATTTAGTATATGCCTAACAAATGTCACTCAGAGGGGGAAAGTTTTCCTCTTAAACCAGTGGTAGTTTATACATGGGGACAAAGTAGAAAGGGAATAACCACACCAGCTGAGTTCACCTGGAAAAACAGGTTGGAGGTGTTGGTAAGTGTCCCAGGAAGAATGCTTTGACATACCATTAACATATTGTAGTGGTGGCCAGGCGTGGTGGCTCACTCCTGTAAACTCAGCACTTTGGGAGGCCGAGGCGGGTGGATCACAAGGTCGGAGATCGAGACCATCCTGGCTAACACAGTGAAACCCCGTCTCTACTAAAAATACAAAAAAATTAGCCAGGCGTGGTGGCGGGCACCTGTAGTCCCAGCTACTCCGGAGGCTGAGGCAGGAGAAAGGCGTGAACCTGGGGGGCGGAGCTTGCAGTGAGCCGAGATCGCACCACTGCACTCCAGCCTGGGCAACAGAGGGAGACTCTGTCTCAAAAAAAAAAAAAAAAACCCAACATATTCAACAGGTATCTATTTGGTCCTACTATAGGATAGGCACTGTGATACACAAAGTAAATAAGACAGAAATAGTTCCTACCCTACCTCCTGAAATAAAGTCATCCAATTACTACTCTATTAATAACACTGTTGGGCACATCAAAAGATAGAAAGGGGAAGACATAGGCCTTGTATACAAATCCTCAGATTTAGAACTAAATTGTCATGAAAAAAAAATATATGTGTATATATATAAAAAACAGTGATCATTTTCCAAACTGAGCTTTCTGCCATATTTATTTTTATGACATGATAGTTCTTTTTCTTCTTGAGCAAGAAGGAGCATTTCATCCTTATGAAAAGATTGTCACGTAAGAGTGCACTTTGTTATTTCAATATGGACACTTTTAGCTGTGAGTTTAAAAGAAAAAGAAAAAAACTTCTACAGCAATTAAACACTCAGGAAATGTATTGTCCATGAGGCGTGGTGGCTCACACCTGTAATCTCAGTACTTTGGGAGGTGGAGGTGGGAGGATTGCTTGAGGCCAGGAGTTTGACATCAGCCTGGGTAACATAACTAGATCCTGTCTCTACAAAAAAAAAAAAAAAAAAAATTAGCCAGGTGTGGCAGTGTGTGCCTGTAGTCAGTCCCAGCTATCTGGGAGGCTGAGATGGAATGATCATCTGAGCCCAGGAGTTTGAGGCTGCAGTGAGCCAGGATCATACCACTGCACTCCACCCTGGGGGACATACCTGGAAGTCCAGAGACAGAGCAGGCATGATCTGATCAGACCTCTGACTCAGGGGCTCTGCCTGCCTCTGATTATTAGAGAGTTTTGTTTTTTTGTTTGTTTCATCAAACTGGTTTTTCTCCTAATTGGGCTGTCTGTAGCAACCGAAAAATTATGTTCCCTTGTTCATGAAAGCTGAAGATAGGGAAGACTTCTCACTTCAACTTTTCACGCATAGAATTAAAGACCTTTTGAGCCAACTCAGGGCTGGACCAATAACAGGTGCCAGAGGAATACAATGTACTGATTGGCTTAACCCTGAGTTCCTGAACCAGTCACAAACTAGAGGGATGCAATTACTCTGATGATAAATCAGAACCCATTCTTGGTCCTGGAAATGGAAATAGCTCTGTCTGAGTCATAAGGGCTGCTTTGGGAGAGAGTAGACTAATTAAAATCGGGGTCTACTAGAAAGACCATGCCCGGTTGCTGTGAAGCAACCAAACAATAACTTGTCCATATAAACAAGAGGAAGTAAGCCACAGAAGTACCGTTGTTTGACCTCAAACTCTGTACTCATTCCAAGTATAATGGAACTTATTAGGTAATAAGTATTTCATTTTCTTTTAGCTTTGTACCAAATCTCAAGTAAAAGGCAAAAACAAATTTTAAATGTTGTGAAGAATAAGAATCTGATAGAAGCTTATAGAGGCTTGGAGAACTACCAGTATATCTTTTAAAATTATTTATTGGAACTTCTCTTACTTACAGAGAAAGAAACCAAGGCCCAAAAAAGTGAAGTGACTTGTTCAAGGTCACCCTTCTAGTTAGGCAGAATATAGAACCACAGTTATCTCATAACACATTGCAACTTCCCCTACCCCACAGTGTCCCAGATTAACCTCAAGTAATATCTGGAATGCAACTTTCTTGGAACAACTAAAAAATTTTAATATTCGACATGCTTGAATTTGTGGACAGTAATATTTTCATAAATTCCCAAACACTTAAGAATACATGATGCCATTTAATATCCCAACATCTCTAGTAGGTAGGCAGACATGTAGGTTATTTCCATTTTATAGCAAAATGGAACCGGCTGCTCAGTGCGTAGCCAGGCCTAGTACGTTTTCTAACTTTCTTTTTCTTGATTAATATTTCCCTGTAGCAACATTGGTGCAAGTGATACTTTTCTCAGTAGCTGAGGAATTTCCTAGCCACACATTGCAGGACCTGGGGGTGTACAGAAGGGAAAAAGCTGTTTGAAAATTCTACTTTTCCATCTGTTCCCAGAACTGGAATGAAATGACAGAGTTGGTCTCCTCCAACGGTAATTACTGCAATTACCGCAAGGCCTTTGCCGACTGCGATGGCTTCAAAATCCCCATCCTTGGAGTACACTTGAAAGACTTGATAGCAGTCCATGTCATTTTCCCAGACTGGACGGAGGAGAACAAGGTGAACATTGTGAAAATGCACCAGCTCTCCGTTACCCTGAGTGAACTAGTCTCCCTGCAGAATGCCTCTCACCACCTAGAACCCAACATGGATTTGATCAACCTGCTCACAGTGAGTTCCAAGGAGCCAAGTTTGGGCTCTGTAACTCTTCTGGACCTTTCTTTCCAGGAGACATAGGAAGATGTGTGCCAGCAATTCATTCTGGAGGAAAATTGGTTTCAGAGTCAATAGATGAGAGGAAATCTCATAGGACAAGGGAAAAGGAACCCTGATTAGTATTTTCCATAACCAGCAAATCTTGGGGCAAAGAAATCTACCTTTGTTCAGCAGGGCCCACTCTCTGCCGTATGGCTCCACTTCTGGAGTTCTTAGAGAGGCTCCTCCAGACTCTGTCTCAGCCCTCACTCTCCTTCACCACATTCGTCCAACTCATCACATCCTTCTATATGTCCTCCAGTCATCTGCTCCTCTTTATCCTCACTGCACTGCTTTAGCTGAAGCCTGGAGTAATGCAAGGACCTTCTCTGCAATCCCCCTCTTCCCATTATGAACCTCCCAAACCTCCAGGATGTAGTTTACAGACTGGCATTCGAGGTTCTTGAAGACTCAGTCTCCAACCGTCAGCCCAGCCTTCCTTGCCATCACCCTCTCCCACATTTTACCAGCCTTTGAGAAATACTGATCTTCTTATACTTTGCACTCCAAGAAATGCTGCCTTCTGCTTTCTGGCCTTTGCACTTTCTTGGAGAATCCTATCCCCATCCATATGGCGAGTTCAAATTCAAAAGCCTGTCTTTCTGGAGCATTCTCTCTCCCCCTCCAAAGCAGTCACGCATCTGTCACACGTCACCCTGGCACTTTATATTTTCCTTAACTATAGGAGGAGTCGCTCTGAATTCAATTTTTTTCTGTTTACCTGCCTTACATATCATATCCCTCGCACCTCTCACAGTTCCTGGCATATTTAGGAACTCGGTAAATGAACTGCATGCTGTATTTAGGAGGGATGTGGCTTAAAAAAAGAAGTTCACCTGCCACTCATACTTTTTTGGCATTTGTGGCACACATGTCTAGCTGGTCTCCGCATCCTAGAACTTCTAGACACAACAGGTGTATAGAAGAGAACATTTCCCACTGGCTGCTTCTTTGTGGGAAGAAGAGGCATAACAAAATTCACTCGCCCTTCCTTAAATAAAAGTAGAGGTACAACTTCCCTGTTTGGGTTTATAACACTGTAGCATCTGAAACTCAGCTGCAATACTGAATTAACTGTTTTCCTTGTATGGCTGTGGAAAATGAAACCAATAACTCCTCTTAATTTCTGAGAGCCTAAATCCCCTAGGTCTGCTGCATTGGAATAGGAGTGTGGTTTCTCGCCCTTCTCACAAACTGTTCCTAGAGCATGTAATTGTTTACCAAATAATAAACCCCTAAGCATAGGCAATAATGCTAGCTATACCCTTCAAATAAAGCAGAAGTGGCCAACACACAGAAACACAGCTCTCTTAAAGATGAGTTGTTGTGACAAATAGTAAATATGCAGACTTTCTCTACTGGGGATGGGGAACACAACTCACAATAATTCAAGCACCTGCATTTATTTATTTATTTATTTATTTATTTATTTATTTATTAATTATGATTATACTTTAAGTTCTAGGGTACATGTGCACAACATGCAGGTTTGTTACATATGTATACATGTGCCATGTTGGTGTGCTGCACCCATTAACTCGTCATTTACATTAGGTATATCTCCTAATGCTATCCGTCCTCCCTTCCCCCTCCTCACAATAGGCCACGGTGTGTGATGTTCCCCTTCCTGTGTCCTAGTGATCTCATTATTCAGTTCCCACCTATGAGTGAGAACACACGGTGTTTGGTTTTCTGTTCTTGCAATAGTTTGCTGAGAATGATGGTTTCTAGCTTCATCCATGTCCCTACAAAGGACAGAACTCATCCTTTTTTATGGCTGCATAGTATTCCAAGGTGTATATGAAGCATCTGCATTTATTAATGATTTGCCATGTATATATGTTTCTGTGAATGAGTGACCAGAGTCGCAGCCCCAATCAGACTGCAGACCCACAGCCGCAGGTGATGTCTGCAGACCCGTGTCCATGTGGAGCCTAGGCTTCCCGTGTCTGTGTCCAAGCTGTCCACGATGTCAAGCACAAATTCAGAGAGCAGGTGCCTACCCTTGGGCAATTTCCATAGAGATAAAAGATAATAATGGGGTAGAGAAATTAATTTGAGTTATAAATGAAACAAGCAACATTACGACAAAGAGATATTTAGAGAAATATTGAAGGATTTTCAATAAAATTTCAGGAGTACAAACGAAAAAATCTGAACTCTAGAAATAAAGGCTAAGAAAAAAATTCCTTTTTGCTGGGGAGGAATCTCTCTCTCTCTCTCTCATATTGAAGGAAAACTTAGAAGCCATCAAGCGCCGTATTTAGTAAGTGCAGTGTTGGGTAGCACAGTGTAGTGGCAGAATCCTAGATGGGAGACCTTGCTTTCAGCCTTCCCTCTGCAGTTGCTTGGCTTTTTCTCCTTGCTAAGAGCCTTGACTTTGGCTTTTTTTAAAATAAGTGTTTCATGCTCATTTGTGAGGTCTTTTCCAGCTTTAAACTTCCAGGATTCTAGATGTAAGAACCGGTGGAGTCTTGAGAGTAAGGAACCAAGAGTTGACTTGATTCTGTAGTACCAGCCCGATAGCTCATCACGATAGCACAATCCTGTGTATGAGTCACCAAACTTCAAGCCGAGATCCTTTCTCTCCCCACACAGCTAAAGAAGTTTAGTGCATAGCAGTATACATTCATTCTTCCTGACTCCTGAGGTGTTAATCTCCTCAACATGAGGACCGAGGAGGCTTCTATCTTGTGGTCACTAGAGCCCAGTGGCCTTTTTTATGAAGCACACACGTATCTGGATTAGAATCATATGGCTGACCACAGCTGCCCCAATGCATGTGAAGGCATCCACATGCCAGCATTGGAAGGGGTGATTCATTTTGCCCCAGGACTCTAAATTTTCACCTGAAGTGATTGTTTTCATCTAAACATGGCCCCAGCTGAGGTCGTCTGTATATGATGGACAGCCCTGGAGGACAGAAAAAGAGAACCCTTAAGTTCATCAACAATTATGAAATGCCTACTCTGTGTGGTGGGCTATAGGGCAGTGCTTTAACTTTCTGTAATAGTTGATTACAATTTTCACAGCACTTTTCACATACATTTCCTCAGTAAATTCTCACACACACCCTGCAGTCCAGCCTGGGCAGGGCTGCGGATGTAACATCACCCCTGCCCCTTCCTTTTTTTTTTTCTTTTTTAAACAAAAGAAGAAACTGAGATTTACAAAGGACAGGCGGTAACCTTCTGCATCGCAGTCTGGGCCAGGTTCCCCTCAAATGGACATTTGTTCTCTCATGTGGGCACATTGCTGACATCTAATTTATTTCACATCTGTAAAAATTAATTAATACCGCTCTCTCCCCCTCTTCATGATGTGCAGTAAAGGAAGTAATGACAGGACAAAATATATGAGGGTAGGAGCTTTGTTTGTCATTTTTATCATTGTATCCTTGGCCCCTTGAATGTGGCACCAGGCATGTTGAGGGAAGGAGGACCACGCCACCAAACTGTTGGGATTCTTATTGTTTCTCTTTTCGGGGAATATCTGAAGAGGACATTTCCCTTACATCCCAATTCATGTAACCAGGAGTTTTACAAGCTGATGCTCCCGTTGCATGGGGTATGAAATAGTCTGAATCTTTTCATGGTATTTTTAGCCCTATCAGTTACTTTTACCATTTTGAGTACATGCAAATAACTGGAAAGCCCCTGTATTTTTAATTTTAGTCTCATTTTTAAAAAAGAAGAAGAAGAATAAGAAGAGTTTCAAAAATGGTGAGTAGAGGCAGTCTGATGTCCAGGTGTGTTTTATTTTATGATAAACAGTCAAGCCAATGTAGATCCTACTGAAGACTGAATCTGCAACCAGCTTTGCTGAAAGTATAGGTTGGTAAATGCAACAACTTGAAACAGTGGATTGGAACATTTGTCAGAAAAAAACAGCCAGGTTCAAAATATGTTTGACAAAAGCAAATGTTCTTGAAATTCCATTGATGAGCAGCCCATATTATAAAAAAGGTGTGTAGAAAGTAGAACAGATCACTCTTTGGGCAGGTCCGTAAAGCCCGGAGGAGATCTGAGAGAGGAAGTAGAATCATGGCTGGGAAAGAAGAGATGCTAGGAGTAACCCCAAGCGGCAGCTTTACATTCATGGATAAGCACAGTGGCATTTGACTCGTGCATTGACTGGAAGCCAAACCCTGCATTTGTGACCTTCTAAACAAACTCTAGTCAGACACCCATTAGCTCATTTAATCTTCACCATAGTTCTTGGAGGCAGCTATTATTTATGATTCCCATTTCACAGATCAGGAGACTAAGACTCAAGAAGGTTAACTGCATGCCCAGGCTCACACTACTAATAAGCAGAGAGCAAGTATTTGGACACTACCAAAACATTTCCATCGCTGAGCCAGTTATCCATTTGACACATGGAAATACCCAAGGATGTTCTGTTTCTCTTGAAAGAGCATCTCCCCGCCTTAGTGTGTGGCTAATTTGGATTCTTGGTTGGCAGTGGTAGCGCTGCTGTCATCTCATCTCCAGCAGATGCTGGTGCCAGTGATCACAGGACTTGGAAGCTGAGTCAGGAGGAAGGGAACACGCTCCTCCAAGTCTGCACTAACTACTGATAACAAGGAATTCAGAAGGAAGGAGTCACTTGGTTTTCTCTCTTTATGTAACCTTCACAGTGCGAGGCTGCAAGCTGGGACAGGGGATACAGAGGTGCAAAAGACACATGTGCTGCCCATTTTCATGAGACTGAGAGCCTGGTGCAGTTGTCTGTTGTGGGAATTACAAAATAGACAACTGCCCACGGCTGATGTATTTTATTTGGTCCATATGGAATCATAAAATTTTGTTGTTGTTAGTTCCCAGTGTTTAAAAATTGGGATAGTTTATCTAAAACTCCAGATTTCTGGCTTCTCTGAACAAATCAGAAGATTTGGCAACTCAAGGTCCAATGTTAGGCTGACAGCCATTTTGTCATTGCTGAGTAGCAAAGTTCATCACAAACCACACCTCTCCCTGTGGCTTCCCTAACAGAGAGTGGTGTCAGGTCCCATTTATCATCACAATTTTTTTAAAAATTATGGCGCTAAGAGGAAAGATCCCTAAATAAATTACATCTGCAAAGAATGTTTTCCAAATAAGACGTTGTGGTACCATTGTCTCTATCAAAATGTACCTTTTATGCATCCTACTTGACTCTTTTATATAATGGAATGGCTCCCAAAGGCATTTGTTTGTGACATGTGGAGGTTTCCTTTCCTGTAACAAAGCAGAGCCTGGGAGGTAGGAGTGATTGCTGTTTAGGGCAAGGTGAATACGATGTCTCTTCTTTGTAAGAAGGATTGTCATGATCTTGGCATGATACTGGGGAAATTTCACAGTTAAATCAGTTTTATTTTGTTTAGAAAAAAAACTTTGTGACAAAGTGCAGGTAAAAGAAACGTGACCTGATTATGAAGTCCTTAATTTAAATGTTACATTCAAGCAGCTGCTAGAACAGTAACTCTAACAGTCCCTGGCACATAGTAGATTACTGATAAATATTTGTTGAATGAATGATTTGAAAATGAAATTTTATGATGCCAACTTCTTTTTTAAAGGAAGTAGAACAGGAAAAGGAATCTTTGAAAACATCTTCACCTCTGAGTTTTCTCTGGCTTCCTGCTTCTTTCTTTTCCCCCTCACTCCACTCTTATACACACGTTAGATAAAATATGTTAAAGGACATTTTTCATTCCTACATGGTCAAAGAAGGGAGCCAGCACTGGTTATGTTCATGGCCGGGGAAGTGATGTGATCCATGGAGTGTTCTAGCTTTAAAGGAGTAGGTGGCAATTGTTCAGGCTTATTTTAACCTCATGACTTCTGTTTTAGGTGAGTGAGAACATGCACTGTAAGGCTTTCCAGAGTTTATCCACGTTCTCCAATCTGGATCTGTGTTGTCCTTGCCTGCAAAGATCTTCCTCTCTCTTTTGTCCAGATTCAGTCCCAGTCCTCCTGGTTAAGTCCCAGTTCACAAGGACATCCATGAATCCATCCTGATCATTTCTGTCTCCAGTGGCCCCTATGCATAATAATAATATAACAAATAACAAATACGATAATAACACAGTAACATTAACACTACAAAATAACACTTCTTGAGATTTGACTGTGTACCAGGTCCTGTGTGAAATACTTTGCATGCGTTATTTCATTTGGTCCTGATACAAATCCAACTCAGTAGGGACTTTTATGATCATTTCCATTTTCCAGATGTGGAAACTGAGTGTCAGAGAGGAAATTACTTGCTAAAGGTTACACAGCTAGCCAGTGGCAGGCTCCATGCTTGAACCCAGCCCTGCCTGACTACACAGCCTCTGCCCTCGTGTATTTACTATGCTGCCTCCCTGATTTCTGACTGGTTCCTGGAGCACTTAAAGTGGGGCAACTACTTCACGCTCAGCATGTGCTGCCTTTTATTGCTCTGAACACACCTTTTTAGGTTCAGGCCCTATTTATTCAAATAAATTATCAGGCGCTTGAGGGCAAGGAATGATTTTATATCAGCTTGCCTCACTAGGACTTAGCACAATGCTCTCAAATAATGGGAGCCTAGTTAACTGCTCCTTTATTTCCACAGTTCTTTAATCAAACCTCAAAGGCAGCATTTATTACATTTACAAGTCTTACTGTTTGCATCTGTCCCCGCTTCCAGCCTGGAAACATCAGGTCGCCCTCATCTGTGACTCAGCACTGAGCACCTGGGAGCTGCTCAGTAAATATCGCTGAGGAATTGAGTTGATGGTTCTCATCGATACTGATGATTAACCAGGATTAACGTTTTCTCTTTTAAAGTTCATTTTCCGTCTCTGCATGCCGTCTTTTTATTGTTCTGCGTTTACTCAAATTCCTGTATTAGACAGTGAACTTAAACATTCAACTTGAACAAAAATTCAGCAACGTAAATAAATAAATAAATGTAATCCAACATATTTATCCCTTTTAATTTTGTTATAGCTTTCCCTTGACCTCTATCACACTGAAGATGATATTTACAAACTGTCACTGGTGCTGGAGCCTAGAAATTCTAAATCGGTAGGTATTATTTTCTCCCTAAGGATCAGTGCCACTCACTATTTTTTGTCAGTAATTGGCTATTACAATGTTGCTTTATGTTCTAAAATGGAAGAATTTTAAAAATTGATAGTATTCTTTTTTTTTTTTTCTTTTGGAGGCGTAGTCTTGCACTATCACCTGGGCTGGAGTGCAATGGTGCGATCTCGGCTCACTGAAACCTCCGCCTCCTGGGTTCACGCGATTCTCCTGCTTCAGGCTGCTGAGTAGCTAGGATTACAGGCACACACTGCCATACCTGGCAATTTTTAAAATATTTTTATTTTTAGTAGAGACAAGGTTTCACTATGTTGGCCCAGGCTGGTCTCGAACTCCTGACTTCGTGATCCGCCCACCGTGGCCTCCCAAAGTGCTAGGATTACAGGCGCGAGTGACCACGCCCGGCCATTATTCCCATTTTATCAATGGGACAGCTTAGCCCTGACAGTTTGAGAATTATGTCTTCAAACCAGAGGCTAAAAAAGAGGAAGAACGTCATACTCTGTTTTATAATTGATCTTCTGTTTGTTGTGTTCCTGCTAAGAACTCAATACACCTAGGACCAAAAAGAAAGGAAAAGAATAACAACTCATCTTAATGTTAAAGATCATTTAGACTGTTTCAAGCTTTAAAAAAGCTCCATTCATCATAAAATTAGATTTAAAATTTTAAATATCTTGATCATAATTTACAAATTTCTCTACTAACCATTGATTCAACTCAGAATTTGGATGTCACATTGGATAGTGTCTCACTTAGTAGATGGCAAACTCTTAGTAAATCAACTTTATATAATGATTGAAGAAATTGCATTATTGAATATACACCACTCATTGGTTTTAGTGGATGGATTATATTTTAACTATGCTTTGCACTAATACAAAATGCCTGGATGAGTTTAAAATTTATAATGAGGTTGGCCGGGCATGGTGCTCATGCCTGTAATCCCAGCACTTTGGGAGGCCAAGGTGGGCGGATCCTAAGGTCAGAAGATTGAGACCATCCTGGCTAACATGGTGAAACACTTCTCTACTAAAAATACAAAAAATTAGCCGGACGTGGTGGCGGGCACCTGTAGTCCCAGCTACTCAGGAGGCTGAGGCAGGAGAATGGCATGAACCTGGGAGGTAGAGTTTGCAGTGAGCGGAGATGGCGCCACTGCACTCCAGCCTGGGTGACAGAGCAAGACTCTGTCTCAAAAAAACCAAATCAAAACAAAACAAAACAGAAACATTTATAGTGAGGTTGAGGCTCACATGTTGAAGATAAAATGCCTATGCTTGCTTCTTATAATCACATCTTGAGATCAGTTCTCTTATAAAGATCTCATCCTTACCAGCTGAACTCTATAACATAGTCACTATGGCCCCTAGGTTTATTAATACCTACTGTGATTCTGAACCATCAGACCGAAAGAGACAAAATGGCAGTGAGAGCCATTCTCTGGCCCTGGCAGGACAGGCACTTGAGTCTGAGTCAGTTGAGCTGGTAGCATCTGTTCTTAAAATAGTGCATGTGGTTCCATGAGCATGTTCTCCTTCCTGCCAGTCTCAGGAGGCTTGTCTCTTGGAAATACTGCAGAACAGAGCCATGCGGGATGATATGGCACATGCAATGGTAGGAGTGAGGACCCAGACTCTTTAAAGCTAGCAAGAAAGCCAAAGCTTTTGAAAACCAAAAAGGAATTTGTAAGCCCCTCCCTAATTCTGTAGTTTTGTCATGATGAACCTGGCCATGGTGTGTTAAGCCCTGTTGTATGTGTGCATACAGAATTTCCACCTCTTGACACCAATTAGGCACCAGAATTGCTTCCAGCTGTTGAATGCCTGGCAGGGCATCATACACAGTTTATCTTATTAACTCCGTTAAGAAAACTAGGTCTGGGCCAGGAGCAGTGGTTCATGCCTGTAATCCCAGCACTTTGGGAAGCCAAGGCAGGAAGATCACTTGAGGTCAGGAGTTTGAGACCAGCCTGGCCAACATGGTGAACCTTGTCTCTACTAAAAATACAATAATTAGCCAGGCCTGCTGGCTGTTCCAGCTACTTAGGAGGCTGAGGCAGGAGGATCACTCGAACCCAGGAGGCAGAGGTTGCACTGAGCTGAGATCACACCACTGCACTCCAGGCTGGGCAACAGAGCAAGACTCCATCTCAGAGAGAAAGAAAGAGAGAGAGGGAGGGAGAGAGAGGGAGAGGG
>NC_045448.1:33560658-33595349 GCF_002776525.5 Piliocolobus tephrosceles
TCTGCCTTGTGTGCCTTTAGTTTTACTTTAGTTTTTTTTTCAGGATCAATTGTTTCCAATGTTCGGAGATATTTCCATCAAATATACGAAACTCTTTTTATTTGTTGTAAGAGCAAAAGCTTTCGAAAGTCCCTTCCAAGTGCTGAAATCCTATGACTCTAAACACAAGACATTTCGAGTCCTTCTGTCTCTTCTCTAAGTGGAGTATCAGCCTATTTGACATGTCCTGATGAGATGGGAGAGTTCCCTGGATCCCTTCACTGAGACTTGCGACAGGGGTGTGGCCACATTCAAACCCCTTGTGGGAGAAGGGAACATGCAGACAAGCGGGTGCCGGCATGGGGGCTGGGGAGAGTGCTTTTGGGCTCTGGCCCCAAGACAGCATCTAGGGTTGTGTTACAGTTAATGCTCTTTTAGCAGTTGCTGTCCATGGATGGCTAAGTGTTAACCAGCTCAGTGGAGAGTCAGGGTGACAGCCTTTTACACCCTACCTTCTTAGTACCTGGGTCCTTGTCTGGCATCCAAGAAGAATCAGGTCGCACGGACTTGAAGGATGGTGAATGCAGAGGTTTTATTGAATGATAGAGGTGGCTCTTAGTAGGACGGGAAGCTGGAAAGGGGATGGAGTGGGAAAATAATTGTGTTAGGGTTCTTTTAGAGGGACAGGACTAATAGGATATATATATATATTTATTCCTGTGCTGATCAGTAGTGGGATGGTGCCTATGAATAACCACTGCACTCCAGCCTGGGCAACATAGTAAGACCCTGTCTCTAAAATACACACACACACACACACACACACACACACACACGCAGACGCACACACACACACACGTATATATATCTACAAATGTGATTTTTTTTTTGAAATGGAGTCTTGCTCTGTCTCTAAGGCTGGAGTGCAGTGGCATAATCTCAGCTCACTGCAACTCCACCTCACTGGCTCAAGCAATTCTCCTGCCTCAGCCTCCCAAGTAGCTTGGACTACAGGCACGTGCCACCACACCCGGCTAAGTTTTTTGTATCTTTAGTAGAGAGGGGTTTTCACCATGTTGGCCTGGTTGGTCTTGAACTCCTGACCTCAGGTGATCCACCTGCCTCGGCCTCCCAAAGTGCTGGGATTACAGGCATGAGCCACTGTGCCCAGCCTCTATAAAAATAAATTAAAAAGAAAGGATAGAAAAAAAATAGATTTGCATGTGTGCACCAGCAAAAATGTTGACATTGTATGAAACTTTCAGGGAGAGGATATAAAGTGAACACCAGTCTTGGCTGGTCTCCTAAAAGGATTGTGTTCTGTGCTTGTGTTGTCCAAGCATGTTATGCATTATGCTACCATCTTCCTCACAGTTTTATGTGCAAATGTCTTGTGAGAATGCAGAAAAATCTGTAGAGAAAGCGAGTTGACCAAAAATGGCCAGAGAGACCTAATGATTGGCAGAACAGTCAGGAGTGCTTAAGCGTGTTGAGCAAGGTGCAGATGTGAGGACATAAACTTGGCCACCCACTGGTACCCATTTGCTGCATGCACCATAACTGATCACTAAGTATTAGAGAATTAGATAACTGTTGTTTTTATATCCTGTATCACACAAAAATCCATGATGGATCGTTATATAAATAAGTTTTAGTGATATTTGGAGAATTTGGATAGGATTTTGGATGGACTGGGAGTGCACTGCTTTTTCCCATTTAAAATAATAGAATTTAGGCTGGGTGTGGTGACTCACACCTGTAATCCCTCAGGGAGGCTGAGGCAGCTGGATCACCTGAGGTCAGGAGTTTGAGACCAGCCTGGCCAACATGGTGGAACCCCATCCCTAACAAAAACACAAAAATTAGCTGGGCTTGGTGGTGGATGCCTGTAATCCCAGCTACTCAGGAGGCTGAGGCACAAGAATCACTTGAACTTGGGAGGCAGAGATTTCAGTGAGCCAAGATCTTGCCACTGCACTCCGGCCTGGGTGACAGAGAGAGACTCTGTCTCAAAAAAACAAAAAAAAGTAAATAAAAAATAAAAATAAAATAATAGAATATAAGTTGCTGTTAAACAAAAGGCAGTATCTAAACATGTATTTAGTTACAGATTAGATTCCATTAACATAAGATGCTTGTTTTATAAGCATGTAAGTTTCTGCTGATATTATGAATATACAAAACTTATTCATTCTTCTCAGTGTCCCTGGTCCTCCTAGTTGCTCAAAGCCCCAGTTAATGTTGAAAAATATGGCCAGGCATGGTAGCTCACGCCTATAATCACTGCACTTTGGGAGACCTAAGCCGGAGAATTGCTTGAGCTCAGGAGTTGGAGACCAGCCTGTGCAACATGGTGAAACCCCATTTGTACTAAAAATACAAAAATTATCTGGGCGTGGTGACACACACCTGTAGTCCTAGATACTTGGTAGGCTGAGGTGGAAGGATGGCTTGAGCCCGGGAGGCAGAAGTTGCAGTGAGCCGAAATTATGCCACTGCACTCCAGCCTGGGTGACAGAGCCAGACCCTGTCTCAAAATAATAATAATAATAAAGTTGAAAAATATGTGTGTTTTTTGTCAGCAGCCTACCTCCCCTACGACACCCAACAAGCCTGTGGTGCCCCTCGAGTGGGCATTAGGGGTGATGCCAAAGCCAGACCCCACGGTCATCAACAAGCACATAAGGAAATTAGTTGAGGTAAGTGGTTGAGGGAGAATAAAGAGAGGGCACTTGAAGGCCCTTTCTCTTTCCAGAATATTCCACGATTGTCCACGAATCTGATGGAATCTATGAAAACAACCCTCTGGCAGGTAGGAACAATTTAGCAGGCACTTGGTGCTACCTGGCATTGGGCCCTGGGGAGAATCGATCAGGAAGGAAGGCCCTTTTCCCTTTGTTGTCAATCTACTCTCTCTTGCCCAGACACTCTCAGCTACTCCCAGCAATTCTCTTTCCCAGGCATTTGCCACCTCTGTCACTGTCAACAGCTCAAGGGATTGGGGATTAGAATCACTCAAGAAAAACCCACACAGGTCTCACTAAGATGCCCAATAAATTGATTACCCAAGGGCAGGAAAGAAATCCTGTAAGTTGGATAGTTTCTCCTTTTGTATAGTTTTGGAATTTTATGACACAGCAGCCTAATGTTATTGAGATTAGAAAAATCACCTAATGTAGGACAAGGCTCTGTCAGAGTTTTCCATGTAGAAAAAGAGTAGAAGTGCCAATGGGGGGAACACGGAAACATCGAGGGTACAGGAAACTGTGATCCTGAATTAAATGTCGACTGTAATGGATTGGTAGGTACATCTGCTGGTGCAACAGAATTGAGTCTTTGGGACAGAATGTGCTTTTTTCTGGGAGAAGATATTTAAAGAAAAAGAAAGAATGTCTTACATCTTGGATAATTTAGGGAACTAGGAGGTGCTGAAAGGAAAATTTTGTGGACCGTGTGAGGCAGGAAGGAAGAGGGTGGTGCCAAGAGGAATATTAGTGAGGGAAGGTCTGAGAAGGAGATAAGGTCCAATGGAGCCTATGGTAGTAACAGATCCAGCTTAGAGCTGGGGAAGGTAAGGAAAGGATCCAGGGGCCCCCAGGGAATGCAAGGACTGAGTTGCAGCTCAGGAATGTCTGAAGCCAGGAAACGGAAGACAGAGCTGTTCCCTCTCCCAGTCTCATTCTACATACTGACTTCCTCTGCTCGCTCTCTCTGTCCGTCTCGTTCTGTCTTCCTTACCTACTCTCTCTTCCTTATTCTCCAAATTCCTTACCATTGGTTCAGTCAAACAAAAGACCTAGATTTTATGATGAATTTTACTCCACAAAAAATCTACTTGCAGTATAAATACGGATGTTAAACTATAAATAGTAGGCATTCCAAAATAGTTAACTTTTAAGCTATTTTTATTATAGCTAAGTAATGATACTGGGATTTAAAAAATAAAAAGGTAATGTTTTCTGATTTTGCACAATTCTGTTACCTATGAAAAAGCTTGAGATGGGCTCATTTTAGTCATATTTTTAATTAACTCATTCATTTGTACCTAACTACTTCCCAAAATACTCCTGAAGCAACTTGCAACACAGAGCAATATAGATAGATAGAACAGACAGAAACTACTGGGAAAAGGAGAGAGATTAATTAAAACTGGAATCAAAATCAAATATAAATTTGTGTACATATGTTTGCAGAAAGAACTTAGAAAGGTTTTTGAAAACCTAATTTTGCAGAGGGCAATGGGAAACTTCTTTGTTCTTTTCTGATTATAAAGGAAGATAGAATCATCAAGAATATTAAAGCATTACATAAATTATAGAAAATAAAAAGCTTTACTTTCAGGTCTTGGTAATTCTATTCTCCAGGGATAACCACTGATAATTTGTAGATTATCTTATATGACTTTATTCTGTATCTCTATGTATATATAAACACAGATACACTACATACATATATACATGTATGTCTTATGCAACTTTCTTCGAGTTCTTTAGAACAGATTCCTAGAAGTGGAATTGCTGTGTCAGAGAGTAGGCACTTAAAATTCCTGATTGTCCTCCAGAAATATTGTGGCTATTTATGTCACTAAATTGATACAAGAGTAACTATTGTCTCATACCCTAGAAGATGATCAATTACAGCATTTTAAGATTTTATTTAATCTGAGAGGTTAAAGAAGTTTCATTTATGTTTCTGTAATGATTAGCAGAGCTGAATAACTTTCCATGGATGTATTGACCATTTGTATTTTTATTTGGTGACTGCCTGTTTGACTTTTGTGTCTTTGCCCTCGCATATGCTGCAAATAACTTGTGGTGTCTGACATTTATCTTAAAATCTGTTAATTGAGCTTTTTTGGTTCAAATTTTTTGCATTTCATTAAATAAAATATTTTTCTTTATGGCTTCTGACATTGATGTCATGCTAAGAAAGCCCTTTTTCACACGAAGATTATGAAATGTGAAAAATATTTTCATCTATTTATCTTTGGTGTTTTATAGCTTTGGGTTTTTTTGCATTAAACTATGTAATACACTAGTGCGGTGGCTCATGCCTATAATCCCAGCACTTTGGGAGGCTGATGCAGGAGGATGGCTTGACTCCAGGAGTTTGAGGCTGCAGTGAGCTATATTCTTGCCACTGCACTGCAGCCTGGAAAACAGAGTGAGATCCTGTCTCTAAAAAGATAAATAAATAAATAATATATAATATATCTAGAATTTAGTTTGGAGGTAATTTATTTTGTAAGATTATTAGTCATTTAACTCAGTAGCAGTTATTGGATAATCCATAATTTCTCTGTGGATTTTAAAAGATACTTTTTGGTATTTTAAATTCCTATATATACATGGGTTTGTTTCTGGACTCCACTCTCTGTGGTAATTTGTATCATGTTGTTTTGATTAATGTAGCTGTGTAGAATATTTGATTTCTGAAAGGGCATGTTCCGCCTCATTACTCTTCATTTAAAATAATTTTTAGCCTGTTTTCAACGTAACCACTTTGATTTGAACCTTATAATCAATTTGTTCATTTAAAGCAAATCCCTACTGGGATTTTGATTGGAATTACCTTAAATGTACAGTTTATTTTTTGAGATAACACCTTAAAACTTTATTTTCTATTGTCATGGTATTGGAATTTGTAAATTCACTAAGCCAATTTCTACTCAACCCTGAGGTTTCAGTTTAAACCTTGCTTTTCCCAGGAAACCTTTCTTAATCTACCTCCTCTTTCCCCTCTACCAATAGTGCTCTGTTTATTTATTTATTTATTTATTTACTGAGACAGAGTTTTGCTATTGTTGACCAGGCTGGAGTGCAATGGTGCCATCTCGGCTCTCTGCAACCTCCTCCTCCCAGGTTCAAGCGATTCTCGTACCTCTGCCCCCTGAGTAGCTGGGATTGCAGACGTTGTGCCACCATACCTAGCTAATTTTTTATTTTATTTTATTTTTAGTAGAGATGGGGTTTTCATCATGTTGGTCAGGGTGATCTTGAATTCTGACCTCAGGTGATCCACCCACTTTGGCCTCCTAAAGTGCTGGGATTACAGGTGTGAACCACCGTGCCCAGCCCAAGTTTAATTTTTAATTTTATTTTAAATTCTTTTTTTGGGATGATGCCTTACTCTATTGCCCAGGCTAGAGTGCAGTGGTGTGATCTTGGCTTGTTGTAACCTCAAACTCCTGGGCTAAGCAAGCCTCCTGCCTCAGCTTCACAAGTGGCTGGGACTATAGGCACGCACCACAATGCCCAGCTAATTAAAAAAAAAAATTGTAGCAATGAGGTCTCTCTATGTTGCTCAGGCTGGTCTCAAACTCTTGGGCTCAAGTGATCTTCCCACCTCTGCCTCCAACTCCCAAAGTGCTGGGATTACAGGTGTGAGCCACCACATCCAACCATTACTCTGTTTTTATCCTCAGCAAACTACTTGTCTTGTATGTGATAAAGGCTTCTTGACTTAGTTATCTTTCACTAGATTCTAAGCTCCTTGATAGAAAGGACCATATGCTGGTTATCATTGCTTTCACAATAACAAGTTCAGAGCCTGCCTCATAGTCATTCAATAAATATTGATCTTTCCTTTGCAGTCTGTATTTAGAAACTATGATCATGACCATGACGGGTACATTTCCCAAGAGGACTTTGAAAGTATAGCTGCCAATTTTCCCTTCTTGGATTCCTTCTGTGTGCTGGACAAAGATCAGTAAGTTTTAATTTTGTTTTATTTTACTGCAGCTATCCTAAAGCAGAAAATTATTATCAGAGGAGAGAAGGGAAACTTGTAATTTACATCTTGACAGCTTCAACCCTAGTGCTTTGATGAGCCAGGTTTAATTTGTCACTGATTATTTTCTTGGCGTGTATGAACATGACCTGAATGGAATCACAGGGCAGACCGTGTTGTCAGTGTTGAGCACAAGTGCATATTTGTAAATTATCCAATCACTCCACTTGCTATATTGCCTCTATTGCTTAGCTCTCAACCCCAAAAAATCTCCACCAAAAAAGAGTAGAGGAGAAATATAATTAGATCTAACCTGGGAGAGTCCTCCGCATTAGTGGACCTTGCAGGCAATCTTAAAACTCATGAGCATTAAAAAAAAAATTTTGGCCAGGCATGGTGGCTCACACCTGTAATCCCAGCACTTTGGGAGGCTGAGGCAGGCAGATCACTTGAGGCCAGGAGTTCAAGACCAGCCTGGCCAACATGGCGAAACTCTGTCTCTACTAAAAATACAAAAATTCACTGGGCGTGGTGGCACAGGCCTGTAATCCCAGCTACTTGGGTGGCTGAGGAGGGAGAATCGCTTGAGCCTGGGAAGCAGAGGTTGCAGTGAGCTGAGATAGCACCACTGTACCCTAGCCTGAGTGACTGAGCAAGACTTTGTCTCCAAAAAAAAAAAAAAAGTATTTATAGTCTTCATTAAAGCAGACGATAGCTGCAGATAGCCAAGAAGCATTCATGCTTTCTTTCTTTGATTGATCAAAGGTTGTCTTGATAAACGAAGAAAAAATATATTGCTTTTTAGTGTCAAATGATTCGTAAAAATTAAACCACTTTACAGACTAAAATGCAACTCATTAAAAGAAAATTATGATTTGAAAAAAACTGCTGAGAAATCCTTAATAATAATTTTTATTAATAATTTGATTAATTGTTAATTGTACAAGATTAGTTCCTAATTCAAAAATCACCTGTAAGGAAATGCTGGATTTTGTTTTGGTAAATGGGCAAATGAAATTACATTAAAATTCTCTAATATTTTTGCTGGTATGAGATTTTTTAAAAAATGAAATCTGGGGCCAGGTGTGATACCTCACACCTGTAATGCCAGCGTTTTGGGAGGCTGAGGTAGGAGGATCGTTTGAAGTTCCAGACCAGCCTGGGTAACATGGTGGGACCTTGTCTCTAGCCATTTTTTCTTAATTGAATTTAAGAAAATAAAATCTGTAATTCAACACACCAAGAAAAGCCTTGACACATTAACATAACTTAAAATCTTAAATTCATCTTCATTATACACCCAGAACAAAGAATACTTTTAAAATAAATTCTATTAGAAACATTAACTTCCTTCACAAAGTAAATTTAAATTTTAACTACCCACTTCTTTGCTTAGTTTGTTACTATTAGTGGCATGTAAATAGGGCATTGACTTAAACTAACTTCCCAGTCTTCATTTCTTTTATCTGTTGGTTCTAGAGACAGAATTGAGATTGTCCTAGCAAATATCTGCATCTATCTCTCTCTATATATCATCATTATCTGTACTTACTGATATCTATAGAATTGTTTTCTATGAATGAAGGTTTGAACTATTCATATCTTGCTTACATGACACTAAAGTTTTGAGTGGTTAATACTAGAAAGTCTCAAAAAGATGTTTTCTCTAAGGTACTGTTTTCCAAACGATGTTCCACAGAAGTAGCTATCAATTAGTAGTTTTGAAAAAGGAACTAACTAGTCACATGTGAGAAACACAGGGTTAAATCTCATTAAATAGGTGTCTTTACTGTGTGACTTCCCAAAGCTTTTAATAGGCTAAAGTGTGTTACGCTGTGAGTCCCTGGGAGGGGAGATGGGCTAATGTACTGTTACACAAATTTACGTAGCAAATGATGTCATAAATTTGTGAGACAATGCATTAATAAATTTATTTATCATATATATAATAAAGATTGTTTTTGGCATCTTCATTATGAAATCAGTGCCCATTCATTTGAGTGGGCAAAAGAAACAAATAGACACTTCTGTAAAGAAGACATACATGTGGACAATAAGCATATGAAAAAAAGCTCAAAATCACTGATCATTAGAGAAATGCAAATCAAAACTACAGTGAGATATCATCTCATACCAGTCAGAATGGCTATTATTATTATTATTATTATTATTATTTTTGAGACAAAGTCTTGTTCTTTCGCCCAAGCTGGAGTGCAGTGGCACAATCTCGGCTCATTGCAACCTCCGCCTCCTGGGTTCAGGTGATTCTCATTCCTCAGCCTCCCAAGTAGCTGGGATTACAGGCATGTGCCACCACGCCAGGCAGTTTTTTTTTTTTCTTTAAGTAGAGATGAGGTTCCATCATGTTGGCCAGACTAGTCCATGTTGGTCAGACTGGTCTCGAACTCCTGACCTCAGGTGATCCACCTGCCTTGGCCTCCCAAAGTTCTGGGATTCCAGGTGTGAACCACTGTGCCCAGCCAGGAATGGCTATTACAAAGTCAAAAACTTGGCCGGGTGCAGTGGCCCACGCCTGTAATCCCAGCACTTTGGGAGGCTGAGGTGGGTGGATCACGAGGTCAGGGGATCAAGACCATCCTGGCTAACATGGTAAAACCCCGTCTCTACTAAAAATACAAAAAATCAGCCGGGCATGGTGACGGGGGCCTGTAGTCCCAGCTACTTGGGACGCTGAGGCAAGAGAATGGCATGAACCTGAGAGGCGGAGCTTGCAGAGAGCCAAGATCGCACCACTGCACTCCAGTCTGGGCGATAGAGCGAGCCTCCATCTCAAAAAAAATTAAAAAATAAAAAAAGAAAGAAAAAAATAACAGATGCTAGCGAGGTTGCAGAGGAAAGGGAACACTCACACACTGTTGGTGGAGTGTAATTCATTCAACCGTTGTGGAAAGCAGTATGGCGATTCCTCAAGTAGCTAAAAACAGAACTACACTTCAACCCAGCAATCCCATTACTGGGTATATACCCAGAGGAATAGAAATCATTCTGTAGTAAAGACACAGGCATGTTGAGTGTTCACTGCAGCACTATTCAAATATCAAAGTCATATAATAATACCCATCAATAATAGATTGAATAAAGAAAATGTGGTACATATACACCATGGACTATTATGCAGCCGTAAAAAAGAATGAGATTGCCAGGCACAGTGGCTCACGCCTGTAATTCCAACACTTTGGGAGGCCGAGGCAGGCGGATCACCTGAGGTCGGGAGTTCAAGACCGGTCTGACTAACATGGAGAAACCCCATCTCTACTGAAAATACAAAAATTAGGCATGGTGGCACACGCTGGAGGCTGAGGCAGGAGAATCCCTTGAACCAGGGAGGCAGAGGTTGTGGTGAGCCAAGATCGCGCCATTGCACTCCAGCCTGGGCAACAAGAGCGAATCTCTGTCTCAGAAAAAAAAAAAAAAAAAAGAAAAAGAACGAGATCATGTCTTTTGCAGGAACATGGATGGAAGTGGATGCTATTATCCCTAGCAAACTAACGCAGGAACAGAAAACCAAATGTCACACGTTCTCACTTCGAAGTCGGAACTAAATGATGAGAACTCAAGAACACAAAGAAGGGAATAATAGACACTGGTGCCTCCTTGATGGTGGATGGTCGGAGGAGCAGAAAAAATAACTGTTGGGTGCTAGGCTGTGCCATAATTTCCCAGTAGGCTTGAGTATTTAGAATCCTGTTTTTTTTTTTTTTTTTTTTTTAACCTCCTACGCAAAATAATTTAATTATAGTACAAAAATCAAAGTTATTTTGCATAGGAGGTAAGAAAGGGATCTCAAATTCTCAAGCCTGGGGGAAAATCGTGGCACAGTAAACAGCAACAGGGAAGCCTGGGCAGGGAGTACAGGGAAGAAAGAGATGAAGTTGGACTTAGATCCGTTGATGGAGACAGAGAGTGCATTATCAGGAAGAGAGGTCTAGCAAGTTGTTGAAGATGTGGTGCAAAAATTCAGGACAACAGTCAGGGCTGGGGATGGAGATAAAGTCTTCAGCCCTACTGTAAGCTGGAGTCCGATCTTGTGAGCAAACTCTGGTGGGAACGCTTAGAGGGAGGTGAGCTTGGGGCCTGAGGAATGAGCCTTCAGGGACTCCCCTCCTACATGCAGGCATTGAAAGGAGTCAGAGGGCCCTGCAGGCGAGCTGGAGCAGGGGGAGCTGGAGAGGAAGGAGGAGAAGTGGGGTGGCATGCAATTCCAGGGTGCCTAAGGGGAGAGCGCCAAAAGAAAGACACATGTCTCCGTGTTACCTCCTGCCAATAATGAGAAAAGGCCACTGAGGATGTTCTTGGTGACAGATTTGTAGGGTTAGAAACCCAAGTGGCATAAAGAGTACCTGGAGGAAATGATAAAAGAGCCTAATGATTTCTCTTTTTGAAAACTTCGGGAGTAAAAGAAGGAAGAGAGAAAAGACACCTGTTGGAGATGGTGGCAGGACTGAGGAAGGGGATTTTTCAGCTGGGAAAGTCCTGAGCATATTTGTGAACGGGGGAAGAAACGGAAAGAGATTGAGCATAACCTGGAGGGAGGAGAGTCCCGGGAAGGCTGGAGAGTGCTGGATGGGGCAACATTTCCTCTGAGAGAGGAGCCCCAAGAGAGGACTGAGGAGGTAGAAAAGAATTCTGCCCTGGAAAGGAAAGGTGTGATCGCCAGCACATGCTAATGGACAAAAAGCAATATGGAGCTCACCTGTGTCAAGTGGATCCAATTATTATTATTATTATTATTATTTTGAGAAAGAGTCTCGCTCTGTTGCCCAGGCTGGAGTGCAGTGGTGTGATCTCAGCTCACTGCAATCTCTGCCTCCGTGCCTCAGTCTCCTGAGTAGCTGGGATTACAGGCACACGTCACCATGCCCAGCTAATTTTTGTGTTTTTGTAGAGACGGGGTCTCACCATGTTGGTCAGGCTGGTCTTAAACTCCTGACCTCAAGTGATCCACCCACCTTGGCCTCCCAAAGTGCTAGGATTACCATTACCTCCCAAAGTGCCATGAGCCACCGCACCTGGCCAACTGGATCATTTTTAATAAACAAGAAGTCAGGGTATGTGGTGAGTAGGGGTGGGAAGGTGGGAAGAACCAGAGGTTTGTTCTGTGTGGAGTAGATCTGGAAGAATTGCTCCCAGCCAGTCACAGTGAATGGGATATGAGCCACTAAGATGTGAGTGAAAATATCACCAAGGAGCCCGGACAGGGTCAAGCTGAATGAATTTGAGAATGGTCAGTCCAGTTATTATAGTTTTCTGCCTTTCTCCATCATCCTAATTCTCGCAACCTTACAGCTAGGCAAGGACTAGAAAGATGTCCTTCAGGAAGCTGCTTTTCATAATAAAGACTTTCTGTGCTGCGGTGCACAGGCCACATGTGTGCTTACATGAATGTGCTGCTGCACACACACACATGCAGGGTGCACACATACAGAATTTTCTGCTCACTGAAAAAGGCGTTGAATACCTGAAAATGCCTTTTGAGGTTCGCCCTTTCTCTGAGATGTAATAGAGAAGTGAATATTCCTCATCTGCTTTTGGCCACAAAGGTTTGGGAGGTGGGTGATTAAAGTGTGGCAACTACATAGCAACCTGATACTCAAAGATCCCTCCCTTCTTTGATTCTCTTAACAGGGATGGCCTAATTAGTAAAGATGAAATGATGGCTTACTTCCTGAGAGCGAAATCCCAACTACACTGTAAAATGGGACCAGGATTTATCCATAATTTTCAGGAGATGACCTATCTCAAACCAACCTTCTGCGAACACTGTGCAGGATTCGTAAGTCTGTTTTCCGTTGTTTTCTTACATAAGTAGTTATTTGCGCGGCATTCTGAAAGGGTAGGAAAATGATACACTAAATAAAGTTCACTGCTTTGAACCAGACGTAAAACGTGATGCCTCCCTGAAATTAAAGATTAAACACCAAAGGCAAGGTTTCGTTATTTTCTAGGAACGCAGGGCTAGCAAAAACAGGGAAGGTTGGCTGTTAACTCAAGAGAGTGGGTTTGTTTATTCATCCCTGCCAGGGAAAAGTGTTTTAATCCCTGCCCAGTGAGCCCTGGCATTATCACTAATATTCATAAGTGGTTGCAATTAAGAGGTGCATTTATCTTAGCGAGTTCCTTCCAGTTTTCATTTCATGTGGTATTAGTGACCAGAAATCCATCATGGCATGGTTCAATAATTCACAACTCAAAAAGAAGAAAAAATCTTTTTGGAGAGAAGCTGGTTATAATAATAAGTAACATTTACTGAATGCTTGATGGTAACAAAGTACTTCCATAGACATTAAGGTAACTAATCCTCATAGCAAGCCCTTGAAGTGGGTATTTTACTTTCACCATCTTGCTTATGAAGATAGAGAGGTTCAGAGAAGATAACCCAGGTTCCTGAGGATTGCACAGCTAATCATTACTGGAGCTTGGACTCTGACACAGGTGTACTGACTGTCAGCCCTGTGCTTCACCTACACCACTGCAACAAATGAAGACTGCACGCTTCCTTCCCCCACCTTCAATAATTCTTTGGGAAGTGAAGTCAGTTTTTGATCCTGGCCTTAACAGAAACTCCTGGGCCCTGAATGTCTTCCAGTTGATATCCAAGTTAAATACAATGGAAAATGCGGTATTCCAGGTGAGGGAGGCCCAGCACCCAGATGAGTATGACAATCACCCCTTTTTCTTTCTTTTCTTTTCTTTTTTTCATTTTTTATTTTTTGAGACGGAGTCTTGCTCTGTCGCCCAGGCTGGAGTGCAGTGGCACAATCTTGGCTCACTGCAAACTCTACCTCCCGGGTTCACGCTATTCTCCTGCCTCAGCCTCTCGAGTAGCTGGGACTACAGGCGCCCACCACCACACCCGGCTAATTTTTTGTGTTTTTAGTAGAGACGGGGTTTCACCGTGTTAGCCAGGATGGTCTCCATCTCCTGACCTTGTGATCCGCCTGCCTCGGCCTCCCAAAGTGCTGGGATTACAGGAGTGAGCAACCACGCCCGGCGACAGTCACCCCTTTTTTAGATGCCAGAGCTCAGTCATGTCAGCTTTATTTGGCAGCCATGTCCTCCTGTTGACTTGTTGACCCATATTGAATTTGTTGCCAATATTATACACTACCAGAAATTACATTTTTCCCATCCCAGGCTTAAAGAACTGACTTTGGGGGGCCAAATGCAAGAGTCTGTTCAAGCACACACTCCTCTGAGAATGGGTAAATAAGAAGCAGCCATTACCTCAAAGATGGTCCCAGGTGGTCATAGCAGCTGATGTGACACAGGGCAAAGCCAGTCTAACTAGCTCTCTTTATTCACTGCAGAGAAGGTGAAGTTCTTCTTTAGTATCTCCACTGGGATTGCATGACCAGATCATTTTATCATAAAACAAATGGTTGGTCAGGTGCATTGGCTCACGCACGTAATCCCAGCACTTTGAAAGGCCAAGGCAGGCCGATCACCTGAGGTCTGGAGTTTGAGACCAACCTGGCCAACATGGGGAAAACCCATCTCTACCAGAAATACAAAAATTAGCAGGGCATGGTGGCAGGTGCCTGTAATCCTAGCTACTCAGGAGGCTGAAGCAGGAGAATCATTTGAACCTGGGAGGTGGAGGTTGCAGTGAGCCAAGATCGTGCTACTGCACTCCAGCCTAGGCGACAGAGCAAGACTCAGTCTCAAAACAAAACAAAACAAAACAAAATGATCCCCTTTTTCATGTTTCTCTAGTTTCTCTATTCTGATGGAAATCTTTGGAAGTACTTAGACCTGAAAGTTCTGATGTAGGATGGGGCCATGTGTAACACACTCCTACAGAGTGGGACCCAGTGAACAAAAGGTCAGGCTGCTGGGCCATGGCATGGCTCAGCCAAAAGTCAGGATGATGCATCTGTCTTTTGGTGGGCTGTGAGAGTCAGAAGGCCCTTACCAAATCTCAAGGTCCCGGGTGCTTTGGCATGGACCTGCAGTCCCAGGTGCTCGGGAGGCTGAGGCAGGGGGATAGCTTGAGCCCAAGAGTTCGACTCTAGCCTGGGCAATATAAAGAGACTCCCGCTGCTGCCATCTCTAAATATAATAATAATAATAATAATAATAATAATAATAATAATAATAATAATAAAAACTCAGAAAGGCATGGTGGCTCATGCCTATAATCCCAGCACTTTGGGAGGCCGATGCAGGTAGATCATGAGATCAGGACAGGAGATGGAGACCATCCTGGCTAACACAGTGAAACCCCATCTCTACTAAAAATATAAAAAATTAGGCAGGTGTGGTTGGTGGCGGGTGCTTGTAGTCCCAGCTACTCAGGAGACTGAGGCAGGAGAATGGTGTGAACCCGGGAGGTGGAGTTTGCAATGAGCCGAGATCGCACCACTGCACTTCAGCCTGGGCAACAGAGCAAGACTCCGTCTCAAAAAACAAACAAACTCAAGGTCTTATCTCTCTGCTCTCGAGTCCTTCTGTCCTGTTCCTCCCTTTTACAGAGGCCCTGGTTCTGTGGGAGCAGCAAGGTAGACTTTCTTGGAAGTTCCACACCTGTCCCCCTGACTCATTGGAGCAGAGATGCTGGTGCTGCATTCTTGACACAGCTGTGATGAAGTAGAAAGCTCTGGACCTGGAGTCTGGAACCCTGGGTTAAATTTCTGTTTTGCCCTTGCTAACTCTATGTCTTTGACCAAGTCATTCACATCTTTGGGTCTATTTCTATCTGTAAAAGGGAGTTAATACTTACCCACCGTGTTGTTGCATGATAAAATACTATTAGACATGTTGCATGTCACATGACTTGGAGTACACATTTTTTATGTATTCCTTGATACTTTGAGAGTTTAATTGAAATTTATTCATTTGAAATTTTTACAGCTATTTTTGTTTTTAAAATATATTTAATTTTATTGGTACGATTTGATTTGATCTTTACTGACACTCATGTTAAAAAGCTCATTGGTTTTCAAAGGAATTTATAACTATAGCTCTATAGATGTGTCATTGAAAGGAATTGTGGGAGAATGGTTCCAGTGCCGGAACCATCTGCTTTTAAAATAAATGCCATTTTAAGGTTAAGGAAGACAAACAGACTTGCTCTGCAGAAGATTTATTTTAGAATTAGAATTCCAGAACTGAAAGAGTGTTAGTAATTCCCTTATTTTGTAGATGAAGAAACTGAGGTCTGGAGAAGTTAAGTGACTTCCCCCAAGGTCACACAGATCATTAGCAGCAAAACCATGAGTCACACCCAGGTCTCCTGACTCTCACTCCACTGCTCCTTACACCATAATTACTCCAAATATGACAGCAGCCGGTGGTCTCAAATCCAAGGACTGTGGGAAATACTCCCGCATACCCATCCACATGAGTTCATCCTCTCCTGTTCTTGGCAGGCACACTGGCCCAGTGCCTCTTCCTAGCTACTGTTTGTTCCTGGCTATTAAGTAAGCATTAGCAAACCTACCTCCTCACCCCCACCCCCAGCACTCTTGCTTGACTGTATGTTTTTCAGCAGTTCCTGCAGCAATGCTAATAATGTAACATATCTGGATATTAGGATGTCTCTTCTTAAATCTTATCCTTTCTTGTCCCACCTCAGTGCCTTTGCTCACACATAGAGTATGCACGAGCAGTGGCTTCCTGTCTTTCCCTCAAGTGACACATTCTTCTTGCCCTCACTAGCTATGAGACCTTGCCAACGGACTTTACCTCTCTGCAGGTCAGTCTCCTTGTCTGTAAAAATGAGAAAAATATTATTACCTATACCATAAAGACATCATGAGCAATTAAACAAGCTAATATGTATAAAGAGCCTAAAACTGTGCCTCTCACATAGCAAGAGTTCAAGAAATGTTAGCTATCATCATTATGATTGCTATTATCATTACCAAGGGCTCTGGAGAAAGAATTTCCAGGTTGTGGGAGATTGGAAATTATCTAACTTCCTGGATCATCACATTCACCTTTTACAAAAGAGAAGCAAACTAGATTATCGTAAAGCTCAAGCTGTGATGATCCTGGCCACCACTGCCCTTTTCTGGATCATGCCCCTCTGTCTTCCAGCCATCTTTGCTTCTACTTAGTTGTCAAATAATCCTTCCTGTCCCCAAGACAAAATATTGCTCTGTCCTAGGAGACATTTGCATTTTATTTATTTGTTATTATTTTTTTCTTTGAGATAGAATCTCTCTCTGTTGCCAGGCTGGAGTGCAGTGGATCTTGGCTCACTGCAACCTCTACCTCCCAGGTTCAAGTGATTCTCCTGCCTCAGTCTCCTGAGTAGCTGAGACTACAGGCATGCACCACCATGCTCAGCTAATTTTTGTATTTTTAGTAAAGATGGGATTTCACCATGTTGGCGAGGATGGTCTTGATCTCTTGACCTCGTGATCCACCTGCCTCGGCCTCCCAAAGTGCTGGGATTATAGGCATGAGCCACCGCACCTGGCCGACATTTGCATTTTAATATGTATTCTGAAGGACCAAATAGCTGTTCAGGCTCAAAGGAATTTTAGTTTTCTACTTGCAGAAGTTCCTTGTCAAGAAGAAGTAAGGAGTTTTCCTGTACTCTTGAGTCACTTCACATTGGCTGTGACTTACTCTTCTGCAAGAGCGGGACATGCTGCCCACATGTGGGGGCATTGTTCGCTTATAATACACTGTGAACATTGTGAACGGCACCCCCATCAGTCCCAGTGGGCCCTGCTTTTTCGACATTATTTTATTAAGTAGATAATAGCCACCTAACCCAAACACGAAAAGGTTAGCAATAGTTCTTCTCCAACTTGAGCTAAGCCCATTTAATTACCCATACTGTACACCTCTGGTGAATCTGTCACCCCGTGCAAGATCGGTGGGGAGGCACAGAAGGGCATGGCAAGGCCCTCTTCTTTATGGTGTTTAGGAGTCTGTCTGGAGAGCGAAGACACCACCGCCAGAATGTTGCCCCTGAATCCCCCGGGCAAACGCTCCCTCGTGGAACTGTGGGCCCTCACATCTCGCCTCAGGGATTTGTCACTTCCTACTCGTTAACCACAAGGAAGTCACAGACTCCTTGATTGGTAGAATCTGAGCTTTTTCGACATCTCCTACAGCCCTGGCACAGGCCAAACATAGAGCAAATGCAGAGAATGAAGACATGAATAACTAAGATCATTTCCTCTTCTGTATTTTTCCATGGGACAAATACTACTCAGAAAAGCAAAATCCAAATGCTTTCATGTGAGGCGCGCTTCTTCCATTGCTTCATTTCCTGTAGTGGGTACCAAGAGCAGCTAGTGTCATTAAAAAGAGGGAGCCAGGGGCTCCCAAAGACCAAGTGGCCATCTCCTCTGTACTTTTTGCCGAGAGCGCATCAGGCCAACGTCTGGCGCATTAAACTTTAGTAGCTTCCCATCCCGGCTCCCAGTTGGCTCCAAGAAAGAAAAGGGAAATGAAACTCATGTTATCACCATAGCTGGAAGGGGCCCAGAGAGGGTTCTTCTATCTGGCAGGAAGGGTGTTAAGAGTGGCTGCATCCTGTTTGTGCCTGGCTAGTCATGAAGCTTCCCAGGACTTCCTTCTCAGTGGCCTTGTTTTCCTTCCAGATCTATCCTCAGATTCCCTGACATTCCTTTGT
This sequence comes from Piliocolobus tephrosceles, assembly GCF_002776525.5. NCBI lineage: Eukaryota > Metazoa > Chordata > Mammalia > Primates > Cercopithecidae > Piliocolobus > Piliocolobus tephrosceles. The sequence goes on from NC_045448.1 coordinate 33,578,981, forward strand.
CTTTTGTTACAGCTCTGGGGCATAATCAAGCAAGGATACAAATGCAAAGGTAAATCAATGTTATTTTGTTAAAATTTTTAAAATGTGACATTTTGGTTAAGAATCAAATTTGGTTAAACTACAAAAGCTCTTGACATTATTCAGAATTTCAGTCTTTTGGGTCAACGGCAACTGAGAATGATTGCCTCTGAGGAGGAGTTCCTGGAGTTTTGGAGAGCTAAAATTGGAATTTTATAGCTTGTTACAAACCACTCTTATCAACACACATAAATCTAGTTCTTTTGAATCAGACGCATCCAGTAAAGGTGGGAATTCTGAGTGGGACAAGCCTAGCTAAAATACTGTATATAAGAAAGTTTTCCTTCAAAGAAAAACACTACTTACTATTTCTATAATCCATAGGCACTTCTTCCCACTCACACTTAGCTATTCTTTTCTCTACTAAATCACACAGATGGTAACAGAAAACAAGGAGAAAACTTAAAATGTATTTTTGTCCTTTTCAGTGAATGCATTCCTCTATATTTCCCATTTAATTAAGTTTATAAACAATTGAATCAAATATATTTGCCAAATGCTATATGCATGTATATTAAGCATTTAGGAATGTGTTGCTACTTGTACATATATGATCAAGTACACATTATTGTAGTTTAAGAAGTTGCTGGACACTATGCGGACAGTTTATATGGTTCTTTTAAGAATCTTACAAAGCTTTTGAAAAATATAATAAAACTACAAAAAGAAACATCTTAATCACAGAATACCTTCAGATGAATGTTGTTCCCCTAGGATGCCTTTTTTTCTCCAGTTATTTTCCAGTATTTGCTCCTCATTTTGCATGAACAAAAAGCTTCCCAAATCTCAATGGAAGCCACTGTTTAATGCTCAGAAGTACCTTCCCATTAGTGCTTCTCTATCACTTGCCTTGGTCTAACTTAGATTTTTACTTTCAAGCAGCAAAGATACTGCAAGAACTTACTGCCCAGCAGTGAGTCATTTGTTTTATTCCGCTTTCTATCCTCATACCCTAAAATACACATACACACACACACACACACACACACGCAATTTTATAAAGATGAAAATATATTATACCGTTGGATTATCTCTTGTATTTTCTTAATGGCATATAAAGTGAAAAAAAAACTAATTAAAATAAATTGAACACGTCATTAGACTTTTTGGAAACAAGATCACTTAGGGGAAAATGGGTATTGGAAATAGTTAGAAAGGTCCTCTTTGACGATAGGAGAGAAATGATGATCTCTATTCAATGATTCTCAGTGAAGTGTAGGACCCTCACCACAGGAAATAATTGTGAACCACCATCTGAAGTGGCCACATTTTTCTACCCCAAGTAGTAATTAACATTCTATTACCTTATCTAAAACATCCTAATGGGCAATTTCACAGACTCTGCTACATGCCCTTTCAAAGCCATAAGCAAACATAGAACATATTTACTGAGCATCTGCCCATCTTGTATTCTGTTTCTATACAAAGGAAGGAAGCAGAAGATGTAATCACTGGCCCTGAAAGGTTTTGGAAAATGAAGAAGAGTAAAAAAGTCCAGACAAGTGCTGAATGGAGGAACACCTCACAATAAATGATCAGAGGCAGCAGTTGGCCTGGGAGAGACTAGAAGCTGAGGCTTCTTGCCCTCATCCTGCCTTAGGCTCTCTTTGTGGGGATTCCATCTAAGCCTGGGAAAGACTCTCAACCCCATTTGATTTGCATTTAGTTTTGGGCAAAGGCAACTGACCTCTCAGGCTGGACTCTTATTTGCTCCCTAGGCACAGTTACTCATTAGGTCCTCAATTGCATAGAGAATCAAGCTGAGCAAATGTAAGAGAATTTTCGGAACCTCAGGAAGGCAAGTGTGGACCAACGGCCCCTTTCCAGATGCTAGACACACTGCATGGGCCTGAGCTCAACTCTGAAATTCAACACAGAAACTGGGGTTGGGGAGGGGAGGGCTGAAACATCAAGTGCCACCCTGGAAACTCAATCAACATCAGACACACTAATCATCTGCGACACCCTTGGAATTTTTCAGACTGTGGAGCCAATTGTCACAAACAGTGCAAAGACCTCCTGGTTCTGGCCTGCAGGAGATTTGCCCGGGCGCCCTCCTTGAGCAGTGGTCATGGGTCACTGCCTGGAAGCCCCTCGCTGCCCCCAGGTAATGCCCTCTACCTTCTTTGCTGCCGTGGTCTCTCTCTGCTTGCCTCCTCACACTTGGACCTCATTTAGGTTCTAGGTCTAAACCCAGTCTCTCTAAATGCTAAGTAAGGCCTTCTTTAGGGTGAGCAGCAGTGGCTAAACCCTTGAATCATCCTTGCTTCTCTCTGCTTTCCAGTCTCAGGAACATGTAGCTTGCCTACGGCTAATTGAGTTCTATTCCTTGTCGGTTCCTCTAGGACCTTGCATGCCAGACTCGTGCTGTTTGCACTATCCTTGATGCTTTGCTATCAAGCAGTCAGATGTCAAATAATCACCATCCTCTTTCACTTCCAGCACAGGATGAGGTGTTTGAGTTCCCTGGAGTCACTGCTGGACACAGGGATTTAGACAGTAGAGCCATCACACTGGTTACAGGCTCTTCTCGCAAGATCTCCGTGAGGCTACAGAGGGCCACCACCAGCCAGGCCACCCAGACTGAACCTGTCTGGTCAGAGGCTGGCTGGGGGGACTCAGGGTCCCACACCTTCCCTAAAATGAAATCCAAGTTCCATGACAAAGCAGCAAAGGACAAAGGCTTTGCCAAATGGGAAAATGAGAAGCCCAGGGTGCATGCTGGTGTGGACGTTGTAGACCGGGGCACGGATTTCGAACCTGACCAGGATGAAGGAGAAGAGACCAGACAGGATGGTGAGGTAAGTGCTAGGTCAACCCACAGAGAAAACCAGAAGAAGGAGGCTGAAAGTGCTGAGATGAGCGTGACAGAGGGTCTGGGGGGCAGCCTGGTAGTTCTGAAAGCAGAATGGTTGGGAATGAAGACATGTATCACTTTTAGTCTTGCCACTGGCTAGCTATGTGGTCCTGGCCATATGTTTCTTCTTTCCGGATCTCAGTTTCATGATGTAAAAAATTGAACCAGATCGAGTTCTGAAACCTAGTGAAGGCTGTCGTGTATGCGTACTGAAATGATGCCCCAGAAGCTCATGACTATATATCCAAGATACCAGTACACAATACAGATCAGCTTGGTTTTCCAAGCTAGAACCAGGGCCAGAGTCAAGAAAGGCAGTGGAAGCAAAAGACTTTTCGATAAAGGAGAATTGGAAACTTTTGACTTTACTCAAAAGAAGCTTTTGACAGCATCATGGAAAAGGGGGTGGTAAGAATCAGAGATACACGGCCCTTGAGGATCTCTAAACCAGGCTCTGCCTCTGCGTGAGCAAAATCATGCAAAGTAGGATGCAGATGGAATTTGTTAGAGTATGCTGACATAGAAATTGATTCAAGATGGAGTTAGATAAATTTATTAGTTAACAGTCTATAGTGTATTAAGAGAAAGGATTTGAGAAAATTGGCATCATATTCCTAACGTTTAAAGCAATGTCATGGAGGACAGCCATTGCCGCCCTGTCAAATCGTTCTCATAAACAGAATATTGGGTTAGGCAGAGATCCTACTGGATCAAGCCAGTGCTCTTTAGTCTTATGGGTGGTCCTCCACATTGCACTCTTCAGGAGACCTAAACACACCTCTCCATACATCTCTCCATGATGAGAAAAACTCCAATGACCTTTAACCAGAAATCCCCCTAGTTCCTTCCTGATTGAAGGCAGTACATAAGGAGGCCACCCATTATCTCTGGTCATACAAGGTTTATTGTAAGTTTCTGCTGAAACACTTTTTTTGTTTCTTATAACATCTACTTTTAAAAACAGCTTTGAGATGTAATTCACATGCCATGAAACTGACCCATTTAAAAGGATACAATGTAGTATACTTTCAGTATGCTTTTAGCGTACTCACAAAGTTATGCAACCATCACTACAATCTAATTTTAGAACATTTTCATTATTCCAAAAAGAAATCCTACACCCATGAGTAGTCACTCTCCCCCACCTCACCCCAGCCCTAGGCAGCCAACTAATTTATTTTCTGTCTCTATAGATTTGCAACACCCACTTTTATTTTTAACATTTCCCCCACTGATCATCTTGGCAACTGTATCAGTCCTATCCCCCCACTTCTTTTACTGGCCTAGCACAGTTCAAGCTGGGAATATAAATGGGAATAAGAGAAAGATCATGATTTGGTGCCAACAGCTCTTAACCTGACATCTATTTAATGACTTCAGGGGGTTCATGACAGCACTTTATACTTTATGTAAAATTATACATGAACATATGCTCACTTCTGGGAAGAGGAGTCCATGCATCAAACAGATTCTCATGCGGGTATGTGATCCAAAAAAGCAAAGAATCATTGTGCAAGAAGATTTTCTGGATTCCCTGTCTAGTCACCCCGTACACCAACTCAGAGGCTATTTCCATGGGTGCTGTGCTGCCCCTGGAATCTCAGAAAAAGAGCTTCTCCAGGTTGATGGCAAGACGCCTACCAGAGTGCTCAGGATGGCACCCACCTCATGGGCATCTCTGAATTCAGAGGAGAACCTGCTTTTGTTAAACAAATAGTGAAATTGGCCGTGAGCTCACTACTATTGGCCTCTCACAGTTCAAGTTACTTAAACTGTGCTTCTGAGTTAGGAGAAGTTCACAGCCTATTGGGTGTAAGACAATCACATAGGTAAGATTTCCTGATCATTAATCTCTATAAGGAAATATAAACAAGTATCTGGGTTTTAAAAAAAATTTAAATTTGTTTTCTGGAAATTGAACTTTTATATTCAAATGGTCTCTTATCCTTTCTGTGTTCTTATCTCTCTCTCTTTTTTTTTTGACAGAGTCCCACTCTTTCACCCAGGCTAGAGTGCAGTGGCACAATCTCGCCCCGCTAGTCTTTTTTTTTTTTCAGTAGAGACAGGGTTTCACCACGTTGGCCAGGCTGGTCTCGAACTCCTAACCTCAGGTATTCTACCTGCCTCGTCCTCCCAAAGTGCTGGGATTACAGATGTGAGCCATTGCGCCCGGCCATGTTTTTCTCTCTTAAAGCACAGGGATGATTCACTGACCCCAAGTATTTAATTTCATCTGTGCTAATTAATGAAGGAAGTATGCTCTTGCATGCATATGTATGGTATATAGTCTCAGTCCCATTGAAATCAGTAACAAATGAGATGTTTGCCCTGTTTAGGGAATAAGCTAGAAGGAAAAACAAAATGACAAAATTATACCCAGGGGTTGAATATGTAGACAAAGGAGTTTTTAAATTTAAGATTTTTTTTTTCTGCCAGGCGAGACCAATAAATGGCATTAGGAGCACTGACCTACACATTTATTATTTAGTATCAGATGATGTTTGTGAGTCCTGTAGTTAAAAACTGTAGAATGCAGAAAAGGTACTTGTGTTTGTAATCGTGTATTTCCTCCAACAGAGTTCTAGGATTTATAGTCATTTTAAAATATAAGGGTATGAACATTTTCTGTGGCAGTGTACCTCATCTCACCGATGACCACAGAGCCCCTGCATGTCAGAACAGGTCAAGATTACTCTCTTGGCAGTAAGAATACATGTATTTCCTTTAAACTTCTTTTATTTTCCTTTATCTTCTACTAAATTAAATTTAGTCAACAAATATTTATCATAAAAGCATTGGGAAATGCTGACTAAATAAAATGGAATATGTTTGTGAATATATGTCATATACATATATAGTCATACATATGTACATATACATATGTAGACTGACAGGTTTTCTCAGTGCCCTTATGCACTAATTTACACTGTGGATTTCTTAGAGGGAAACCTTTTAACAAGAATCATTTTGAGGGACTAATGATTTGTGGTATACCCTTTAAGGTCAACATCCTAGTTGGACTCCATATAGGAGTCTTCAAGAGTTCATGTGCTGGGTGAACTACGTGATCTCTCTTTTTTTTTTTTTTCTGAGACAAGATCTCACTGTCCCTTAGGCAGGACTGCAATGGTGCAGTCATAGCTCACCACAGCCTCGAACTCCTGGGATCAAGCGATCCTCCCATCTCAGCCTCCTAAGTAGCTGGGCCAGCAGGCATGTGCCACCACACCCAGCTGGTTTTTATTTATTTTTTGTAGAGACGGGGTCTTGCTATATTTACCAGGCTGGTCTTGAACTCCTGGTCTCAAGTGATCCTCCCACCTTAGCCTCCCAAAGTGCTGGGATTATAGGTGTGAGCCACTGCACCTCGCTACCTATGTGATCTCCTAATTCCCACTAAATCCTGAGACTATGAGGTACTGATCATTTCAGATATTCCCTCAAATTCATCTGAAAAACTGCTTTCTAGGAACATTCTTACTTTGTTACATGAGATCCAGCCATGCAATAGGTTCCAATTTGTGTTTCAGGATGGCTGACTTCAGGCTGTGGAAACTGAAGGCAATAATGTTGGCTTTTGGAAGGGCAAGATGAAAAACTCTGAAGAAAGCTCTGACTCTCAGGAAGTTATCTGGAAAGATACCTGGATGTTTACTGCCTTGGGACACTGTGGGATCTCCATGTTTGGACTATGGGACAGAGAATTGACCCTAACTATGAACTATTTATTTCCTGCTCCCCTACCCCTAGTTAAGTGCCACAAACACTGTGTTATGTAGTCAGTACTTTTTTCATGTATCTTTCTCTAGAGCCATTTATATACGGGTGAAACGAAAGCTTTTTTGCATGTACTTGATACTCATTCTGTAAACTCAGACTTCGCTTTTTTTGTGAGAATATCCTTTCAATACTTTTATAAACTTTTGTGTGTGCTGTGGCGGGGAACAGTTAACAAGGGAGATGATTTAGAGGTTTTTTTGTTTTGTTTTGTTTTTGTTTTTTGGTGTGCCTTTTGGATGGGACCAGGACTTAACATTTTCCTGAGGACAGGGAAGCTCTTCAGACACTGGAATACAGTGATTCTTCTAATGATGGGCAACTGCAATGAGAAGCTATTTACATTGTTCCTACCATGTTGCTATGATATGTAACAAGTCACACATGTATATATCACACAAGTCTTACCATTTCTGCATCACTAGGAAGCTATGGCATGGTCGTGAAAACTCTCCTAATACTTATAATAGCCATGGAAGAAAATTATGCTTGTCCCTTCTGACTGGTTTAAGCCATCTTTCTTAAGATTCCTGAAGTAGAAATAGCAATTAAGAAATAAATTCAAGTTTTGAAGGTTAACATTTAGCAGAAAAACAAACCATTGAATCAGCTAGTAGGTGATATGCAAAACAACCATCAATTTTTTAAAAGTCAAGAATTTCATGAAAAAACAAACAAAAAACCCACAAACTTTCGGTTGTAAAAGAGAACTCTTGTTCTCTTCCTAAGAAACGGCCTTCCACAATTAAAGAATATTCATAGAAAGAAAATAATCACAAATCATATTTGATTAACATTTCATTTAAGCTTTTAAAATATCAATCTTTTAAGTAGCTCCAATTTACCCAAAATAACTAGTTATGGTTCTATTTCTTCCATGATTAGAGGAGAGAGAACTTGATTCAAGATACTGAAAAACAGAGATGGGACTGAGCCTGTGAATGACAAGAATGATCTGTTACCAGGTGACTAGTCGGAAACTACTCCACAGAGGTGCACTGGTCTGCATTTGGGGGCTAATGTGTATATATTCCATTTAAAATGGAATTTGTTTGTATTTGGGGCAGTCTTCAGTAAAGCCTTTCTCCTTTCTTTTCTCCATTGAGGACAGTTCTGCTCAGCAAAATTGTTGATTACCTGTTCTGGCCAGGTCCCATGCTATATGCACAAAGTTAAGAAAAACTTGGTCTTGGCCCTTGGGAGCTGACAGCCCATGGGCATTAAGGCAAAGTGGTTCCAGTGATTTAAAATATGGTTCCAAATATGCTAAAACCAACTTGTGCCAACCAGATTTACAGATTGGAAATACCGCAGATGAAGTGAAGAGATCAGTTGAGGGAGCTGTGATTAAGCTGGATAATAAGAGAACACGCCACCTGTAAGCACTCAGAAGGCAGTCATCCCTAGATGTTGGTTTCATGTATATTACACTATCTGCTACTACCCATAAATGCAATGATATGCATGTTAACAACATTAAAAACAGAAAATAGCAATCTAAGTACAGGAAAGCTTTTTTGTGTGTTTAAAAAAATGGAAGAAAATTCAGGAAGAAACGTGTTAATAAACATTGTACTATTCTTTTGCTTCTCAAAGGAATTATTCACTTGCCACTTTGGTTATTTTTGAGTTTTCATACATAGGAAGTTTTATATTGTCAGCCTTCCTATGACAAAGATACTAAATGTAAAAATAAAAAAGAACAAATAACTGTATATACATATATAAATTACATATGTGCCTGTATATTGTGTGTGTATATACACAGTAAGTCCTCATTTGTCCCTAGATTCTTGGAAACTGCTACTTTAACAACTTGAAGTTGGTCTTGAAACAACTATAACAAGACCAACTTTTTTTCTCATCAACGTTGTAATGAAAGGAAATTGAATGAAATCACCTTGTGGAGGACCAGTTTGAACACTTCATTTGACTTAAAGTTGCTGTTCCCAAGAACCTACAGACCATGTTAAGTGAGAACTTACTGTATACATGCACGCACACACACACACCCCTACCTATTATTACTTTGCTGAAGAATAATTTAAGTCTATGACAAAACTGCCTTATAATTTTGATTATCTCATTTACTGACAACCAATGACTCTGATGTTTTCAATCTATCAATTTCCCATAATCAGTAAAATAAACAAAATAGGCAAATCCATGATGGCGCAAAAAGAACAATCACAATTGACTCCTCCAGACCTTAATTTTGTAGGTTTGATGATCACTGTCACCCAGAAAATTGAAAGAAAAAACAAAAGCAAACTCTTAACAATGAAAATGAGGTATGAGGGCAGGATTTATTAAATGTTTTAATTGCATCTTCATTGGAGCATCTACGAATTGACTGATGCTTTCTCAGATCTGCCTAAACCAGAGAAGCCATGATTGGTTATTTGAACCCTTATGTTGAGTGGATATCCTCTGAAGCAATAATGTCCCCACATTTTCATGGTAAGTCTGTACAATGGACAGTGGAGTTTGCAATTTAAAAATGAAGGCAGGACTTCTCAGAAGAGAATGTCAAACTGTTATTGATGGTAGGAAGCTTAATTACTCCTAAGATAAATATCTTAATTTTGCCAAAATATATAAAGCTCTAGAATGACTGAGGAAATCAATTCAGTGAAACTGCACCACAAAAGTGTACCTTCAGCACGCAATTCCCAACCAGATTGAAATCTCATCTTGGCTGCTTATAGTCATGGAATCCTGGGCGAGTCAGGTACATCTATTTGAGCCTCAATTTCTTCATTTGAAAAAGAGAGATTTCACCACCCTCTTCAACTACTTCATAGAGTTTTGGTAAAGATCAGGTCAGATAATATATGTAAAAGTATTTGTAAAGACCTTATGTTGTTATTATTTTGCAATTAAGCAGGATTCTTCTCTAAAATTGTTTCAAGAGCCCAGATTTTCTGTATATTATATGGCTGTGTATTTGGAGGCTCTAAACCCAATATTTAACTAAATTTTCTGTTAAAAAAAGATTTATGGTGGCTCACGCCTATAATCCCAGCACTTTAGGAGGCCGAGGTGGGTGGATCATAAGGTCAGGAGATCAAAACCATCCTGGTTAACATGGTGAAACCCCGTCTCTACTAAAAGTACTAAAAAAAAAAAAAAAAAAAAATTAGCCAAACGTGGTGGTGCACACCTGTAGTCCCAGCTATTTGAGAGGCTGAGGCAGGAGAACGGCATGAACCTGGGAGGCAGAGCTTGCCGTGAGCTGAGCAGAGATGGTGCCACTGTACTCCAGTCTGGGCGAAAGAGCAAGACTCTGTCTAAAAAAAAAAAAAAAAAAAAAAAAAGATTTAAACAGAAGTATTAATGAAAATAGTCAAAAGAGATTTTCTTATTTCTGGCACTATGTGTGTGTAGGATTAGTTCTGGTTTGATTGTAATACTGACTAGTCTTGTCCTGTTTGAAAATAGACCAGCAAGATTAAGAAACCAAATGGGTAAAATGTAAATGAAGTTAGAGAAAAATCCATATACTGGGTATATGTAAATGGGATAAAACACAAATATATTTAAAAGGCTGGCTCTTAAAAGAATTTATTAGTTTGCTACAGGGAGACAGGAGGAAAACAAACGCTACTTTTTAAAATAAAAAGCATCTACTTGATAACTGGAATATATTTTACAACTATTGAAGCTGGGTAAGTATAGGAAACTACTTGGCATTTTAAGCCTTAATCAGGAAATGGCTTCCTCCTGGCTGCATCCAAAACGTGCTGGCCTAAGTCTAGAGAGCACTCAGACCTCAAACAAAAATGATTATCTTGTGTCTTAAAAATGTTACTAGCATATCATGTTGGAATTCATGCCCATTCAGAATCTAAGTGACATGCAGTTTATCCACAGGAGCATAAAGGAAGAATTACTTGGAGCATTCTACAAGGCAACTGGCCTGAACACCTCAAAAAGAAAATATCATGAACAGATAAAGGAGGGAAAGGGCAATTTTGGATCAAAAAAGATTGAATGAAACACAATAGTGAAATGCGATGTTATAAACCTTGATTGGATTCTGTGTCAAATATTGAAGAAAGCAGTGGCTCACGCCTATAGTCCCAGTGCTTTGGAAAGCTGAGGCAGGAAGACTGCTTAAACACAGGAGTTCGAGGCTGCAATGAGCTATGACTGTGCCACTGCAATCCAGCCTGGGCAACAGAGCGAGACACTGTCTGGATTAAAAAAAATAATAAAAGAAAAAAGTAAAGCAGGCATTTGCGGGGGCAACTGGAAAGATTTAAATATGGAGTATAGGCCAAGTGCAGTGCCTCATGCCTGTAATCCCAGCACTTTGGGAGGCTGAGGTAGGCAGACCACTTGAGGTCAGGAGTTCGAGACCAGCCTGGTCAACATGATGAAACCCCGAAAAAACCACAAAAAATACAAAAATTAGCCAGGCGTGGTGGCACACGACTGTAATCCCAACTACTTGGGAGGCTGAGGCAGGAGAATAGCTTGAACCAGGGAGGTGCAGGCTGCAATGAGCCAAGATCACGTCACTGCACTCCAGCCTGGGTGACAGAGTGAGACTCTGTCTCAAAATAAATACATAAATAAATAAATAAACAAATAAGGAGTCTATATTAATTGAACTATTGTATGAATGTTAACTCACTTCAGTGTGGTAACAATTTTATGGTTATGTAGGAGAATCTCTCTCTTCAGGAGAAGTAGTTAGGGATAGAGTATCAATATTTGCAACTTTCAGAGGGTCAAAATTTTTTTAAGTTTCTTTTTTCTTTTTTTTTTTTGAGACGAAGTCTTGCTCTGTCGCCCAGGCTGGGGTGCAGTGGCCGGATCTCAGCTCACTGCAAGCTCCGCCTCCCGGGTTCACGCCATTCTCCGACCTCAGCCTCCCAAGTAGCTGGGACTACAGGCGCCCGCCACCTCGCCTGGCTAGTTTTTTTTTTTTGTATTTTTAGTAGAGACGGGGTTTCACTGTGTTAGCCAGGATGGTCTCGATCTCCTGACCTCGTGATCCACCCGTCTCGGCCTCCCAAAGTGCTGGGATTACAGGCCTTAGCCACCACGCCCGGCCTAAAGTTTCTATTTGTGCAGAAAGATAAAAAGAATGTGGGAAAATACCAAAATGTTGACTCTAGGTAAAGGGTACATAGATGTTCATTGTACTATTTTTTTAAACTTTTATAAAGGTTTGTGATTTTTTAAAAAGTTGGGGGAAAATGAATCATTATTCCTTCTCTTACTGGAAATCATTTAAAAAAGCATCACTGAGAATAAAAACAAAAAACAATTTCAATTTGCAGAAAAGGCTGGTGAGAACTGAAATCCTGGCCCAACAAAGGAAAGATGGTCAAGAGCATCAGGGACTTGCAGGAAGGAGGACAAGGACTGGCATCGCTCTGGGAGAGAAGGATTCAGTAGCTGCAAGTATTTAAAACATACACACAAGACCGGGTGTGGTGGCTCACCTATGCAATTGCAGCACTTTGGGAGGCCGAGGTGGATCACTTGAGGCCAGGAGTTCAAGACCAGCCTGGTTAACATGCTGAAACTCCATCTCTACTAAAAATACAAAAATTAGCTAGGCATGGCAGTGCACACCTGAAATCCCAGCTACTCAGGAGGCTGAGGCAGGAGAATCGCTTGAACCCGGGAGGCGGAGGTTGCAAGTAAGCAAAGATCATGCCACTGCACTCCAGCCTGGAGTGAGATTCCTCCTCAACAGACACACACACACACACACACACACACACACACACACACACACCAGGCTGCAGCAAATATCCCGCTCAGAGAGAAGGAGCACACTCTGAAGTGCAAATCCTCAATCCTTGTTTACAACAGAAGAATCAAGGACATGTTAGCCGGTGGCAGGAGCTTCCCGGGCCTGTTTGGTTCTGAGAAGCAGGAGAGCCAGGGCACACTGACAAGCAATATTTGCTAGAAGCAATCTGCCTCTGTGACAGCAGAATGCCAGAGGGTCTTTATGATGAAAAAACCAAAAAAATCCCATAGTTGCCAGTGCCCAGCAAGATGTTAAGACTAACTGAACTCACACTCAAAACCTAGGATCGTAAGAGAAATTTGACCGGGCCTGAACACCACCCTGGTTCCTTCCCTAGAGGAACTTCCCACAGATTTTGAATAAAAGCTCAAAATTAAAACAGAGGTAAAACCAAAACCAAGGGAATATGAGAAGATAAAAAGAGGACATGTCAGAAAACTCACCAGACAACAAAATTGCTACAGAGCATATGAAAATTGTTTCTCCAAGAATTAAAGCTACTTAATGAATTTCTGCTTCACAGAAATCATGGTAATAATAAATGCTTACTGTTTTATGTTACTAGGTATTAGGGTATTTTGCTACACAGTACACATGAATATAATATCCTACAAGGCAATTAAACCATAATCTTTGATGTTATCTTCTCTACTAGACAGAAATAATTTACGCCTCTACCTGATAAAAAACTGTTGCATCTTAACGATTTTCTGGAAGTTAGAAACTGAGACCTAATCCTCAGTAAACAGTAAATGAAACAAAATTACATTCCCCTAAAGAAGGTTCCTATATCTCTGTACTATTGACATTTGGGGACAGAGAATTCTTTTTTGGGAAGTGGGAAGGGGGCTGTCCCTTGCACTGTAGAGTATTTAACAGCATCCCTGGCCTCTGCCTTCTGGATACCATTAGCACTTCCTTTATAACTAAAAATGTCTTCAGACATTTCCAAATGTCCCCTAGGTGACAAAATTGCTCCTGGCTGAGAACCACTGTCCCTGCATCAGTCACCTGAAGGTTTGTTAAAGCACAGATTGCTGGGCCTCATTCACAGTTTCTGATTCTGTTGGTCTAGGGCAGGGCCTGAGAACTTGCATTTCTAAGTTCCCAGGTGATGCTGGCGTGGCTAATGCTAGTTGGGTACTGAACTTGAGAACTGCTTCTAGAAAGTCAGATGGCTCTCAGGCAGGTTTGTTAGACACTGCTACAGAATGACACCCAAAGGACATACAGCCATCTTCTGCCTCATTTCCAGGTTTTAGATCACTTTTTTCTTTTCTGCAATCCTTTCTAAAGAGGAGTGTAAGGTGAAGGCAATTCTACATAAAGGTCCACATTACAGCAAAATTTTAAGTCTTTCTAAATATTAGCGTAAATGCAAAAACCAAAGCAAAGAGACTCTATATGAAAGAGGTTTAAAAGTTACAAAAATAGAAAACAGAACTTAATATAACAGAACTAAGCTCAAACATCTGTTATATAAATATAAATGGGCTAAACTCATTTTTTTAAAGGGTACTCAAACTGATAACACCACCACCAAAAAACCCCAATTCTATGTTGTGCACAAGAGACCTGCCATAAAGTGATGCAGATGGTTGAAAACTTTTTTAAATGGGCAAATATACACCAAACAAATATAAGCAGAAAGAAAACATTGATCATAAATATAGTATCACACAAAATTAAGGCAAAAAGGCACAAGAAAAGGCCGGTGTGGTGGCTCACGCCTGTAATCCCAGCACTTTGGGAGGCCAAGGCAGGTGGATCACCTGAGGTCGGGAGTTTGAGACCAGCCTGACCAACATGGAGAAACCCTGTCTCTACTAAAAATACAAAATTAGCCAGGCGAGGTGGTGCACGCCTGTAATCCCAGATACTGGGGAGGCTGAGGCAGGAGAATCACTTGAACCCGGGAGGTGGAGGTTGCGGTGAGCCGAGATTGCGCCATTGCACTCCAGCCTGAGCAACAAGAGCGAAACTCTGTCTCAAAAAAGAAAAAAAAAGGCACAGAAAGACAGAAAGAGACAAAAGTAGGCCCATTTTAATGTTAAAGGATACAGATCACAATCAAAATATAATTATGAATATTTTTGTACCAAATTATAGAGCATCATCATTTATAGAACAAAAATAATAGATTCAAAGATACACAGAAATGTATTAGTGGTATAGAATATTTATTATCATCTAACTCAGCTCATGATATAACCAAGTACCAAGTACACAAAAAATAAGGCACTTAGACCTGTGCCATTCAACACGGTAGCCGCTGGCTACATGTGGCTAATGAGCAGTTGAAATGTGGCTAGTCCAAATTGACAGGTGCTGTAAGTACAAAATATGCCAGATATCAAATACTTAGTACAAAACAAAGAAGGTAAATACGTTGTTAATAATTTTTTCAATTGATACAGGTAATAATAATGGTTTTGATATAATGGGTTAAATAAAATTTCACTTTTAAAAAACTTCCTTAACATGGCTACTTTAAACTTGAAATTGAATGTGTGGCCTGTATTATATTTCAGTTGGACAGTGCTCCTGCTCTAGAACTAATTAAAAAGGTAGATCTAAATACTTATAACGAGCACACATATAGTATTTATTTCATTCCAGACACTGTTCAAAATATTTTGCACATATTAATGCATTGAGTCCTCTCAGCACCCTAAGAGGTAGATGCTATTATTATAGCTATAAGCCATTTTATGGATGAAGAAACTGAGGCACAGAGAAATGAAGTAATTTGCATAAGATCACAATAGTGAATCTGACATTTGGTTCTCATCAATCTGGCTCCAGAGTCTGTACTCTAAACCATGATGCTATAATTGATAAATGTACATATTGAACTCTGTCCTTTGAAAACAGAGATACATCTCCTGTTCCACCTTCTCCAATGAGACAGCCACAAAAATTGACCACAGATTAGGCCACAAGATAAATATCAAGTTTCAATACTGGGAAATAATACAGAGGAAATTATGCTATAATGCTATAAAATTAGACCTTGATAGCAAAACCAGAAAAACGAAGTAGCTAAAGTTCAGAAATGAAAACAAAACAACACAAAACCTACCTCTTCCAAAGAGCTCTTGAATAAGAGAGGAAATCAAAGACTAGCAAATGATCATGAAAATACAGATCAGAATAACTACAAGATTCAGCCTCAGCACTACTCAGAGAAAAAGTTTCAGTCTTAAATACGTTCATAGACAAGAAAGAGTACAAATAAATGGCTAACCTTCTCAAATCCAGGGCAAAAAATAAATAAAAATCAAAAACGAATAATTTTCTAGGAAAATATAATTTACAAAAACTGATCTAAGAATTAAAAAAAAAAAGTAAAGTTGTTGAAGAGCTACTGTCCAAAATTATCATCGGGCTCAGAAAATTTTTATCAAACTTTTAAAGTATAGATAATTTCAGTGTAACTTACATTGTTTTAAAACACAAACAAAAAACTTCTAGAAGCTTTTAAATGAAGGGAATATAATATTATTCTGCAATAGGACTGTTTGTGAAAAAACAAATAAAAAATAAAACAACAATAACAACAACAAAAAGAAAATATAACATTGATACCAAAACCCAGTAAGAGTTGTCCAAATTAAGAGAACTGGAATAATCACATTTCTGAATATCAAGGCAAACCAGAATGCTGTAAATACAGTAAAAATATGAAAATTATTAGTAGAAATTCAAGAATGGCTCAATATTCATATATTTATTAATATAAGTATGCTAATAATATATAAAGAATAAAACTATATGATCATGATAATAAATGCTAAATAAATGTTTGACAATACAACATATATTTTGATTTAAAATTTCTTGGCCGGATGCGGTGGCTCAAGCCTGTAATCCCAGCACTTTGG
>NC_045448.1:33595749-33686170 GCF_002776525.5 Piliocolobus tephrosceles
CAAAAAAAAAAAAAAAAAAAAAAAAAAAAAATTTCTTAACAGTCAAAATAAAAATTTCTAAATATGATTAAAATATATCTATTTCAATCCCAAAATCATCATGATTCATTACAAATTTTTTTTTCTTTTTTCAGACAAGGTGTCGTTTTGTTGCCCAGGCTGGAGTGCAGTGGCATGATCTCGGCTGACTACAACCTCTGTCTCCTGGGCTCAAGCGATCCTTCCACCTCAGTTTCCTGAGTAACTGAGACTACAGGTGCCCGCTACCATGCCCCAGCTAATTTTTGTATCTTTTTTGGTAGAGACAAGGTTTTGCCATGTGGCCCAGGCTGGTCACTTAACTTCTGGGCTCCCCCTGCCTTGGCCCCCCAAAGTGCTGGCATTACAGGTGTGAGCCACCATGCCCCACCCCAGATTCTTAATGAAGGAATAATACAAGCATTTATAGTAAGAACTTGTCTTAGATAACAACGCTTGTCATCACGATTATCTAACATTGCTTTTGAGGTACTAGATACTACAAATAAATAAACAAGAAAATAGATGTATATTTAAAAGTAAGCAAAATTGTTACTGTAATGTAATCCTATACCTAGAAACCCAAGAAAATCAACTGAAAACTTACTACAAACAGTAAGAAAGATCAACAGGGTAGCTGTGCATTAAATTAATAGACAAATAGTCTTCATAATGTAGACAGCAATCAGTTAGAAAACATAAATAAAAGACCAGTGACAAAAATAGATAAAATATCAAGGAATAAACTTAAGAAACAAGCAAGCCATATGAAGAAAATTTTAAAATGTTCATGAGAGACACAAAAGAAGACTGAAAGGAATGGAAAGGTATCAAGTTCTTACGAAGAAATCATCATGAAGATTTCAGTTCTCTTCAAGTTAACCTTTGAATTTAATACTGTGATTCTCCAAAAACACGCTAAGAAGATTTTGTTTTTGGAATTACCAAATTGATTTTAAAATGCATGGAGAAAAACCAAACACAAATAGCTAGGAAATATCTGAACAAGAGTAATGAATATTAATTAGCTCTGCCAGATATTAAAAAATAAAGTCTCAACCAGTAAAATAATGTATTACAGATGCCTGCATAGGGAGAATAGCAAGTCCGGAAACAGAAGCAGCAATATAGTAATTAAACATATGGGCTAAAGTGGGCATCTCATAACATTTCAGAAAACATTATTACTCAATGAATGATTTGAGACAACTGGGTAGCAATCTTAAAAAAAATTTGAATTTGTACCTCAAAACGTACACCATGATAATTCCAAATGAATGGGTGATTTAAATGGAAAGGAACAGAACCATAGAAATGAACAGTATGAAAATTATTTTTAATTACTATCTTGGACAGGGGAAGCCTTTCTAAGTGTGACACAGTTCCCAGAAGCCATAGGAAAGAAGATTGACAAATATCTGCACCATAAAAAGTCTGATTGGCTTATTACACCAAAAGTTAAGGGAAAAGTAGACAAAAAATACTTTAAAACCTTTTCAAATCCTATTACCAACACAGAGCTAACTTATCTAATATATAAAGAGCTACAAATTCATAAGAAATCTAATGTCCTGGTTTCAAATAAAATGAGCAAAAGAATTAAATGGACAATCCACATCAAAAGAAATCCAAGGGATTCATAAAACCACATCACATCCCTCACAAAGAAGAAATGCAACTTAAAACTACACTGTGGGCTGGTAGCAGTGGCTCACGCCTATAATCCTAACACTTTGGGAGGCTGAGGTGGGCAGATGGCTTGAGTCCAGGAGTTCAAGACCAGGCTGGGCAGCAGGCTGATGGCAAAACTCCATCTCTACCAAAAATACAAAATTAGCCGAGCGTGGTGGCACACAGCTACTTGGGAAGCTGAGGCAGCAGGATCACCTGAGCCCGGGGAAGTCGAGGCTGCAGTGAGCCCTGATCACGCCACTGCACTCCAGCCTGGTGAC
Organism: Piliocolobus tephrosceles; assembly: GCF_002776525.5. NCBI lineage: Eukaryota > Metazoa > Chordata > Mammalia > Primates > Cercopithecidae > Piliocolobus > Piliocolobus tephrosceles. The sequence continues at coordinate 33,597,720 of NC_045448.1, forward strand.
AGAGTGAGACTGTTTCAAAACAAACAAAACAACAAAACTACACTGTGATAACAGTTTCAGTCATCAAACTAAAAAAATGTGAATACTTTCTTGGCACAAGTGCGAGAGACATTCTATTCATACATCACCACTGGGAATACAAATTTGTATATCCTTAATGGAGACCATTTTGGCCATCCATAAAGATTAGGAACGTTCTTTCTTTTTGACTTAGTCCATATACAGGAATTTATCCTAAAGAAAATGAGAATGACAATAACAATAGTAGTAATAGCAGTAACTAATAGCAGTAACTAATACAGCATATGTCAGCCACTGTTCTAAGCAGTTTACACAGGCCGTGTCACCAAGTCTCTGCACTAATCTTAAAGTTCTTACCGATGAGGAAACTGAAGCAGAGAAGTTAAGCAGCAGGCCCAGAGACACACACCTCATAAGTAGAGCCAGGGTTCAAACCCCAGCACTCTGTGTCCAGAATCCATGCTTTTATTTGTGATCTCTCAAGCTATACTTGGACATAAGAGAAATTAAAAGTAAACAAGGGTTTTCACAAGGGTATTGTTCAGGATTGGAAATAACTGGAAATAATCAAAAATCTACCAACAAAGACCTAGTTAAATAGTTACATCCATACAATGTAATACCATTCAGATGTTTTAAACAAAGAAGAAACTCTATATAAATTGATAGGAAGTCTCCAAGATAAATTTTTTAAAAACAACCAAGCTTCAAAACATTATGTATTATATGTCATCATCAGTGTACAAATGAGGGAAATAATGAATATATCTATTCCCTTTATATGTTTAAAACATCTCTGAGAGAGGACAATACCGCATACCTAATAAACTATTGTGTTTGGGAGGGGAACTATGTGGCTGAGGGGCAAAAGTGAGAAGAGGAGCTCATTGAATAACTTTTTTTTTCTCATTTTGAATTCTGAACTATGAATAACCTATTTAAAAATTAAATAATAATATGGCTGGGTCTGGTGGCTCACCCCTGTAATCCCAGCACTGTAATCCCAGCTACTCGGGAGACTGAGGCACAAGAATCACCTGAACCTGAGAGGCGGAGGCTGCAGTGAGCCGGAGTCACACCAGTGCACTCCAGCCTGGGCAACAAGAATGAAATTCCATCTCAAAAAAAATTAAAGAATAATATTAATAATAATAGTAACAAAATGATATGGATCCTCCTTAGGGTCTATGTCACAGAGGAACAAAGGGTTGCAGGCAAGGTAACAATGACAAACGTGAGGACCGACTGCAGCAGAATGTGCACCTATCCTTTTGATAATCACTTAATGAAATAGAAAAACCCAGAACTAGTTATTAGCAGAACTGAGACAAGAATACTTTAAAAACTCCTAATACAATCCTCTTTCCATCACTCTTATTTTTCCTGTAGCTAAAATGACTTTGAAGGTGGTGTTCTATCACAGAAAATGGTAGAGGTTATCGTCTGAAAAAGAAGGTTGATCTGGTATACCGTATTCAGAGAAACCCCTCTCTGGTCTGGGAGAGTGCATTATGATGAAGTATCCCTCAGACACACATAAAGGCATTTACCAAATTAGTGGTCTTTAAGGCCCTGTGTTTACCTGATCGTTTTAAAGTTTATATACAAGGCTGAGTGCGGTGGCTCACACTTGTAATCCCAGCACTTTGGGAGGCTGAGGCTGGTGGATCACAAGGTCAGGAGATCGAGACCACGGTGAAACCCCATCTCTACTAAAAATACAAACAGTTACCTGGCGTGGTGGTGGGCACCTGTAGTCCCAGCTACTTGGGAGGCTGAGGCAGGAGAATGGCATGAACCCGGGAGGCGGAGCTTGCAGTGAGCCGAGATGGCGCCACGGCACTCCAGCCTGGGTGACAAAGCGAGACTCTGTCTCAAAAAAAAAAATGTTATATACAAAATGTTTCATCATAAATTTAAATAAGTTTATTGTTTGCTATAAGATGAAATGAGCATTGATGGTGATTGGAATAAATATTGCATGACATGATTTGATAGCATAGGTTTTAAGTAGGTTATTGCATAGAGATCTCTAAATGTGAAAGAAGTCATGTATCAGTTTATTTTATCTAGTGTATCTTAATAGATTTTGTTTTCATAAAACATTCTACTTATATTGAAAACAACCCACATAACTAACCTATATTGTTTTAGTTAGTCTGAATTCAGAATAGCCCCAGACAGGTCAATTTGATCCTTAAGGGAAATACAGTACAAAAGTATTTAAAGGGTTAGAATGCCTTTAAATATGTAACAGTTAACATTAAAAATGTAAACTGGGAAATTGTTTTCTCAGCTAGTTTTGGGAAAAAGTAACCGTGAAAGATGATCTAGAAACCGAGTCCCTTGCTTACATTTACTTGACTTAGCAGCGTATCTCTTGCAGTGACTTCATGCACTATTCCTTATTCCATTTTGGAAAACACTATGCTAAATCATAGACATCATTCTACCTTCTTATTGTGTTTTTATTTTTTATTTTTATTTTTCTGAGACGGAGTCTCGCTGTTACCCAGGCTGGAGTACAGTGGACTAATCTTGGCTCACTGCAACCTCCCCCTCCTGGGTTCAAGCGATTCTCCTGCCTCGGCCTCCCAAAGAGCTGTGATTACAGATGTGCACCAACACACCTGGCTAATTTTTGTATTTCTAGTAGAGATGGGGTTTTGCCATGTTGCCCAGGCTGGTCTCGAACTCCTACCTCAGGTGATCTGCCTGCCTCGGCCTCCCAAAGTGCTGGGATTACAGGTGAGCCACCACTCCCGGCCATGTTTTTAGTTTTTAGAGATCAGTTCTCATTGTCGCCCAGGCTGGAGTGCAGTGGCACAATCATAGCTCACTTCAGCCTCAAACTCCTGGGCCTAAGAGATCTTCCTGCCTTAGCCTCCCAAAGAGCTGTGACTACAGGCATGTGCCACCATGCCTGGCTAATTTAAAAAAAATAATTTTTTTTTTTTGGTAGAGATGGGGTCTTGCTATGTTGCCTGGACTGGTCTTGAACTTCTGCCCTAAAGTGATCCTCCAACCTAGGCCTCTCAAAGTGCAGGGATTACAGGTGTGACCCACTGCGCCCAGCCTATTTTGTTTTTGATGGGAAAACAAAAGCATGACCAATGAGAGGGAATGTTCTGAAGGGACATAAAAAGAATTCTGTGGCTGGGTGTGGTGGCTCACGCCTATATAAATCCCAGCACTTTGGGAGGCCGAGGTGGGCGGATCACGAGGTCAGGAGATTGAGAGCATCCTGGCTAACACAGTGAAAACCCGTCTCTACTAAAAACACAAAAAATTAGCCAGCATGGTGGCATGTGCTTGTAGTCCCAGCTACTCAGGAGGCTGAGGCAGGAGAATCACTTGAACCCGGGAGGCGGAGGTTGCAGTGAGCTGAGATAGCGCCACTGCACTCCAGCCTGGGTGACAGAGCAAGACTCTGTCTCAAAAAAACAAAACAAAACAAAGTCTGTAACATGAGACACCCAATCTTCAACTCACTCCCTTTGTTGTCTTTAACAATGCTGTTACACAGCAGCTCTATTCTACATAGTCACACACTGAATACTAGGGAAAAGAATGTATTAGAAAAAAAGCTAGAATACAAAAGCAAATGTGAACATCATGTTGTACTGTTTCAAAAAAAAGCAAAAAGATGCAAAGCAGATTGCCCATCTTTATGTGTGAGTACTCAGGATATCTTAGGCTGTTTTGAAGTTGTAGGAAGGGAAATAATTGAGTGCTATGCCTTTCTCTGCAACATTTGTTGCAAAGCTGAACCAGGAGGAGTAAAGAGATTTCTCCCTAAGATTGTGCTTAGGAAGTTCCTGAATATTAGTTACTTCTCTATTGATAATAAACACCGGGTGTGTATTATGTGGTATACATTGTGGTAGGTATTTTATAGGGATCATCACACTTAATCCTCCCAGCTCTTCTAAGAAGTTGGGAATTACTCTCACTTTAGAGATTGGAACATGATGGGTTAAGTAACTTGCTCAACATCACATAGCTAGTGTACCAGACTGCCTCCTGGTAATTTAAATGAATCGTTAGGCAAGTATTTGTTGCATCCACCCATTGCTCTCAAATTTTAACATAGGTACAAATTTCATCGCCCCAGTTTGTTATAGAGTAGGTGTCTAGGGGAAAAATGCTTTCTATTACTTTTGTTTTCTGCAGTAAGCACTTAAATAACTTGATAAGGGCCGGGCGCGGAGGCTCAAGCCTCTAATCCCAGCACTTTGGGAGGCTGAGACGGGCAGACACGAGGTCAGGAAATCGAGACCATCCTGGCTAACACGGTGAAACCCCATCTCTACTAAAAAATACTAAAAACTAGCCGGGCGAGGTGGTGGGCGCCTGTAGTCCCAGCTACTCAGGAGGCTGAGGCAGGAGAATGGCTTAAACCCAGGAGGCGGAGCTTGCAGTGAGCTGAGATCCGGCCACTGCACTCCAGCCTGGGCGACAGAGCAAGACTCCGTCTCAAAAAAAAAAAAAAAAAAAAACACAACTTGATAAGGTGTTAACCTTGAGTGGCACCACAAAATTTAAATTTATTACATTTCATTATCATTATAAATAAGATTTTTTAAAAAGCCCTGGCTCATTCTTTTAGGTTGTAATTTACTTCTTATTTCATTAGAAAATTTTTCACTAATTTCTAATAATTGAGGGTTAGAATGAAGCAAATTTCTCTGTAGTTACACATTAGTGTAGTTAACTTGTGATAGATCACCTTCCACACCATACCACATAAATTGGTTTCTACTGGAAAAGAAACAATTCTGAAGCAGTTAAGCCTTGAGAGATATTACAGCTGATGTTGACTAGGTGCTGGAAACTGCATAACTGGGAATAAACCTACCTGTTCTGAGGACTTGATAATACTTTTCATGTATTTTGCAAAATAAGTCTGTTATCTCAACCATTTTGTAAATGCCTCATAAATAAAAGTAAGAAGCCAGGCGCTGTGGCTCACACCTGTAATTCCAGCACTTTGGGAGGCCAAGGTGGGAGGATTGCATCAGCCCAGGAGTTTGAGACCGGCGTGGGCAACATGGCGAGGCCCTGGCTTTATGGAAAATGAAAAAAAGTTAGCTGGATGTGGTGGTGCCCATCCGCAGACCCCGCTGCTCGGAAGGCCAAGGTGGGAGGATCACTTGAGCTTGTGAGGTTGAGGCTGCAGTGTGCTATGATCACTCCAGTCTAGGCCTGTCATTCATGCATTTATTCACTTATAAACAAATAAAGAGAGAGAGTACTAGATATGCTTGCTTTAAACCCCTAAATAATTGTTATTGATACTTTCGGGTTCTTAAAGATTTTCTTTTTTTTTTTTTTTTTTTTTTTTTGAGACAGAGTCTCGCTCTGTCGCCCGGGCTGGAGTGCCGTGGCCGGATCTCAGCTCACTGCAAGCTCCGCCTCCCAGGTTTACGCCATTCTCCTGCCTCAGCCTCCCAAGTAACTGGGACTACAAGCGCCCGCCACCTCGCCCGGCTAGTTTTTTGTATTTTTTAGTAGAGACGGGGTTTCACCGTGTTAGCCAGGATGGTCTCGATCTCCTGACCTTGTGATCCGCCCACCTCGGCCTCCCAAAGTGCTGGGATTACAGGCTTGAGCCACCGCGCCCGGCCAAAGATTTTCAATTACATTTTCTTGAAGACTTCCCTGGTTTTTGTAACCTTTCAGAGTACATCACTTCATTCCACTAAATGTTATACTGTTATTTTACTCTGTGCTTTCTCAGTGAAGCTTCTAGAACTACAGTGGTCCCTTGGTATACACAAGGAGATTAGTTCCAGGACCCCTGAACTAATGCATTCACCATTATGCACACATAGTCAAGTCCACAGTCAGTTCTGTAAAACCCACATATATGAAAAATCGGCCCGTCCCTATAAGGAGGTCTTTACATCCTGTGAATACTATATTTTACAGCGGCATTTGGTTGAAAAATCTTCTCATATAAGTGGACCTGTTGTTCCGGGTCAACTATAATCTAAACTTATGGTTTCTTTTCTCATTCTTTCCTTAAACTCCAGAAAACTGGTCTCATTTTTATTCTGAAACTGCTCTTGAAAATGCCACCAGAAAAAAACAATAACACAAAAACGCTGCAAGACATAATGGCTATTTTTCCACTCTAGTTTGTTGAATTTCTCTGTAGCATCTGGAATTGTGCATTACTGAGCTCTGGAGCCAGATGGCCCGAGGTTTATTCCAGCTCCCCTGCTTACTAACTATATGGATATGGGCACGTCTTCTCAACTATCCTGGCTTCATACTCTTTACATGTGAAAAGAGCGGTAATAGTAGTACTCATGTTGCTCTCAATAAATAGTAATAAAATAAATTAGCATTCTTAGTACCAACCCTAAGCTTCCACGCCACTGTTCTCTAGGTGTCCCTCTTACTCTGTGACCCTGCTCCATCTATCCCTTAACTGATTAATCCTTAAGATTTCATCCTTGGTCCACTGCCCCTTTCCTCCCTTTTTGGATGGTTTAATTCAGAATCATTTTTCTGATGAAATGTTTCAATGCAAAAATCAGTGGATGTTGATCATTCCCAAACTTCTATCTCCAGGCATTTTCTGGAGTTTCAGACTGAAATCATTTCCCCCAGCACACCTTTCCCCCTTCTTGTAATTTCGATTTCAATTGGTAGTTCATCATCCACTGAATCACAAACCAAAAAAACCAAAAACCAAAAACCAAGGTTCATACTCAATTTCTTGTTCTAATATACTCCTATGATATTTGCTTCCTACATAATTCTCAAATCCGCCCCTTCTATACCGTTACTGTATCTACTACATTAGTTTAAGCTCCATGCTTCTGATTCCAATCTTTGCCCTCCTCTAGTCTATCCCCTAACTCTTGAGCCAATAATTTACACAGAGCCGAACTTGAATATGCCGTGTTACTGGTATATTACTGTACACAAAGTAGGTCCAAGTTACTCAGGACAGCATGGAGATCCCTCTATTAACTGACCCCTGCAATCTTTCCAATTTCTGCCAATTTCCACCCCATATAAACAATATGGAAACACCATGCTCTCGTAGTACCCACGCATAACTTTCATTACTATTTATGCTACAATTACCTATGTTTCTGGTTCTATCATTCAGTCCATGCTGAGACATTTCTCAAGGCATGGACTTTCTACCTCAGCCCAGCACAGTGCTAGAATATAGCAGATACTCATTTTTATTGAACCGAACTACAGGCCTTTCTTCCTTTTTTGTTGTTTTTTTTTTGTTTTTTTCTCTGAGATGGATGCCCTCTGTTGTCCAGGCTGGAGCGCAGTGGTGAAATCTCGGCTCACTGCAACCTCCACCTCCCGGGTTCAAACCATTCTCCTGCCCCAGCCTCCCAAGTAGCTGGGATCACAGGCGCCTGCCACTAAACACAGCTAAGTTTTGTATTTTTAGTAGAGACAGAGTTTCACCATGTTGGCCAGGCTGGTCTTGAACTCCTGACCTCAGATGATCCGCCCACCTCGGCCTCTCAAAGTGCTGGGATTACAGGCGTGAGTCACCGCGCCTGGCCAGGCCTTTTTCCTTCTTGAAAAAATTGTAACTCAATTTAACAAATACCGATCATTTTAAGAGACGTTTTCTCCCCAAGATTCTCCCCCACCCAGATTTCTAGGAAACATTTTTTTTCCCCCTATCATTTCTGTCCCCAGCCTCTTTATTTACATTTAGTGGGCAGGGAATGATTTATTGTGGAAGTTCTCATACCAACAGTTATGTTTACTCCAACTTACAACCACACATCTGCAGGTAACTACAATTGTGCAAGGGGAAAAGTGAGTTCAAACACTGACATGCACACCTGTTTGAATCAGTGATTTGAACCCTAGGAATACACTGGTGTATACATATATGGAAACCACACACACACACACAAAAAGCATTTCTAGTTATTACCATGATAATGGGGAAAGACAGAAACAAGAAAAACAGGAAAATAAGAAGTCATAAAATGCTAAGTATTCTGTGATGAATGTATTTTTTTGTTTAGGTAAACTCATTTTTTTATTTAGGTAAAATACAAATAAATACCTAAATTTTATTTAGGTAACCCTCTCTGTTAAAAAACAAATGGATCAAATGCTATCCAAATTACTTAAGGTGGGAGGTGGGGGTATGATTAAATAATATAAACATATTTAAAATCTATTTTCAAAAGGATGTAATATAGGTAGACAAAGTATCCAGAAAGACATAATGGGCACAACCTAAAAATATTGAAGTCTAAGGATGGAGATAATCCGGGCACTGGGAAATCAATTAAGTATATATAGAATGATTCAAATGCCTTGCCTCAGCAAGAATTTGTCTATTCTATGTCTGCCACAGTTGGATGCTTGATTAGTTTGGTTATAGAGCAAGAAATAAAAATGATAGCGGTACATGTTTAATAGTTTTCATACAGAATACTGACATCCTATTCTAGTTCCTAGTAGTAGGAGGAAACAGAACATTAACTAAAGGTACTGTCTCACTGTATCCATTTTAAGAGAGAACAGTTTAAGACTTCATATGTCAAAAATTCTCTCCTAATATTTTTTGCTTGTTTCTCCAAGAAATTCTTATATGCACTATTCCAGTAAATCATTACTTACTACAAGTTAAGGTTAAGAATGTGTATAAGATCAAAAGATATTCTCTCTATAAAACCTAAGAACTTTAATATAACAACAAAACTAACTGGTGGTTTGAAATATCCTGTTTCTAGAGAACTTGATCTATGTTCAATTCTTTTATGGCTTCAGAACGGGGAGGGGCGGGGGAGGAATAACAAAGGCTGGTAAGGTTCCAGAGAAAAGGGAACCCTGATACGCTGTTGGTGGGAGTGCGAATTAGTTCAACCATTGTGGAAATCAGTATGACGATTCTTCAAAGAGCTAAAAGCAGAACTACCCTTTGGCCCAGCAATCCCATTACTGGGTATACATCCCTAGGAAAATAAATCATTCTACCATAAAGACACATGCGCGCGTATATTCACTGCAGCACTATTCACAATAGGAAAGACACGGAATCAACCTAAATGCCCATCGGTGACCGACTGGATAAAGAAAATGTGGTACATGTACACACCATAAAATACTATATGGCCATAAAAAAGAATGAGAGCCTGTCTTTTGCAGGAACATGGCTGGAACTGGAGGCCATTATCCGTAGCAAACTAACACAGGAAGAGAAAACCAAATATCACATATTCTCACTTATAAGTGGGAGCAAAATGATGAGGACCCACAAACACAAAGAGGGAAACAACAGATAGGGGTCTACCTGAGGGTGGAGGGTGGGAGGAAGCAGAGGAACAAAAAAGATAACCTTCGGGTACTGGGCTTAATACCTGGATGATGAAATAGTCTGTACAACAAACTGCTGTGACACAAGTTTACCTGTATAACACACCTTCCCATGTAACCCGGAACGTAAGTTTTTAAAAAAGTAATGTTGTTGGGGGAAAATCTAGTTTGAAGCAGGAGATGCAGATTTCAGAGCTATCAGGGAGAAATGTATCATTTGCTTTCTTATATGCTTATATTCGAAAAAGCAATCTATTAACCATAAAGATAAGTCAAAATTATACTTCTCTAAAGAATGAAACCTGTATTCATTAGGTATATTGTGGAGTCTGAGGCTACAAAACAGATCAAAGCACATAGTAAATATAAATACATCCTAAGATATGATACATTTAAAGTATGAAACCTTGACAATTTTATTTTAATAGGAAATCCTATATAAACATAATTATTTAACAGTTTAAAGAAACCAACACAACATTCGAGATAACTTAAAACCTTAATTTAATGATAAAATACTTGAAATTGTCTTCAAATTTGAACATTTTAAAATTATTTAAATGTTAGCTGAAAAATAAACAGGCAAAGTTAAAAGGATCAATGTGGGTTTTCAAAGATGGTTTTAGTTATCTGAAGAATGTGCTTATCTCAGTAGCAAGTAGATTATTTTAAATGGCATGAGCTGATTCTTTAAAAAAGCCCAATTTAGTAGTAGAAAGAAAATACAATTTCCCTTTTAACAAACATGTTTATATTTTCAGTTACTTCCTTTTTTTAAAAAAAAAAAAGTCCCCCAAATCTTAGGAAGAATGGAGAAGCAAATAACAAAAAAACCCCTAAAAACTTAGAGACATTTTTGCCTAGTATGTGTAGCAACAGCTACACCCAGTGGCCAGAGATGAGTAGCTTATTATTATAAAACGAAAACCTGGAAAGAGCCATTTTCCATTTATTTAAGGTTTTAGGATAAGAATCACCTTTCACTACAATTAGGTTTTAAGGAAATACTCAAGAATCTTTGGGAACAAAAGCCTTAGCTCATTAGCTTGACGCAAGAGTCCAGAATAATTCAGTAGCTAAAATAAAACTCAAACCAAAGAGAGAACTTAACAGATACTTTATTGCTCACCTTTCACACAAAGCACACCTCCAGCCATTTTCTTTCACAGCTTGACAATGTTTACATGTACAAAAACCCAGCAAGAAGCATCATGTCATGTAGATTTCAGTAAGGGAGAATGTAAAACATCAACTCAGCCAGGCTTTTGTTTTCTGCAGCAATAATAAAGGGCCTCCTGCACTTAGCAAAAATCTGTCTTAACTTTGTAGTGCATTTCTTCCATTACAAAAAAAGTCTCCTGCCTAAAGCAAACTAACTTGTATTTGCTGAGCCAGTGGTATTAACTCATGCATAAAACAAATTTCGGTTTGCTATTTCTTCTAGCAAATTTCAAGTAAAAATAAGGTTGAAGGAGGAATTTGTTTTGGATGGATGCAGGTCAGTTTGAATTGCTATACTTAACTAAATGCCTACATGTACTATAGGTTCACAACTTAGTTTGCTTTTATAATCTTTATGGATTTTGGCCGTGTTCAAGGTTTTCAGATTTGAGCATATGATACAGTATTCCATCAACAAAATAAGGCTACTGAATGTGCTATCTGCAGAAGAGCTCATTTAATAGGAACTGACCTAAAAGTTCTATCACGAAGCACACGTGGCATAAAAGTCAACCGGGGGCAGAACTGTGCTTGGAAAATAGGCATTGGAATACTTTAAGCAAAACACATATAAATGGTTTTAGTAGTAAATCTAAAAAAGTCTAGGTGAATCCTCATTTTCAAAACTGCATATTGAAAACATGAAAACTACTTATTCAAGTAATTGCTTCAAAAAAGTATGCATGTTCTGACTGCGGAATTAGTCTACTGGTCAATTAAAGGCAATTTTAATCACCTTTTAAAAAATGTTTCATAGAAAGGAGAGATGTTATGTGTTTCTCAAATAAACAGCATTATGTAAGTCCAATAAAAAAATTCAACAGAATTGAATGAAGACCTACAAATGCTTATGCCAAGCAGGAATCTGCCTGCCACCTGTGGTCTCACATTAATTCAAAATAGGTGCTGAATTCAGGATTCTGAAACTAAGTTTCTATTACTTGAGCTCTAGCAAAATGTAAGGTTCGGTAGCCTCAACTAGTATAATGTCTTCCCTGCCCAAATCCAGAATGATTATACTGATAACCTCCATGCTGGAAATGCTGTTCAAATTGACCCCCTTGGTGATAATTCTGGCTCCCTCTTCCTCCCCAGCCTCCTCCCTGGCCTGCACGACCACCTCGCCCTCCACGACCCCCTCGCCCTCCACGACCACCACCACGATCACCATGGTGCCCACCATCTTGGTATCTATTGTCCTGCTGGTAGCCACCACCCTGGTATCCACTTCCTGTATATGAAGATGTTTGGAAGCCACCATAACCTCCGCTTTGATAGCCACCACTGTGGCCACCATGATAGCCACCTGGTTGGAAACCTGAATCTCGATAACCACCATCTTGGTAGCCACCTCCTCCTCCACTCCCTCCATCTGTCCAGCCTCCTTGATGCTTATTTCCTCTTCCTCCCCCTCGGCCACCATGGTCATAGCCACCACGTCCACCTCTCCCGCCTCCTTGTTCATGACCTCCTCGTCCTCCGTATGAGGAATGTTCATAGCCACCTCTCCCTCCTCCTCGGCCTCCTGTTTGCTGCTGGGGGCCATCTTGCCTCTTCTGCCATGGTGGCATCTCTGGGGGTGGAGGTTCGATTTCATTGGGTCTACCACCTCTGTCAGGCACCCTGCCCATCAACACCTACAGAATAGGAAAGATATTTTAAACTTTTATTTTACGAACAGAAATAAATGCATTTGGAAAAAATTAAAGGTACTCTAATCACCTTATTGATGGCACAGGCAGTTTTTTCTCTTATAGAGCCGCTGCTTGTCCTTAAAATCTTTGACAAGTCCTGCCTTGCAGCCAAAAGATGGGCAACAGAAATAGTACTTTTAGGGGATAAGACCGAACGTTTCGGCTGGTAAACCTTGGCTAATTTTTCTGTCTGGCTCTGTTGAAAGAAAAGTGTTCAAAGAGAAATATCAATTTGCAAAATGACATAAGAAACACACATTAAATTTAAGTTAAAAGTCTCCAAAATATTTGATAATGATATTTACTAGGCTCCAGATGGTAGGAAAAGTTATATACTCACGACTGCTCCTACGTAGTCAAGAACTACCTTAAAAGTACAGCTGCCAGACTTGTAGACACAACAAGGAGTGACAGGGACAGTGGGGGCAGGGGTAGAGTGGGAGCGCTTCCCTTTAGGGTTTTAAGGCCAACATGATAAAAAGGTTCCCCCATCATTGGTCTCAGATTAAACACATTCATATTCTCTATTTAAATATAAGAATGTAAAGTTATTTCAACAATTTTGCTTTTTAATTTTCCTATCTTTGGTTTCTGTGAGGTAATAAATATCTGCTGAATGACCAAGGTCTTTACCTGGATTGTCTCATTTAGCTGAAAAAAAAACTTAAGTCTTACCAAATTCTCCAATTCTCTATAAATCATACTAAATCCAATATTTCTAACTTCTATTAGCAAATTAAATTGTTAGTTTAAAGTAAACAAGTAATTTGAAATCAATTTTTTTTAGTAATTTTCAGAATAACTCTATTTCTCTCACAATAAGAACTCTCTCCAATAAAAACTGTAAAATTCAGATTTGTTAAAAAACAGAAAATTGAAAAATGTTTTCATTATTGCTGAATAGTTGAGTCACTACTCAATAACTCACTAAGGAAAAATCCCTATGTGTGTCTTCTATGTATTTCTCCCATGGTTGCCAAGTATCTAAATTGTTTAGATGTTCAGGGATCAAGTCTATAAATAGTCTGCTCTTCTAAATTATTTAATGTGTACCTTAGCTCTGTCAGACCAGCCGAAGGACTGTACAGTGACATCCAAACGTTTTATTAGCAGCTTTCTCCGGACTTCATATTCATTGGCTATGGCTTGGTTAATTGCTTCTATCTTTTCCTGAAGCAAAATTTAAAAAACTTGTTAGAATTTAAATCTGCTTGATCCTCTGTCCCAAAAGGGCAAAAACTACGTCTGGGTCATTCACAACTGAGATTCTGGAATTTAACAGTCAAAAGTTCTTCTTCCATATAATATACTAACAATTAATGAAATGATAGGTGACAAAAAGCTGATTCTCAAAACATAATGAAGAATATGTGAAATACACAACTCTTATTTATCTTTCCCATAATTTACTGTGTGAAACTCAGCCCAATAAAGTTTTTGGCTTGAAGGCAATCCATCTGGTGATGAGAAACATGCATCACACTCAATTTCAGTTTACTTTTATCAGCTGTGTGAAATATTTACAAATTATAAGAAAAGTGCTTTTAATCTTACACGAAATTATTCTGCAGAAATCCTCAGATTCACAAAATGATTCTAAGGGTATTCAACTAGAAAACTATGTATTAGAAAACATAATTTTCTATGTTATGTTGACATGAAATATAAAGTGCTGACATGAAAATCATAAACTCTATAGTTCGTTACAAAGTTTACTCAAGATGATTACTACTCACCCAGTGGGCTGGTCCCATTGGCTTCCTCAGTAAAGGCTTCCCCACATGATTAGGTGGAACTTTGGCTAATGTTTCCTTTAACTGACACAAAAACATAAATAAATGAATAAAAACTCTAAAAGTAAAACATCCTCATCTTCCCAATTCCCATCATATCTTGCCATCAAAAGAAGATTCCTGACAGAGGCAAAGGTGGAGGATGTTTTGAAATGCAAATGTAAAAGACCCACAAGATAAAGACACTCACTGGTCCCACTCCTCACGCCTACAGAAGTCCTTCATTGCACCTAGAACAGTGCCTGACAACAGTGGGCACTCAATGAACATTTGCTGAATGGATGAATGAACACACAGGAAAATATGGACTATGGATACACTGCTGCTCCCCTGTAGAGTTCAGCCAAATTTGTGCATCATGGTGCTGGTCTACCCCACAATGCAAATGTACCAATTCTTAAGAGTCCAGCAGATAAACACACAGGGAATAACTCTGCTATAACAAATACCATTCTCTTCCACTCATTTTTTTGTTAAAATAGCTTGTTTCTAATTAATTATACAGAAAATCTTAACTGATAATGTGTGGTATAAAAATAATTCTAATTTCCTTTCACATACTAGATTATGTTAGCAGTCAACAAATCTATTTTGTCAATTGAAGCATGAGGTTAGAAGTGACTGGATTAAAAAACGAAAATATTAACATCCTTTTCTGTCCAGTCAATGGGGAGGAGGGTGGTAACATTTAATGATAAAGACTTTAAATTGACTGTATCAAAGTTCAATGATAAAATAATTTTTAAAAGGACTGAAATCTTAATCCTTTTTACATTATATCTAGCTCACTTTAGCTTACAAACCAGTGTAAAGTTTCCTTTTTGAAAAAGAAACATGCTAACATGTTTTTAGGAAAAGACTAACATACTAATTTATCTTTAAGGCATCTAGGATTTAAAACCCAAAATTCATTTCGTAACAATTACTTAATAATATATGCACATTCGGTTCCCATTAAGAGAAATTAAATTAATTGCTTCATTTCAAACAAATGTAGGACTATGCCTTTAATACACTACAGTTTGGTACTAAAGGTCTTACTTTTTTTTCAATCCCGCTGAAGAATTGGAACATAGTTATATTGGCTGGAGGTTTGGACATTCCTAGAGCAATACATATGCCTTTCAACTCTTGAAAGACCTCACTACCGCCTCCTTCTTGAGCTTTTTTTGGAGGAGCATTCACACAGAGCATTCTGGCAGCTTCTAGTTCTGAGATGAGGTATGCTGAAGTAAACAAAATAAGATTTCAGAATGAGATACAGCTATAGTTATAGTCATAAGTCTGGAGTCACAACTATATAGACCTAATGATATGTAACTGTTAAAGCTGCAAGAATGGATAAAAACAAGAAAGAAAAACCACTTTCACCTGCAAATGAAATAAGATATAAACTGGTTATGTAATTCAGGTATTTAAGCGATATGTAATGTTTAAAGGTTAATTTTAAAATAAGCGATTCTCCTTTGAAACCGAAGGATCAAGGTAAGTAACATCTAAAAATTTGGATTCTTCAATTCTGGTATTAAGGAACCTCCAGAACAGGGGTTGGCATCTGTTAAAAATTTTGCAAAAGGTGGCAAGTGACGACTTTTTAATGACTCTTTTTTTTTTTTTCTTACTTCTCACTACTTGTGAGCATCAGTGATAAAACTACCTTGCTCTCTTGTCTCCCAATAATTAGATAGCCTGTCCAGAAGAGGTGTGAAACAACAGTCATAAGAAGTCAAAGCTTAACTTACAGGAGAAGCAGGAAGGCACCCCAGAGTTCCTTTCCCATGGTCTCCAATTCTTATGTCGCACTCTGGCTGTTCAAAGAGATCCCTCTTTCATCTATATTCTTCTCAGGACTCCCTTCCCCCTACTTTCCTCACCCCATTCCCTTCAAAACAACAATAAAACTTTCAAAGCACTTCTTGGCATAGTCCTCTTTGTGCCAGTATCATCCCCTGGTGTGCTGATTTCAGCCTGGTATAATGAGGGCTGCAATCTGCTTCAGGTAATTCAGTTGAAGGTATAAATATTCAATCCCATTCCTTTAACATTCCCAATGACATTTCAATTTTTATAAAAGATGATTAAGAATCATTTGAATCTTAGGATTTCCGGTTATGTGACAAAGTGAGATTCTTCTGACATTATAACAAAACCAGGTTTGGAAAAAGATATTTTCAAGGCTCTCAGGTCCTACTAGAAGCAGAAAAAACTCAACTTGTGTATCAAATTTCCTATACCCAAAATGTAATGCTAGAAGGATACAGTCCATAATTTTAGCAAATCATTTCTGAAAGGCTGCCAACTCCTGTTCCAAAACAATAAATACATCTAAGTTTCTGGAAAGGTCATTCTAAATGGATTTGACACTGTAAAATCTTAACGTGTTCCATACAGCAAACTGTATTTATGAGTTAAAACGTCAAAACAGTAAAACCCCACTGTTATGACAATAACCACTGTTTTTGTACATAAGGCTTTATTAGAACACTGCCACACTCACTCATTTATATATTGTCTATGGCTGCTTTCACGCTGTAACAGCAAAGGTATGTAGTTGTGACAGAGAACTTAGGGCCACAAAGCCAAAAATATTTACTATCTGGCCCTTTTAGAAAAAGTTTGCCAACTCTTGTTCTAGAAAATCACATACTACATGATTTAATACATTGGTTCTGTAAATTTGGGATAACATAGTTCAGGTATTCACAAAATTAGGTTACCAATATCATTACCGTGAAAAAACTTTAATCGTAATCGATGTGTTCAAAGCACTGGGAAACGCACTGAAGATAAAATTTTTTAAAACATCAAAAAGATGATCTCTTCCGACAATCTAGTTAGGAATAAAGAATATATGCAAAAATAAAAGATGAATAGTTCTTCATCTACTAGGAACTCAGATCTCTTACTTACTTAATTTACATAAGGGTAACACTCTGAGAACCATAAAAGGCCAATAAAGAGCCAGAGTCCTTAATCTGATACATGAGAGCTTTTCAGCCACTCACTCAAAGGCTATTCTATTTTACCAACAATTCTAATGAGGCTGGTTTGTTTTCCCCCCTAAAATACAATGTAATAAAAGATTCGAATCAGTGAGGTAAGGGTGCTGGAAAAGTAAAATTATAGCATCCAGATGTGACAACTGGTACTTCGAAAGATGAGAAATATTTACACAGACCAAGTAGAAAATGAGTACATGTACGTAAATGCTAGAATAAAGACAGGTTACAAACTGAGAATATTTTAGAAAGGGAGAATCGGCAGAAGCAAAGATAAAGAGGGAAACAGTGGTATATATATGTAGGAAGAATATAAAAAGTGAGTGACCACTAGATGATTTAGTCATGTAATTGAAGACCAAATAGCTGTATATTCTTGAAAAGCTTTTGAGGTGATGATAGCACATTAAAATAAAGTCTAGAATTATGACCCAGAGTCCAAAATAATGTTCACTGAAGTCTGCTTAAGAAACAGAAAAGTGTGAAAGGCATTTTATACTTACATTCAAAGTGGTTTGTATAAGTATCAGAGCTAACAAGGCCAAACTCTGAACTTTTTGGAAGAATTAGCTATTCAGGGTCATTAGTAAGCATTCCACACAGCTATTATCTTCCTATGTCGATAACATATTCTAAGTGCCAAATATTGGTCAGGATAAGCAACGCTATAACGGAAGAATCAGCTGAGTATACTGCTATTGAATCAGTTACAGAAATTATACCATATGAAGAATATTAAATGAATATGTAAGAACTACCAGCACCAATATCAGTATCAAAGCAACACCTAACCTTACGTGCACATTCCCACAGTAACAATCATTTGACAGACAAAGGGGAAGTTACAAAAGTGATTCTGGAATAACTTAGTGCCTAAGTATAATGGCTACGAACACTTTTTTTTTTTAACTGAACCTTAAAAACTGAAGTTGTATCATTTTTTCAGAAACCATAATAGAGTTGTAAAGACAAATAATTTTTAAATCCTCTGAATTATCTGTCCTAATGAGAACTACAATAGCCAGTTAACCAAAGCTTAATGTAGATGTGCTTCAGAATGCTACATAAATTCTGAGTTAAGACTATAGGTTGTATTTATTGGAAAGTTTATAGAAGGCAATAAAATTTGTGAATCTACTTACTGTTTTTCAGTGTGAAGAGACAAAACAGTAGTAAGTATGTAAAAAACATGGAAGGAAAGAACTTTTCATAAAAATTTATTTCCCAGAATGATCAGTAAGTACCAGAACAATCCAAGTATTATTCCAGAATATTTACAAACAAAACCAAAATCCCCAATTATCCAACCACAAAGAAATAGCCACAGGACAAAACACTTTACATTAACCATTAATCGTATCTACTATTATAAATGCTTACTCTCCTCAAAGAAATCAATTTTTAAACAAAATCTCCATTATTTCCATACTATCTTCCTAGCATACTTAAAAATGTGCTTCTAGTCTAAAATGGAAGTGTAAAGATCATACACTTAAGCATCACTCCAACACTACCAGTGATCACATTAGGAGAAGCACAACAGCCTGAGTACCACTGAGGCTGAAATACTGAAAGAGTATCAGTTACGAAAACAATAATGCTACCAGTGCACACGTCTACCCTCAGCTCCTAAATTGGACATTTAAGGAAGTTTTCTTTTAAAATGAATTTTGAATTATATCCATAATGAAACAAACAAACAAAAAAACATGGTCAGTTTACTAGTCATGGAAAACATAAACAGAAAATAATAGCTATATTCTAGTAGCCATGAACTTACTGAGCAAGAGGAGGCAGTTCTTCTGAATGAGAAGGCGCTTGGTCACATCCCCAGATGTCAGTGAAAGATACGGGCAGTTCATCTCCCCTAGTAGCCCACTCACCTCTAGCTGGAATTCTTCAGCTTCACTCGGACCTTTTAAGAATTAAAATAATCTTATTTAATGATAGTGATTATTTTTCCATTAGCATAACAATTATTATATACAACTGAAATTATTAATAGGATTTTCATAACTTGAGTTTCTTTCCCTTCTAATTTATCCTTTCTTACACCACTGCAAAGCTTCTTCTTTTTTTTTTTTTTTCTTTTTTGAAATAAGGTCTCTGCGGCCCAGGCTGTAGTGTAGTGATCAGAGCTTACTGTAACTTTAAACTCCTGGGCTTGAAGGATCCTCCTGTTTTACTCTCTGGAATAGCTGGGCCTACAGGTGTATGCCACCATGCCTGGCTAATATTTAGAAATTTTTTTTTGCAGAGACTGGGTCTCACTATGTTGTCTAGGTTAGTGTCAAACTCCTGGCCTCAAGTTATCTTCCCACCTCGGCCTCTCGAAGTGCTGGCATTACTATAGGCATGAGCCACTGAACCCAATCTGAAATGTTCTTTCTCAAACAGTATTCATTAGGTCATTCCCTTATTTGGGAGTCTTTAATGGCTCCCTAATTCCTCCCTCATCTAATCTATTTCTTTTCTGTTTGCTTTTAAAGATTCTTCATAGCTGCTTAGGTTAGATCTTCCCAGCATATTCAGCTATAATCACCTACTTTCCCTCCACGAATATTTCTTGTTTGTGCCAGGCCAGTCTCCTCACTGTCCCATGAATAGCCAGTCTCATTTCCACTCTGTGCCTTTATTTAAGTTATTCCCTGTGACAGATATGCCCTCTACTCTCTTCCCCTCTAGCAAATCCCACCCATCCATCAAAGCCCAGTGGCCTTGCTCCTTGATGAAACCTTCCCTGTACTTGGCTGAAACTTTACCCGTGTATTTGCTGATTTCCTCTATGAACCACAAAGTGGTTCAGCATCTAAGTACTGTACTTGGCTGGGCACGGTGGCACATGCCTGTAATCCCAGCACTTTGGGAGGGGATGGTTTAAGTTCAGGAGTTCGAGACCAGCCTGAGTAACATGACAAAACCCCATCTCTAAAAAAAATAACAAAAATGAGCCAGTCGTCGTGCTGCACGCCTGTAGTCCCAGCTACTAAGGAGGCTGACCTGGAGAATTGCTTGAACCTGGGAGGCAGAGGTTGCAGTGAGCCCAGATCGTGCCACTGCACTCCAGCCTGGGTGACAGAGTGAGACCTTGTCTAAAAACAAACAAACAAACAAAAGGACTGTACTTAGCGCTGGCTGTTTAATTTGTGCGTAACATTCTCAATTAGACAACATTTGAAGGCAGCAAACATGACTTACAGTCTTGTAATCCCATAGCATATAAAAAAAGGTATAGAGTTCACTGGGTGAACCAAAGGAAAAACAAAGCTCTTTCATCATTATTTTGATTGTTCTCTATTCAATATCATAAAGGGGAAGAAATTAACAAACTTTGAGAGAGTCACTCGATCACCTGAGTCCATTTTCTAATCTGTAATACAGGAAGACTACATTATGAATATTTTGCAAACTTTGATCTGTGAGCCCTTGAGTTCCACAGAGCTCCTTTAGAGGCAGCTGGGAGGATGATAAGGAAAGAGCTGGGCTAAAGCTACCTCGTCTCTACTTTGTTAGAACACCTTTTAACCTGTTCTACATGTTAGCTTCTGTATCATGTTTCATTTGAGAGAAAGGGGCTCCACGTTAAAAACAGGTATCATCTAGTACTGGTGTTTTCAAAGGTTCCTACAGTTTCTGAAACATCTGGTCAAGAGGCAGTATAGCACAGTGTTGAAACGCACTGGCTCAGAACTTGACAACTGTTCTGGGGGTGAATCCAGGCTTCACCCCTATAGGTTGTATGACCTCAGGCAATGTATTTAAATTCTCTGGGCTTTCTTGTTAAAGGTATAACAGTAATAAAACCTGCTTCATACGGTTGCCCTGAGGTTTAATGAGCTAACACATATAAAATGTTTAGAACATAGGGAGTACACAATAAATGCAAGCTGTTGCTATCATTATTATTACACTATACTCACTATACTCTCCTTAATAATTAGAATTGAATGCAACTAACTCATACACATTAAATATACTAGCATGCAAGCCATCATCCTTCGCAAACTAACACAGGAACAGAAAAAAAAACACCACATGTTCTCACATCTAAGTGGGAGTTGAACAATGAGAACACGTGGACACAGGGCGGGGAACAACACACTCCAGGGCCTGTTGTGGGGTGGAGGGTGAGGGGAGGGAACTTAAGAGGACAGGTCAATAGGTGCAGCAAACCACAATGGCACACGTATCCATATGTAACAAACCTGCATGTTCTACACATGCATCCCGGAACTTAAAGTTAAAAAAAAAAAAATATATATATATATATATATATATACACACACACACACACACACTAGCATGCAAGAACATGAACTCTTCAAACTGTGATTATGTGGAAAAAAAGGAATTATATGTATAGCTCTCCATAAGGGTGGGTTAACAGGTGAGTATTTTCCTTGGTCTCCTATTATAGCAGGAAGGAACCAGATGGTAGAGTGTTAGGTTCCAAGCTTTTGCCTCTTTTGCAGTGCCGACAAATTAGTGCAACAGTGAAAACAAAACTGGTAAATGCAGAACAGCTCTCAGACCCATAAATGTGATCGTCCTGGATCGCACTGTGATGTATGTAACAATGCATTCTTACGATAAACAAAATGTCTTAACAAAGTGTTCTCTTTCTCCCCAAGCATAACAGAAAAATAATGCATTTACTCTACATTCTACAGATGCTTCTAGAATCTGGTAGTCCTAAAAGAAAAATATCCCAGTATCTAGTTCTAGCCATCAATCTAGGATCTTACATTTAACATCTTACAAAATATACGAAGTTCACGTATTCGATGCTTGTGGTCTCCCTTTTTCTGTTTCTCAGTAATAGGGTATTTTCAGCCTCCACGAATTTTTAAGTTACATGACTTTATTCTGATATTTCAATTTCTGAATCACCTCTAAAAACAATGGAGGGAAAAAAATCTTGGCTCCTTAACAATTTTTTTACATTTACAAAAAACTTGGAACTTTCAGCTTTAGTATTGATAATGTTTAGTTGACAATACCTCAATGTTATTTTTATACTTTGTACCTAAAAGTGAACGTTTACTTACTGTTAGTTGCTTGCACATTTTCCTCTAGTTTACAGAGCACTCTTAATTCAGACACCAGCCAAGCACAGAGTTTGGTAAACTCGGGGGAACTGGCTCCAGCAGAGACTGCCTGAGAGAGCGCTCCATCTTCCAACAATGGGCCCTTGTAACTGGCAAGCAAGAAATTACATTTCAGAAGAAAATACAATCACACCTAATATATTACAGATAAAACATATCTATGGTTTTATTTATATAAGCAATAATTTAATAAAGTTATGTAATCAATTTTAAATGGGCAAATATAAACAAAATTTAGAACTATACTGAACCATTACGAAAAGCAGCTAAATGGTAGCTGCATTTCAACCTTTCAAAATGTAGGTGAATATCTAACAGAGTCGCATATACTACTAAATTATGTCAACTTCTGTAGATTTACTAAAAGCTTTCATTGTAAAAAGGTTTATTTTCTTACTGTAACTGGAGTATTAAAAGCAAATTAACAAGTAATAGATAATTATACTGTAACTTATTTCAGAAATAAAACTTAGGTTATCTTTTCTAAAAATTTTCCAGAAACAACTAGATTAGGTTTTTATTTTGCAATGAGGTCTTGCACCGTCACCTAGGTTGAAGTGCAGTGAAGGCACAAGCCACCAAACCTGGCTAATTTTTTTATTTTTTATAGAGATGGGGTCTTACTATGTTGCCCAGGCTTGGTTAGGTTTATAATGACTTCCTTTAAAAGTAAAAACTTTCCGGTTAACCATTTACATCATTTTCATAAATTTAATGACAGTTAAGATTAGTAAGACATTCTAGTACCATAGAAATGTCAAGGTTAGCTTAATAAATATTGACCAGTTAATGAACTGGTACGTCTAAATCCTAATCCTTTGTAAGTGATTCCAATACAATTTTTAAAAATTTTAAAATGTTCAAACATTCATAAAAGATGACAATCACAATGAACTCCAATCACCAATATTCTAAAATATGAGATTTTTGCCACTCCAAGTAATCTTAAATACATATTATTCATATTGCTTTATATTCTCTTAAATATTGATAATAATGCTTACTCAAGATGATACAGTAAATATGCTTAAGATAATATAATGTTTAAACCGGACATGGTGGCTCACGCCTGTAATCCCAGCACTTTGGGAGGCCGAGGCGGCCGGATCATGCGGTCAGGAGATCGAGACCATCCTGGCTAACATGATGAAACCCTGTCTCTATTAAAAATACCAAAAAATTAGCCAGGAGTGGTGGCAGGCGCCTGTAGTCCCAGCTACTCGGGAGGCTGAGGCAGGAGAATGGCGTGAACCCGGGAGGCAGAGCTTGCAGTGATCCGAGATCGCGCTACTGCACTCCAGCCTGGGCTACAGAGCGAGACTCTGTCTCAAAAAAAAAAAAAAAGATAGTATAATGTTTAGAACCACAGGTATGTTAGAGAAATGACAGTTCTCAATCTCTTTAAAATACGATTACAGGTTTATACAATATATGCAACAGAATGAAAACAAATCATACACCAAAAAATGCGATCACATGTAGTCTGGCATCTAGATTTATAAAGTGCATATTATTAGACACTAGAATCAGACTAGACCTAGAAGTTTCTCCTTGTGTTTCACATTTTGACTTCATTAGTTTATTCAACAAGTAGTTACTGAATTCCTACTGTGTGCCAGGTAAGAGATAAAAGACAGTCATTTGCCAGGATCAGTGGCATACACCTGCAGTCCCAGCTACTCTGGAGCCTGAGGTGGGGGGATCGCTTGAGCCCAGGAGTTCAAGACCAGCCTGGTCACCAGAGCGAGACCTCATCTCTTAATAAATAAATAAATAGAAAAGGGAGTCATTTAATTCTAATATTTCTCAGTGAATCCTTTAAAGGTACATTTCAATTAATTAAGGCTGACTTTTAATGTTTGAATGCCATCAAACTAAGTAGTTAAGGTTAAAATTTATAACAGTTTTCAGAAAATCCATGGTTTACATTACAATCCATCTCAAGTAGTTATGTGATTACAATTACTACAGTAACAATTACTTGTATAGTACCCAAAAGAATAAAAAGTTTAAAAAAGGACTGCAAAAATTAAAAAGAACACAATAATGGGAAGAAACAGCATCCGTGGCCAATTCTTAAGTGACCACCATCCACGCGGAAAGACTACATTTAATAAGGTCTACCCCCTTCCTTTCATTCCACTCCTCCTTCAGTACTATAGTGTCATTTATTCCAGAAATAAACTTCTAGGACTGCATTTCCTTTCCCAGTAAAGGGACCCTCCTCAGGGCTCCTCACAGTGTATTTTCCCAGTATCCTGTGAAACCCTTTTCCCCCTCACCTTGTACCGTAAGTGCCCAACACTGCCACAAAGCAACTGTTCCTTAAAAAGTCCTAATGAATGAATGGTTTCATGTGTGAACAAGCAATTTAGTCTGAGATGTCAACTAAAGAGGCTATTCTGCGGAATGACTTTAACATATGCCCTAATGAAAGAAAGAAGCCCCTTCAAGTCTGGAATATTTACGAAAATTCAGAGCAAGTTTCCAAGAAAAGAACAATGCTATTTCACTCTGACAAAGACAGATGATAAGCATGACTACTTCCGTTCCTAAAAATTTCTACTAGGGTACTAAATTATGCAAATAGGCAGACTTTGGGAATCCTCAAGGTGTTTCTTCCTAAAGAAAGGTTTCTCTCAAAAGTTTCCTTGTCATGGAAAAACCTAATAGAAAGTTTTGATAAAGAACTTGTTACTTAGAAATACAGCTAGCTAAATCTGTACTTTGTTTTGATACCATACCTGTAGGTAAATATCTAACCATACAATTTGTTTCCGGAACCACATTTAGCCCAAGAGGGTCCACATTCTCAAGTTTAATAGAGTACACTGATCTGGGCGACCCAGTGAGATAACAAACCCTATTTCCAGTTTCTAGATAGTGATGAATTATGGTTGAATAACTATCAGGAGGAGGAGAGACAAAATGCAAAACAAATATGCAGGTTCTTCGTGGGTGACGACGACCCTGGTCTAAAGGGACTCAACGAGGTAGAGTATCACAGACTCAACGCAAACTGCTGGTGGTTCCCAGGGACGTGGTGACAGGTTAGATGCACAAGTGAGCTGGCTAGCGGAACAGATGCAGCGCCCATACAAGTGGCTTAGGGAAGCCTGGGTGCATGCAGAGATGACTGGGCAAAGGAGAAATTTTGAGAAAAGTGGGGTGGGGTAGGAGTAGGGGCTCAAGATGGGAGCAGAAAATATGGAGAACAAGTAGCAAAGCAGAATCAACTTTGGCAACCTTTAGAGTTGAGGGGTTAAGGGGGAGGGCAGGAGGATGAAGCGAAGAGAGAAGCTCGGGGAGTGGGGGTGGCGAGAACCAGAGCCCAGACAATGACACGCATGACTGACAAACGCTGCGGGTAGCTCGGCTACAGGGAGCACCGGGCAGGCCCAGGGGTGTTGGGATTGGAGGACCCCGAGCTAGCAGTGCAGACAGTGGACGTGGCATTGGGGGTGCCGGGGCCAAAGGGAAGCAACAGCCAGGAGCCACGGGGTGCGGCGTGGAGAGGCAGGTGTCTCAGACTGGGGCGCAGGAGGTGTTCCCAGGGGGCCGGCAGCCTGGGGCTTGGGAGACCCGTGCCCTGACAGTCTTACCCTAGATCTTCCAACGACTCCAAGATGTCAGTCTCCATGAGGTCACACTCCATGCTACTGTGGTATTCAAATTTCCGAGTCGTCAGGCTCCCCTCTTCGCCGGCAACGCGTACACTCGCGCATGCGCGACTTCCCCGGAACGTCCAAATCGACAGCTGGCGCCTCAGTTCCCGCACTGCGCATGTCCGGAGCGTGCGCAAGACACTTTGTCCCACCGGCCGCCCCACCCCTGCCCGCTACGGAAAGGCAGGGCCCGCAGTTTTGCACATGCGCGTTACTGCATAGTGAGGCCAGCCGCCCAAAGAAGGGCAGGAGGACCGGCTGCGTGGCAGCTGGGCGTGGGGACCACGCGAGGGGGAGCGCTCTCGGCTCTCTTTATCGGGTGTACGCATGTGCGAATGTAGGGGGCGAATCGAGCTGGGAAGGAGCTTGGAGAGTCTCGGGACTCGGGTGGAGTCGGCTGTGAAACCGAGTCTGCATCCCAGACAGGAGATCGAGTGGCTCTTCGTAGGGTGCCGGCATGTGCTAGCCTTAGCTTGCGGGTCACGGAGAAAGGGAGAATTCTTGCGCTCTCGTCTTCAGGACGCGGGTAGACGGGCCAAGTGCAGACGGCAGATAGCGTGCCATTTGATTTCCTTGTGGCTTCAGTAGCTGAATGAAATACGATGTTTCAGAGTAAGCATCTGGCCAAATTTGGCCAGCCCACTAAATAAATACCTTTAGTGACTCAGAAAAAAGAGATTAAATGTAAGGTAATCCCTTTGCGGCCTTATAAAGAGCAGGTATGCACAATTAATTTGTGAGAGAGCATTAATGAATGTAAGAGAGCAAATACATAGGCATTCTGAGTACCCTGTCTAAGGAGAAAAGTAAAAACTAGGGATATAGAACTGACAGGAGTCAGAACATAAACATAAGGGGCCTGTTTAAAGGAGTTGATAAACTGGGCATAGTGGCTCACACCTGTAATCCAACTTCGAGCAATCCCTCAAGGAGAATTACCTGAGCCCAGGAGTTCGAAACAAGCCTGGGCAACACAGAAAGATCCATCCCTGCGCCTCATCCAAAAAGCTGTCTATGGTGGGTACCCCTGTAGTTCTAGCTACATGGGAGGCTGAGGTGGGAGGATTGCTTTAGCCCAGAAGGTCGAGGATGCAGTGAGCCAAGATTGTGTTGCTGTACTCCAGCCTGGGTGATAGGACAAGACCCTGTCTCTAATAAAAATAAATACATAGGCCAGAGGCGGTGGCTCATGCCTGTAATCCCAGCACTTTGGGAGGCCAAGGCGGGCAGATCACCTGAGGTTAGGAGTTCAAGAGCAGCCTGGCCAATGTGGTGAAACCCCGTGTCTACTGAAAATACAAAATTAGCCAGGCGCCTGTAGTTCCAGCTACTCGGGAGGCTGAGGCAGGAGAATCGCTTGAACCTGATTCTCCTTCTGCAATTCTGCAATTCTCGGCAGAGGTTGCAGTGAGCCGAGATAGTGCTATTGCACTCCAGCCTGGGCAACAAGAGCGACTTCATCTCAAAAAAAAAAAAAAAAAAAAAAGCAAAATACATAAAAAGTTTAAAAAATAAAGTAGTGATCTGGCAAAGGAACCACATGGTCAACAAGAAGCCCATGACTAACTGAGACCTAACAATGACCCTCGGTTGGCAACCTGCTATGGGCAGGAAGTAGCCTGAGAAAGCTTCTCAGTACTAAGGAGGAGCTTCTATCCTATTCCACTTCAAGTGTGGCTAAGGAGGGTGACAGAAAAGGAAGAACCTCCCAGAGGGTGAAGCCAAAGGTCAAGGTGGCAGTTTCAGAGGCTTATTTTGTGCCTTTCCACCAGAAAGACTCTTGTTTAATGGTCGGAGAACCAATGGGAGGCATTTTTTCAGCTACCAAGTATAGCCATCCTTAGGGGTGGCTATCATACACTTAGGGGCTGGGGAAATGAGCAGAGAGTATGTCTATGTGACGAACGGTGAGATGGACTTGATTTATAACTTCATTTATTCTTGAAGTGCTAAAGTGTGGTAGGCATGATGGCATTTTGGTTCCCTTAATATCTGTGTCAGCTCAGACTGTGTATCTCACAGACGTGAGTATTCCCTCTGCTCTGTGAACAGTTATTCTGGAAAACAGCCAAATATGCACCTATACGTTGGAATAATGCTCTACATAAATGAGGATGAACAAACCACAACTTCACACAACAATATTGTTGAGTTTCGCAAACATAAAGTTGAATAACAAAAGCAAGATACAAAATAGTACATAGTGTATGATTCCATTTATATAATAACTAGTTTATCATCATGGAAGTCAAGATAGGTAACCATTGTGGGGCTAGTAATTGAGAAGGGAAGAAATTTGGGGTTTCTGAGAATGGTTGTAATATTCTTTCTCTTGATCTTAGTGTTGTTTACATTGTCATTCTCTGAAAATGCATCAGTCTGTACACTTACGACTTGTGCACTTTTTGGTATGTATGCTATACTATTAATATTTTTGTATAAGTCTTTGTGGGTGTATCTATATATATTATTTCTGTATCTTCATTTCTTTTAGATAATTACTGTAAGTAGGGCTATAAGGTCACAGGATATGTTTAATTTTTTTTTTTTTTTTTTTTTTGAGACAGGGTTTCACTCTGTCACCTAGTCTGAAGTGCTGTCAGTAGCACCATCACAGCTCACTGCTTGACCTCCTGGGCACAAGCAATCTTCCCACTTTAGCTTCCCAAGCAGCTGGGACTGCAGATGCACACTACCATGCCCAGCTAATTTTTTTATTTTTGGAGCGATAGTGTCTCCCTATGTTGCTTAGGCTGATCTCAAACTCTTGGACTCAAGCGATCCTCCTGCCTTATTCTGTGCCTTTCCACCAGAAAGACTCTTGTTTAATGGTCGGGATTACCATTAGTAAGTGCTGGGATTACAGGTTTGAGCCACCACACCTGGCCCTGTTTCATTTTTTGACTACTGAATTTTCCAAAGAAGTTGTAGCATTTTACACCCGTACCAGGAGTAAATGAAAATTCCAGTTGTTCTACATCCTTGTCAACTCTTGTAATTGTCTTCTTCGTGTTTGCCATTCAGGTAGGTGGTCATGATTTTATCTCATTGTGGCTTTAATTTTTACTTCCCTGATAGCTTATAATATCAAGTGCCTGTTCACCATTCTAAATACTTAGAACAGGGTCAGGCACAATGTTAGCATTCAATAGATATTTGTTTAATGAATAAGGGAATTAAATATCAGGAACTTCAACATTATACCTTTTATTAAGTATGTACCAAGCTCTGAACCACAATTAATAGCAGTATGCAAAATATGACTTTTCTTTATTTCTACATGTGAAGTTCCTAAAAGCAGAGTAGTATTAACTGTTCTTTTTATGCATAATAGAGCGGTTAAAAGACTAGGTTCTAGCAACAGACTCCCTGGCTGTCTCATCTATTATGTGTGTGATGTTAGGAAATTCAGAAATTGTTTCGAGCCTCAGCCTCCTCATCTGTACAATTGCTGCCATAATAGAATCTACTTCATAGTGTTGTTTTGAGGATTGAGTGAGGCAATCTATGCAATGTGTTTAGAACAGTGCCTGGCATGTAGTAAGCGCTCAGTAAATGTTAGTTTTTATTATTTTCCAGATATGTTAAAAAAAAAAAGCTTATAATTCTTTTCTATAAACTGTGCATATGAGTAACAAAAACATGGCTTCTTTTTACAGTTAAGAAATTGAAGCTCAAAGAGTTATTGGTTTTTGTTTTGTTTGTTTGCTTGTTAGAGATGGAGTCTCGCTCTGTTGCCCAGGCTGGAGTGCAGTGGCGCGATCTCGGCTCTCTGCAAGCTCCGTCTCCCAGGTTCATGCTATTCTCCCGCCTCAGCCTCCCAAGTAGCTGGGACTACAGGCACATGCCACCACGCCCGGCTAATTTTATTTTTGTACTTTTAGTAGAGACGGGGTTTCACCGTGTTAGCCAGGAATCTCATCTCCTGACCTCATGATCTGCCCTCCTCACCTCCCAAAGTGCTGGGATTACAGGCGTGAGCTACAACGCCCGGCCGGAGTTATTGTTTTATATTTACTCAGGGTGCCATTACTAACACTTCCTAAAACGGAAATTTGTAGTAGGAGTTACTCCTCTTGAATAACATGGATAATTCAGTTGGTCAATTACTTGTTAAAGAAATGTGCCAATTAAAAAGTTCTTTTAGTAGGTTCATCAGTTGTAATAAATGTGCTACTCTGGTAGGGAATGTTGATAATAGGGGTGTCAACCTAAATAACAAACATAGAAAGACTCTAAAAAAAAATGATATTGGCCAGGCACAGTGGCTCACGCCTGTAAACCCAGCACTTTGGGAGGCCGAGGCGGGCAGATTGTGAAGTCAGGAGATCAAGACCATCCTGGCTAACACGGTGAAACCTGTCTCTACTAAAAATACAAAAAAAAAAAAAAAAAATTAGCCAGGTGTGGTGGTGGGTGCCTGCAGTCCCAGTACTCTGGAGGTTGAGGCAGGAGAATGGCGTGAACCTGGGAGGTGGAGCTTGCAGTGAGCTGAGATAGGGCCACTGCACTCTAGCCTGGGCAACAGAGCGAGACTCCATCTCAATAAATAAATAAATAAATTAATTAATTAATTAAAATAAAAAAAGAAAATGTGTGCTGTAGGAAACTGTGTATTCAGGGAAGTAAAGGAAGATAAAATTTTAAAGGAAAAGTGAGAAGGTTTAAATGATTGTTTTGTGATAATTAACATTGATTGTTGGTTACAATGATCAGTAACAAGGGTGGGGCCAGTCTGAAGTTGGCAGGCCATTGCTGGGCAGATGTTCTTGCAGAAGTTTTTTTTTTTTTCCGTGTGTGTGTGTGTGTGAGAGAGAGAGAGAGATGGAGTTTTGCTCTTGTTGCCAGGCTGGAGTGCAGTGGTGCAATCTCAGTTTGCTGCAACCTATGCCCCACCAGGTTCAAGTGATTCTCCTGCCTCAGCATCCCAAGTGGCACTGGGATTACAGGTGCCCACCACCACACCCAGCTAATTTTTGTATTTTTGGTAGACACAGGATTTCACCATGTTGGCCAGGCTGGTCTCGAACTCTTGACCTCAGGTGATCCATCCGCTTTGGCCTCCCAAAGAGCTGGGATTACAGGCATGAGCCACTATGCCCAGCCTGCAGAAGTATTTTTTTGCACAAGGTTGTGGTATTTGTAGAGTCTTTTGTGATAGTTCTGGTTATTATGCAGAGCTAATAAAGGTAAATTATATTCACAACTTTCTCTTATAATCTTTCTCTTCATACAAAAGTAAAAAAAAAGCAACAATAACTTGGATAGTACTAGGGAAATAAAATCCCAGTAGCGGATTCTCGGTCTCTGCCTATGATCTTTCACTCAAAATAATTACAGGCCATGTACCCATATTTTTATGGGTTATCTAATTTGCATGTCACCTAAAGTAATTTTAAAATTTCAAGCCTACTAAATTGAAAGATCAATGGTATTGAAAGGTATCAGAATATGCCACCCTAAATATGACACTTTGGCGTATTGATTATTTTGAGCTGAAGGCAGTTGAGATACAGCAAACAGTAAACTCTCTGCCCTCCCTTTTACTGCCTAAAAGTGGGGCATAAATGTCCCCCATCTCTTGTACCAGATTGAGGGGAGCAGCCCTTATCACTGAAGATAAGACAGCTAGCACTGAGATAAGTCTGCATAAACAAACCTTACTAAAATAACCCTTATCTTCCACTAGTCTCCCCCATATATTTCCTAGTCACTTTCCCACATTTATTGGCCCTAGAAGCCCAAACCTCTTTTCCTTTGTCTCATCATTTCTCCGTAATTTATTGCCCTTGGCTAAAATGGTATATAAACCTTGAGTCTTAATTTCTTCTTTGGGTTTTCACTTCTTCTCTGTGAAGACCCTGTGCACATAAAAATATTAACATCAATAACATTTGTATACCTTTTCTCCTGTTAACTCGTATTTTGTCAGTTTAATTTACAGATCTCAGTTACTAAACCTAAGGAGGTAGAGGAAAGTTTTTTTTCTCCCCTACACTATATTCCCTTTATTTCATCATTACCAAGTAAAACATTCATTTCTCACCCCCTTTCTAACAACAAAATTGACCTCTACAACCTTCTTTTTGCTTACATTTCTAGTGAGTACAAATATTTCTGTTTAAGGAAGGAGGCTCAGGATGAAGAGAAAGAGAGATCTTCTCTGTTTTTCGACCTTTGGGTGAGAGTGCTTTCTGTATCATTGAAAGCATTTGAATAATCTAATTTGATAAAGCACTAGAAACATTTATTAGACTCCCAATCTTGCTTTTCTATGCAATAAAAGAGATTCCTGTGAATATTTATAACTGTTTCTAACTTGTTTCTTGCTTATATTAATCTGCCCTTGAAAGCAAAATTTAAACAAAGAGAACTTGTAAAATTGCAGAGACTTTAGAAAATGGTGCTATATCCCATGAAAATAACCTTCAAAGAGAAACATGTAATTCTGATTAGTTTTCTTTTTTCTTTTTTTTTTTTAAAGTAAAATACAACAAAATGTTTAATGAGCAAATTCATCTTAGCAAATATGAAACTGCCACAGAGAGTGGGAGAGGGGCAGGGGCCACAGGGCTGGGCGCAGGTCGGGGGAGACTAAAGAGGAAAAATCAACTACGTAAGAAACCCAGGAGGGGACCAGAGCGGTCCAGATGCCGAAGGAACAGAGCTGTGGTCCTGAGAAGGGAGAGGGCAGGGCACTGAGGGCCGGACAACAAAATTCAAAATAGTTTGGCCATAAAATATAAACACGCTATGTTCTTACCGTGGGGAAGGGGAGGAGAAAGGGGGTCTAAGGGAGAAGGAGAGGCTGTTTTGGGAGGGGCTGTGGTCCTACCCCGCCCTGCTGTGCACTCTGTCCCCATCCCAACCCCTTCCCTCTGTGTCTGTGTGGGTGCGTGTTGTCTGTGTGGGCTGTGTGCGCAATTCCCCAGTCCCCTCCCTGCCCTAACCCCCCAACCCCCGCCCCCCACCCTTAATTGCTGCCATTCCAGTTGCTGCCGGCTGTCGTGTGTCTGCGGCTGTCACTCCTCTGCCCATCGTCTTCAGAGGGGGATAAGGGGGGGGGCGGGAGTGGGGAGAAGCCCCCAGCCAGCCCTGCCCCCACCCTCCCCCAGCCGCCTCTACCAGAAGTCCCGGCGGTGATAAGACGGGTCACAGTATTTTGTGACAACCACCCTGTTGGCGAACTTGCGGCCCGTCAGGCCCTGCATGGCTTTCTGGCAGTCAAACACAGAGGTGAACTCTACAAAGATCTTTCCGCAGCCGGGCACCTCGACACCGTCCACAGGCCGGGGGATCTGGATGGACTTGACAAGCCCGTACTTGCTGCACTCGTCCCGCACATCCTCCACGATCTCCTCACACTCTTTATAATATATTGAAAAAGAAATAACCTCACACAGAAACCAGAAGGAAGCTTTCTGTGAAACTGCTCTGTGTCACATGAATTCCACACACACAGTTAAGATTCTCTTTTCATTGAGCTGTATCATAACACTGTTTTTGTTTAGTCTGCGAAGGGATACTCCAGAGGGCTTTGAGGCTTACTCCTCGTCGTCCAGCAGCTCCTCCGGCAGCACCATGTTCATGAGGCACAGGACCTCAGTCGGGTGGCCGCCCATCTGCACCTGGGAGCTTATCAGGCCGGGCACTTGCAGGGTCACCGGCGTCTGATTGATGGTGCTCAGCGTGGCATTCTTGGCTCCCACACTCGCCCTCTGGACCAGCAGCTTCTCATCCCCCAGCTGCATGCCTTTCAGCCCCGCAATGGCCTGATCCGTGACGCTGATGTCCAAGTACTCACAGAAGGCGTAGCCCTTGAAGAGCCCCGAGGCACTGTCCTTGACCAGGTTGAAGGCCTTGAGGGGCCCAAAGGATGTCAGCAGCTGTTTGACCTGGTCATAGTTCAGGTAGTTGAGTAAGCCCCCGATGAACAGCTTGTGGGCAGAGTCAGGGACCACAGTGGACACAACCCCAGGCACATAGACGGAGGGGTTCTCTGACATGCCAGGAAGCGGCTGGTAGTCACGAGGCCTGCGGATCTTTAGTGACTGGCCCTGGAAGATGATGCCATCAAAGGCCATGGCCTGGGTAGTCTCGTCCACTGAGCGGAACTCCAAAAAGGCAAAATGCTTGTCCTGGTTAATCTGCACAGCCAACACCGGGTTGCCAGGGGCCTGGGTCAGCCCCCCCAGGCGCATCTGGGCGTTGAAGAAATCCATCATGGCCTTCTCAGTGATGCCAAAGGGGATGTTGCCCACGTAGAGGCACCGGGCTTGTCTAGTCATCTGGCTCCCGACCACGGGCACCGGCGCTGGGGTCACAGCCAGACCGTCAGGGGTCATGGTGGGGAGAAAAGCAGTGGCTGGAATCTGACCCGCAGCTCGCATGGCCTTGTACTGCATTGGGGTGATGTGCTCAAAGCCCGGAGGTGGCACGTCCCAGTATTTACGGACCTTCTTCTTCTCATGGCGGGGGGAACGAATCAGTCCACCGTGCTCCTCTATAGCGCCTCTGGTCAAAGGTTTGCTTCGTCGCCGCCTGTCCCGGGAGGCGCTCCGCTGGTCCCGGTTGCGCCGGTCACGGCTCCAGCTCCGGCGTTTGCGGTCCCGGCTTCGAGAGCGGCTGTGGCTGCGCTTCCTATGCCGGTTTTCCTTGTCCCGCTCTTGTTTATTCTCGTTGAGCTGCCGCTCGAACTCGTCGAAGTCCGACATGCTGAGGCGGCCGCGTAGAGCCCTGTGCGGCTCTTGCCTCGCCTTGCCGCCCGCTCCGGCCGCTTCGGCTACTTCCGCCGCTGGCTTCGGCTACTTCTGGCCCTGATTAGTTTTCTTACTTGTTTTTTTTTTTGTTGTTGTTCTGATAATAATGTTGAAATTGACATCTCCATATTCCTAAAAAGAAAAAATACATTTATGAGATGTTTTTCTTAAATCAGTTAACCTTTTCCCCCTCTGGTGTGAATGGAGCGGGGAGTTGTCTGACTGCTAGACTTCACCATTTAAAAATGATTAATAATCTTATTTAAATAAACAATTGTGAGATATACTTTTATTAGCTCAAATGACTTAAATGATTTTCTTTGTGTATTTGATATGACCTGTTTCACCAGCTTGGGGGAAAAATCACTTCATATTTTCATCTCCACACACCTTACTTGTCAAGAACTTAAATTTCTCCCACTTTGGTTTTCTTCTGCTCTTCCCAGTTGCCCAAGAATCTTTGGACTGAAGCCTTAGTGCTTCCACACATCAGGTAGAGTGCAAGGTGGGAAGTCCAATCAGCCCATTAGTCAATGGTTGCTTTGGATGCTGTCACTCAGTTACGCTGTTGAATATCTTGGACAGCCTGATGAACTCTTGTACATTATTTCACTGCTACCCTTCCTGGCACAGATCTTGGCAAAAGCTCCTATTGATGACCTGGAGTTGGGCTCCAAGGTTACATTTACATGTTCAACTCCTTCGCCTGACATTGTGTGGCTGCAGATCTACATGGGCTCCAGACTCAGCTCCAATCTATACCAGGGTCAACCTCCACACTTTGCCTTTCAGTTGAGCACATGCTACCAGCTGAAACTCCCTGTTTCCTTGCAGTTGTTCCACTTTGAGTCTCATGACATCTTCTTAAACCAGTGGACTACTGTCTAAGCCACCCAGGTTCACCTGGGTCAAATGGGTCTTCAGTATCCACACCTCCCCCCACCCCTTGGGTCTTGGGATCCTTAAGCAAAATGGTCAATTTCTCCTTTTGAGTAGTGCATTCAAAGGGGTCTTAGGTGGGAGCTCCTTTATCAAGCCCACAGGACTCTTACATCTTCTCCCAGGACAAGGGCTGTATGTCTGCCTTATACCTGCATCACTAAAGTAGCTGCCATTCAAGAGACAGCTCACATAATAAGACAATCTATTCCTAGGCAAATTGTGCCTCAACTTTGGCACCAGAGGCAGCTATCATAATTTTGAATTTTTTAAATCGGAGACGCTAAGCACCTATTGAAGGCCATATGCTACCAATAGTAAGGCCAACAGAAGGAAGGATTTGAGATCTGGACATACGAAAGAAGTTATGGGTTTTTAGATCTGTTTGTGTTCATATTGTTGAGTAGAAATCTCTGTGCGTACCAAAACAAATTAGGCCTCTGTCTGAGAACTATAGAGGAGGAAAAAACTTTTCCTTTACTCACTCAGGGTTAGTAACTGGGGGCTTGTGAATGAAACTGACAAAAGACAGATTACCAAGAGAAAAAAACAGAGTTTATTTATGCTTGCAAAGTACATACACATGAGAGTGTTCAGTGATGAGTAACTCAAAGGGGTGGTTAGAATTTGGGGCTTATATACCAGTTTAATAGATAAAGGGGAGGAATGGAAAAGCACTATGGGAAAACAAATAACTTTTTAGAAGCATAAATGAGCTCTATGGAGAATAGATAGGAGATTTGAATCTTGTGTCAATGTCTGTTTAGATGTGGTGCCGAACTCACTCCTAGTCTTGAGATTAGAGTTGCTTCTGGAGACAGGATTCATGGCAATTAGTTCTTTTGGGAGGCTCTACTTTTGGGCAGATAAGGGATTTCCAGAGTTAAAATACCTTCATCTCAAAATAATTTTTATGACACAGTGACATATTTTGAAGTGTCATATTTTGATCCCCTTCAAAAAGGACATTATTTGAACATTATAAAATACAACAAATTCTAAAAACAAACAGAAAATAGTTTATCTCCTGTTTCTTTTGACATATAATTCACTTTAAGAAAATTCAATTAAAAAAATCTAAATACCCCCAATCTCCCTAGATAACTAATCACAAGTAATTTTAACCCTATATGTATGCTCATTCCAATTAGATCTTGGACAAAGGAGCTTTGTGATCTTGGAATTCCCTTTACTTTGAAGCCTCAGCCAATAGCAGGAATAAATTCTTATTCAATGTACCTTGACTGGTTTCTCTCATTGGTCAGTTCCATGGTGCCTCCTAGCATGGGATTGGAGAGAGGACTGGTGGCCCATGTGGTACATTGGTATAAGATGGGAAAATGCAATTAACTCACATGAAGAAGGCTTGCTTCATGCTTTTAATTTTTCTGATCTTTAGATTTTAGTGTTTACTTGCTAAAATCTTAACAATTTTCTTTCCTGCTTGACGTGTTGGTAGCTGCATGATGCCTCATCAGATAGGTTTATCCTTTTTTTTTTTTCTTTTTTCTTTTTTTGAAATGGAGTCTCACTCTGTTGCCCAGGTGTGATCTTGGCTCACTGCAACCCCTACCTCCTGGGTTCAAGTGATTCTCCTGCCTCAGCCTCCCGAGTAACTGGGACTACAAGCCTGTGCCACCAAGCCTAGCTAATTTTTGTATTTTTAGTAGAGATGGGGTTTCACCATGTTGGCCAGGTTGGTCTCATACTCCTGACCTCAGATGATCTGCCCACCTCGGCCTCCCATGGTGTTGGGATTACAGGCAAGAGCCACCATGCCAGCCCAGATTGGTTTATTCTAATAACTACTGAAAACTGGATTACGTTATTGCTGTTTTTAACTAGAAAGATAAAATTTAGAGAAAGTATCATTTTCAAGTAAATTGTGTGCCTATGAATCTAGAGAAGACAAAAGATTAGTTGACTAAGCCCTAATGAAGTGGAAAATATCTGTATTTTGTTTAAATAACTACGAGTCCCACAGCCTATAGGGACACTTAGTTTTTTATTCCATACTGCAGCAGATACTCAACAATGGCCTTGGAATAGTGTCTTTGTTATGTGGCCAATGAAGTTTTCCTGCTGGTGACAGATGGCAATTTATTTTTAAATTGGCCTGGACAGAAATACTTTTTTTTCTACCTTGGCTATGGTGCTGATTTCAGGAAGACAAGCCTCAATAGAATGTTAATACTGGCAGGTTAGATTTTTCATGTAACTTTAATTGGAAGAACTGGGAATAATGACTGAAAATTCACCCATAAATACGTCCCACAGAGGAAAAAATCTACACAGAGTTGTTGCTAATGATGTCAAGGTCTCCGGCTTCTTCTACGGCTGATGACTGTTATAAATTTAGACTTCTCCCTCGTGTCTTACCTTGTTAGATACGCTTTGAAGACCCATTCTTCCTCTGCTACAACAAGGCCTCTAAACATTCCTGCAAAACTGCTCTTTCATATTTATGTTTCCTCGATGACTCCCCTGAGCCAATGACAGCATCTGTTCCCACAGTTTGCCAGGACATTAAAGTGAGAGCTTCTCTCAGCTCTGTATGATGTATGATGGACAATTCTTATCAATTGCATTTTAATCAGGTTCTTTCTTCTCTCCTTCTAAGGAGAAGTGTTTTCCGTGTTGTGGCATTGACATGCAGAGGCTCTCACCAGCTCTGTTCATAAATTTATAAGAAAATTAGTTTATAGTTATGAAATAATACGTTACGTTTTCCTTGTTCAGATTTGCCTCTGTCAAAAGAGGAAGATTTGCTATTTGCTTAGTAAGGGTGGGTTGAGTTAGTGTCTCTGTGTGTGTTTATTCACTTTATAAGAAGATAAGAAGACATTTATCTGTTATGTTGTTTATGTCATAGAAAAAGTTGTAGATATAATATTTGTATTTTAGAATTATTTCTACTTAGAAATAGACCCAAGCTGTGCTTTGAAACTATCATTTCATTTTATGAGGATTTTATTTCTGAAATGACATTCATAATCTCATATTAAATGATTTCTTGTGAAGTTATTTCACAGCCCTGAAAAAAGGAATCATGGAAATAAATGATGTAAATATACACATTTCCCAAATCTATCACTGTTTGATCCAAGGGCCATTGTATGGGTATTGCTGTGGAGTCTTGTATAATGAAAGAATCTTAGAATGTTTGTCTTAGAAATTATTTTAGGTTAGTGTTTCCCTATTGATATACTTTAGCTCTCTGTCCCCACCCAAATCTCACGTTGAATTGTAATCCTCAGTGTTGAAAGAGGTGCCTGGGAGGTGATTGAATCGGGAGGTGGTGTCTAATGCTTAAGCACCATCCCCCTAGTGCTGTCCTATCATAGAGTACTCATGACATCTGGTTGTGTGAAAGTTGTGTAGCGCCTTCCCCTTCACTCTGTTTTTCTCTCGCTCCCGCCATATTAGATATACCAGCTTCCCCTTTGCCTTCTGCCGTGATCGTAAGTTTCCTAAGGCCTCCCCAGAAGCAGAAGCCTGTACAGCCCACAGAATGGTGAGCCAATTAAACCTATTTTTTAAAAACAAATTACTCAGTTTCAGGAACTTCTTTATAGCAGTGCTAGAATGGACTAATAACCTATGTTTTCCACAAAACAATGATTCAGAGAACTGCCAATCGGTTCAAAGGAAAAAAATGATTAGGAGAAAACCCGGCTCAATAGATTTATGAGGCAGGTTAAACACAAAGTTTTATTTATTATAAAATTTCACATATCCATATGGCATTTAAAATGCCATATCTATATTAGATTGCGGTGTCCAAGAGGCAATGTTTTGCTTCCCAAGATGATTGGACCACAAATTCATTTTTTCCCCCAATATATAATTTTGTGGGGCTCATGTTTCATCATTCTTGAGCAAGTGATGATCTAGCCTAACTCCTTAGTGATTCCATGGAAGAAAATGGAACCCATAAGAGCTCACTGACATGTCCAAGATCACTCAGATGCAGACTCAAAGCTGGAACCAGAACTCCCCATGTCTGTGTTTTTTCCGTGATTCCATACTACCTCTACTTGCTTATGTTTCACTACATGTAGACTACTGTTAGAGTAGTTTCTATGTAATTTCCTTTTATGATATGCTTTTAAAAATTAGATTATTATATTCATATGTTATAATAGTAATCTGAATTTGTGCACATTTTATTTTTGCACATTTTTTTGTGGTAAAATGATATAGGAGGGGGCAGGAAGTGTTGGAAGGAGAAGGGTGGGTTCCTGGCTAGAGTTTAGGATTGTTTTTTCTGTTTCTGTGGAGAATGTCATTGGTATTTTGATAGGGATTATATTGAATCTGTAGATTGCTTTGGGTGGTATGGACATTTTAACAATATTGATTCTTTCAATCCATGAACATAGAATATCTTTCATTTTTTTGTGTCCTCTTCAATTTCTTTCATCAATGTTTTATGAGTTTCATTGTAGAAATCTTTCATTTCTTTGCTTGCTTCCTAGGTATTAATTTTATTTGTGGCTATTGGAAATAAGATTGCTTTTTTGATTCTTTTTCAGATTGTTCACTGTTGGCGTATAGAAATGATACCGATTTTTGTATGTTGATTTTGTATCTTATAACTTTACTGAATTTATTTATCAGTTCTAAGTTTTTTGGTGGAGTCTTTAGGTTTTTCCAAATATAAGATTATGTCCTTTGTAAATAAGGATAATTTGACTTCTTCCTTTCCAATTTGGATGCCTTTTCTTTCTTTCTCTTGTCTGATTGCTCTAGCCAGGACTTCCAGGCCTTTGTTGAATAACAGTGGTGAAAGTGGGCCTTCTCAGCCTATTGGACAGCCATCCTCTGGGAATATTTTTCGTCACACCTTTGGATCTGTGTTTCATGGATACTAAGTCTCTCTGTTTCTCTGTTTTCTTTCTGTGTTTTTCAAACCTTTATAAATGACCTTTTCCATGTTTATGTTTTTTTCTTTCTGAAAGTTTTTATACCCTCCTCTGTAACCTTGGTGTTCTGGAATTTCATAATTGTATGACTGGGTTGTGGGTATTTTCTCATTCCCTCTTCTGCTTGTGGTAGTCTTTTCCAGTCTCTGGCTTCATGTACTTAAGTGTAACAATGTCCTCTCACCTGTTTTGTTTTGTTTTTTTTTTTTTGTCTTTTGTTTTTTAAATTGTGGTAAAATGCATGTAATATAAAATTTACTGCCTTAACCATTTTTAAGTGTACAGTTCAGTGGCATTAGGTATATTCATATTGTTCTGCTGCCATCACTACTATGCATCCCCAGAACTCTTTTCATTTTGCAAAACTGAAACTCTGACCATTAAACAATAACTCTGTATTTATTCCCTGTTCCCCATTTAACATTCTGTGTCCTTGATTTTGACCACTCTAGGTATCTCATTATAGTAGTTAGGGTTTTCTAGAGAAACAGAATCAATAGGGTGTGTGTGTGTGTGTGTGCGTGTGCATGTGTGTGTACACATACGTTATACACACACACATACACATAGAGAGACAGAGATTGATTGAGAGAGAGACTGATTTATTTTCAGGAATGGCAAGGCCAGCAGGCTGGAGAACCAGGGAAGAACTGATGTCAACATATACAATTAATCATCCTCATCTTGTAATCCCTGTGACTCAGGAGGCTGAGGGAGAAGGATTGCTTGAGGCCAGGAGTTTGAGACCTGGGCAATAATAGTGAGACCCGTCTCTACAAAAACAAAAGGTAAACAAAATATTTAACCATCATACTCACATAAGTGGAATTATACACTATTTCTCCTTTTGCATCTGGCTTATTTTACTTAGCATAATGTTATTATGTTATGTCCTCTTTCTTCTCCTTCTCCTTCTACTCCCCCTCCTCCTCTACATCCTCCTCCTCCTCCACCTCCTCCTCCTTCTTCTTCCCTCTTCCCCTCCTTCACCTTCTCCTTCTCCTTGACTTAGCCAGCATTTCTTATGTTGAACAAGCACTGCTTTGGAGTTAAATCATGAGGCAATTTAATCATGTTTACTATTCCCCTTTTATTATTCTGTGGCACTAGTTCTTTTAATTTTTATTTTTAAATAAAGACAGGGTCTCGGTCGGGCGTAGTGGCTCA
Source organism: Piliocolobus tephrosceles (assembly GCF_002776525.5). Taxonomy (NCBI): domain Eukaryota; kingdom Metazoa; phylum Chordata; class Mammalia; order Primates; family Cercopithecidae; genus Piliocolobus; species Piliocolobus tephrosceles. The sequence goes on from NC_045448.1 coordinate 33,639,335, forward strand.
CTCCTGTAATCCCAGCACTTTGGGAGGCCGAGGCGGGTGGATCACGAGGTCAGGAGATTGAGACCATCCGGGCTAACACAGTGAAACCCTGTCTCTACCAAAAATACAAAAAAAGTAGCCGGGCGAGGTGGCGGGTGCCTGTAGTCCCAGCTACTCGGGAGGCTGAGGCAGGAGAATGACGTGAACCCAGGAGGTGGAGGTTGCAGAGAGCCAAGATGGCGCCACTGCACTCCAGCCTGGGCGAGAGAGCGAGACTCCGTCGCAAAAAAAAAAAAAAAAAAAAAAAAGACAGGGTCTCATTATGTTGACCAGGCCTATCTGGAACTCCGGGCCTCAAACAATCCTCCCTCTTCAGCCTCACAAAGTGATGGAATTACAGACATGAGCCACTGTCCCAGTCAGGAGCTAGTCCTTTCCTTGCCCTTGTATAAAATCTAATACCATTCCCCTAGCTTTTCTCATCATTTTCAGAGAACCAAAGATGCTTTCCAGTTCCATGTCATAGTCAAATGTTTTATCTTGATTTTAAGTGAAATCATCTGTCTTTCTCCAGTTTATGCTGCTGCAGATGGAAAGTGTGGAGTCAGGAAAAAGTATATTCTGCTTCTTTTCTTGTTACCTGGCACTTTATTTTATTTTATCTCCCACATTATTCTAATCACATTTTCTGATCTCTCTCCCCTCCAGCGCAGGAATCCTTTGAAGAGATAAAAGGAGAAGTAATCAGAGACCTGTCCATGGTGACAATAGGGTCAAGGTGTGTGATTTCTTGTAGGTAGTATTTTCTTATATGATTTTATGAGAAAACAGGCATTATGTTTTTTTAAATTAAGTAGTCTATATATATTTTAATCTCATTAATAGATATGAAATGTTAGTATTTAACAGATCATAATACATCAATTCAATTGTGTTGAAGCATCAGCTCTTCTGAGAACCCTTCCGTAATGTTTCTACAACCTCATCACTCTCTAACAGGGTTAAGCTCGTGCCCCTCCTCGACCACAGCTGGTGCCTGCTTCTATTTGACTCATAATAGACTGCATTGGAATCATCTGTTTGCTTGTCGGTTTCTCTTCCACTCAATAAGCTCCTGAGGGGCCTCATTATCTCTCCAATGCCTGGACTATAGTGTTGTTAAATAAATTTCCATGGAATTCAACAGATGCAGTTCAGAGGCCAAAAGATGAAAGATTCAGCAAAAGAAGGCCCCAAAGTGTGTGCTGATTCCAGAAGAGAGGCTGCTTGTCTGTTTGAAAAGAAAAACCTCCCAACTCTTACTTATAATCTCTGGTCCTAGCTCTTTTCCCCCTGCTTCAGTGAGTAGGGGGTTTGGCAATTTAAAACATTTTTATTTTTATTTTTTTGAATCGGGCAGCCTCCAGAATCACAGCAGATTCAAAGAGATTCCCCAGTGGTGGCTGTTTTACCTCCTCTCAGCTCAGGACTGCCTCTTCTCAGCAGACATTAGACAGCAGTGCTGAGAATATTTTCCTCCTAATAAGGAAATTCCAGTCACAATGATCATGCTCAGATACGTAAAGAGCTGCTGGAATCTGACCTCCGAATACCTGATGAATTACTATATTGTGAAAAAAGGCGGTCTGAAGAAAGAAAGGACAATGAGATAGGCTTGTTTGTAAATATGTGGTTCACCTTTCTGAGAAACATGTCTTTAAGCTGTAAAAGTGTACGGAATGTTTTATGGATGTCTTCCTTCATAGCTCTATAAAATTGCAGTTTTATTGGTGTGAGCCCTCTGTGTGAAGTAAATGATAGATAAGCAGATGATCATTTTATTTCACGGTTGAGACAAGATGTGCTGGGCTTTATTGCACCTAATCTCCCAGTGAAAGAAGAGTTAAAGTGCATAGTAGTTCATTCTCTTTGGCAGACATGAACTATAAACATGTTTTCATCTGCTTTCTGTTCTTATTACATTAGACATTTTCAATGATTATAGGTTTTTACGTCTCTTGTGGGGAATTTGGAAATAATTTTAAAAGTTGATCTTTCCTATTATTTAGATGCCTGGAGTGACTTGGAATGAAGTATTAATTAGTTTCAGCATATTGTTATTATTGGTGTAAATGGCATTTTGGCTCAGAATCCCAAGATGAGTCATCCTCACCGTAGCCAAAACAGTGATTCCTGATCACCTCAACCAGAAAAGATTTATTCCGTCTTGGTGATACTCAGTCACTTCTTGTGAACACTTCATAAACAAAGTTCCTTTTATTTGGGCACCTTGTGTAATAACATGGCTGATTCCCAGGCCCTTCATCTCTTTAATCCCTACACATGGGACTGCCTAACTAGTATAGGACAGAAAATTCATCTTTTTCCTACCATGTCTGATAAGTAGTTTTTGGCTTTGTAGAGCATTGAACCTACATAAGATGATAAGGTGACATGTAGACTCGATATTAAACAGATCTTTCACCATCTACAGTTTGTTAGAGACTCCTCCCCAGGTTCAGGAGCAGGAATACAGAGGTTATGCATTTGTGAACCCTGACTGCACTCTGTCTTCATAGATTCTGATGTGAGAATCATGCAGTTTTCTATCAGGCAGTTTATGAAATGGTGTTCATAGCTATGGTCCTGTCTTAGTCCATTTGTGCTTCTACAACAAAATGCCTGAGACTGAGTAATTTACAAAGAACAGAAATTTATTTTCTCACAGTCCTGGAGGCTGGGAAGTCTAAGATCAAGGCGCTAGCAGGTTTGGTGTCTGGTGAGGGCTCATTCCTCATAATGACCCTGCCTAGGTGTCCTTACGTGGTCAAAGAATGGAAGGCAGCAAATCCACTTCCTCAAGTTTTTTATGATCCACGAGCCCTAATACAATCCACGAGGGCTCTCCTGTCATGCCTTAATCACCTCCTAGAGGCCCCACTTCTTTTCTTTTTGTTTTTAGCGTGAGTCTTGCTCTGTCACCCACGCTGGAGTGCAGTGGCGCAATCTCGGCTCACTGCAACCTCCGTCTCCCAAGTTCAAATGATTCTCCTGCCTCGGCCCCCGAGTAGCTGGGATTACAGGTGCCCACACCACCCGTGGCTAATTTTTATATTTTTAGTGGAGATGCAGTTTTGCCATGTTGGCCAGCCTGGTCTTGAATTCCTGACCTCAAGTAATCCACCCACCTCATCCTCCCAAAGTGTTGGGATTATAGGCATGAGACACCATGCCTGGCCAGCCCCACCTCTTTTGGCAATGAAGTTTCAACATGAATTTTTGGAGACACATTCAGACCATAGTGGGTCCCAATAGAGGGAGAGAATTTGTGATTACAGTCAAAGCCCAAATTATTAGATTACATAGGTGTTGTGGGGAGAGCAGTTGGAGATCACTCACAAATTTTAGGGCAAGTATGATTCCATAAGAGCACCATGAGTCCAAAGGTTGCCCAGTTGGAGGAGAAAGTCAATTAGGAAGGGGCCTCGATTCTACTAGTAGGCAGCCTCATGTCTCCCTTTTTAATTTCTCTAAGCTATTTCCAATTTTCCAGTCAAATATATTCAGTGAAGGTAAGAGAACATACAGGTATGTCAGGAAACCTTACGTGAAAAACGCTTTCAAGGAAAAGAGGCTCACACATAATGGGATGTTTTATGGCAAGACCTTCCACTTTATCACAAGCAACTCCATGAAGTGGTCAGTCTAGTGTCCACAGGTTATTGAAAGATCTGGCCCCTGTCTTGCAGACCTGTGCTGCCTAAAGGAGAGAAAGAGAGAAAGAATGTGGAAATTTGGCTACTAGATGAGTAAAAGGAGGTGCTTTGGAAAAACAGGAGGGTTGGTTTAAAGCTATTATCTGAACTTGTGAGTTTTTTAATTTTTCATTTTGATCTCTTAGGGAAACTGGCCATTTGTTGAAAATCTGTCTGATAGAAATCCAAAGAAGGTTTGACCTATCTCTTCTGGTTTCATACACTTGTGCTTGCAGACAGACAAACCTAGTTGACTTGAGTTGCTAGCTCAATAATCTCATCTTTTATCATTTTATAACTCAGCAAATAGCTTATAGTTTTTCATTCTCTCCTTAGCCTTTACGCTTCTGTTCATGTTGTCTCCTTGTCTAGAATGCCCCTCTCTCTGCCCTGCCTGCTCTTCAAGCCACTCCTTCCTATGTTCACTTAATCTGGTATATCTCTACTAGCATGCTAAAATTTAACTCAAGGATTGCCTTATTTAGGGCCTCTTCCTTGTTTCACACCATGGCAGACCTCAGCTGCCTACCCATATTCTCTCTTCTTTCCACTTAACAACACTCTGATATTTTTAGTGGTGCCATGCATCGGAGGTGGCAGGGGCCTCTTTCTGGACCTAGGGACTGAATCTTGACTGATTTAAGCCAATTGTAATAATTCTGTTTCCCTTGCCGGTGACTGTGTTAGAAATAATCATGTGATATAATTCTAATTACTAACACAGGGGAAATCTGCTGGGAGGTTCTGGGAAAGTGTTTCTTACCTTAAAAAGGAAGCTTAGCTTTCTGCCTGTGGACGCCACCAAGGAAGCATCGTTAAAGTCTGTCTTCCCACTGCCCTCATGTCTAAGTCACAGTCTCCAAAAGAGCCCAAACAGCTGCAGAAGCTCTTCATTGGAGGGCTGAGCTCTGAAACAACTGATGAGAGCCTGAGGAGCCGTTTTGAGCAGTGGGGAATGCTCATGGACTGTGTGGTCATGAGAGATCCAAACATCAAGCGCTCCAGGGGCTTTGGGTTTGTCACATATGCCACTGTGGAGGAGGTGGATGCGCCATGAATGCAAGGCCACACAAGGTGGATGAAAGAGTTGTGGAACCAAAGAGACCTATCTCAAGAGAAGATTATCAAAGATCAGGTGCCCACTTAACTGTGAAATAGGTATATGCTGGCGGTGTTAAAGAAGACACTGAAGAAATCCCCTAAGAAACTATTTTGAGTAGTATGGAAAAATTGAAGTGATTGAAATCATCACTGACCAAGGCAGTGGCAAGAAAAGGGGCTTGGCCTTTGCAACCTTTGACAACCATGAGTCTGTAGATAAGGTTGTCATTCAAAAATACCATACTGTGAATAACCACAGCTGTAAAGTTAGGAAAGCCCTGTCAAAGCAAGAGACAGGTGGTGCTTCATCCAGCCAAAGAGGTCAAAGTGGTTTTGGAAACTTTTGTGGTGGTTGTGGAGGTGGTTTTTGTGGGAATAACAGAGCTAGAGGTGGCTGGTGCTTCATCCAGCCAAAGAGGTCAAAGTGGTTTTGCGGTTTTGGAAACTTTTGTGGTGGTTGTGGAGGTGGTTTTGGTCATGGAGGAAACTTCAGTGATTGTGGTGGCTTTGGTGGCAGCCGCAGTGTTGTTGGATATGGTGGCAGTGGGGATAGCTATAATGGATTTGCTAATGATGGAAGCAATTTTGGAGGTGGTAAAAGCTACAGTGATTTGGCAATTATAACGATCAGTCTTCGAATTTTGGACCCATGAAGGGAGGAAATTTTGCAAGCAGAAGCTCTGGCCCCTATGGTGGTGGAGGCCAATTATGTGCCAAACCACGAAACCAAGGTGGATATGGCCATTCTAGTAGCAGTAGTAGCTATGGCAGTGTCAGACGAGGAGAGCTAGAGAAGTGACAAGGAAGCTGCAGGTTACAACAGATTGTGAACTCAGCCAAACACAGTGGTGGGAGGACCTAGCTGCTACAAAGGAGACGTGTTTTAGACAAATACTCATGTGTATGGGCAAAAAACTTGAGGACTGTGTTTGTGACTAACTGTATAACAGGTTATTTTAGTTTCTGTTGTGTGGAAAGTATAAAGCATTCCAACAAAGGGTTTTAATGTTTTTTTTTTTTTTGCATCCATGCTGTTGGTTGCTAAATGTAACAGTCTGATCATGGCACTGAATAAATGCGTCTTTTTTTCTTTTTTTCTTAGATTCTGAATCAGGTTCTCTCTGCCTCTTATTATCTGTAATTTCTTTTTTTTTTTTTTTTTGAGACAGAGTCTCACTCTGTCTCCCAGGCCTGGAGTGCAGTGGCCGGATCTCAGTTCACTGCAACATCCGCCTCCCAGGTTCAAATGATTCTCCTGCCTCAGCCTCCCAAGTAGCTGGGATTACAGGTGCCTGCCACTGTACTTGGCTAATTTTTGTATTTTTAGTAGGGACGCAGTTTCACCATGTTGGCCAAGTTGGTCTTGAACTCCTGACCTCAAGTGATCCTCCCACCTCGGCCTCCCGAAGTGCTGGGATTACAGGCGTGAACCATCTCCCCTGGCTTGTTATCTGTAATTTCAAACATTATTTAATGTTACCTAGCCTTAGATTCTTCATCTGCAAAAGGGGGAAAAAGTTGTTTATCTCTCCATAGTGTTGTGGGGATTAAATGAGAAAATCTAAGCCTATTTTTGAGTATAGTACTTGGTACATAATCACTGAAAGAGTGGCAGCCATTTCTTAAGAGATGTTAATTCCTGTACAAATAGCGCAGTACCCTTTAACCATGCCCACCCAAGCCCCTGCTATACCGAGTGCTGGCTGCTTAGTGCTCACTGCTACCCGCTTTCTCCAGAACATGGACTTGGCAGAGCATTGCCTTGGCCCACTTAGCCCCTACTTCCTCCTGCAGACAGCACACAGACAACAACTGACTAAGCCTTCATGCAAAAGACTGGGCCCTGGTCTCAAGGCAGAATGGGATTTGTGCTTCAGAGCACAATCTTGGCTCACTGCAACCTCTACCTTCTGGGTTCAATCGATTCTCATCCCTCAGCCTCCCGAGTAGCTGGGATTACCGGTGCCCATCACAACAGCTGGCTAATTTTCATATTTTTGGTACAGATGAGGTTTCACCATGTTGGTCAGGCTGGTCTAGAACTCCTGACCTCAAATGATCCACCCATCTTGGCCTCCCAAAGTGCTGGGATTACAGGCGTGAGCCACTGTGCCCGGCCGCAACAACTTGTGTCTTTTTAAGAATTTTTCATAATCCCAGTGCTTTGGGAAGCTGAGGCAGGAGGATTGCTTGAGGCCAGGATTTTGAGACCAGCCTGGGTGGCATAGTGAGACCCTGTCTTTACAAAAAATATATATATAAAGAAAATTTTATTTCTTCCATGTTATCTAATTTGTTGACATACTGTTGTTTATGGTAGTCACCTATAACTCTTATGATTTCTATAAGGTGATCGTTACGTTCCCTCTCTTATTGTTGATTGAAAATTTTTGAGTGTTTCTTCTCTCTTAATGTTTGGTCAGTGCATCTAAAATTCAATTTTCTTTATCTTTTCAAAGAACTAATTTTTGGCTTCTTTGATTGTTTTCCTTTTTTTTTTTTTTTTTATTTTGCCCTCACCTTTAGCATTGTCTTTCTTCTGTTCACTCCCAGTTTAATTTATTCTTCTTCCAAGTGTTATTTTATTTTATTTTTTTGAGATAGAGTCTCACTCTGTCGCTAGGCTGGAGTGCAGTGGTGCAACCTCGACTCACTGCAACCTCTGCCTCCTGGGTTCAAGCTATTCTCCTGCCTCAGCCTCCCAAGTAGCTGGGACTACAGGCTAATTTTTAAATTTTAGTAGAGAGGGGATTTCACCATATCGGCCAGGCTGGTTTCGAACTCCTGACCTCAGGTGATCCACTTATCTCGGCCTCCCAAAGTGCTGGGATTATAGGCGAGAGCCACCATGCCCGACCTTCTTCCAGTGTCTTAAACTGCAAGTTTAGGTTATTATTCTTCTCTGTTAATATAGATGTCTATGGCTTAAAATTTCCCTTTGAGTGTTGTGTTGGGGCTCAAAAACTGACACCCTAAAATGTGGTGCTTTGACATGCTGAACTGAAGAAGAAGACTTATGGTCTCTCTGACCTCCCCTACCACCTACTCTCACAAAGCCTTGAGGAAGTTGTTCTCCGAAGCTCCTTTATCTGCCCCAAATCCTGACCAAGAACAACAACAAAAAAAACAATGGTTTTGGCTGGATGTGGTGGCTCACACCTGTAATCCCAACACTTTGGGAGGCTAAGGTGAGAGGGATTGCTATAGCCCAGCAGTTCAAGACCAGCCCAAGCAACATAGTGAGACCCTGTTTCTACAAAAAATGTTTTAAAATTAGTCAATATGGTGGTGCACACCTGTGGTCTCAGCTACTTGGGAGGATGAGGAGGGAGGATCACTTGAGTTCACGGGACCAAGGCTGCAGTTAGCTGTGTTCATGTGACTGCAGTGTAGCCTGGGTGACAGAGTGAGACTCCATCTCAAACACACAAACAGACAAACAAAAAACTAGTTTTTTCTTCTCCCTGTAAGACCAAGCATGAAGGCAGATCTGAATCACTGACAATTCATTTCACAAGATAATGTCTTTCTCCCAGGGTCATTCAAATCCAAAGGGAATTATGTACCAGTTAATCTCTGTTCCTCTTTATTGCCCCTCAACAGAATTCTTCTTCTCCTCTCTCCCATAATCTGTTTTGCCAGGATCCAAGCCCCATTTATTCTGTAACCTTGAAATGGTATATAAGCTTCTGAACTCTGTTGGTGAATGGGTGATCATCCCGTGGTTCTTTCTGTAAACATGTTAATACATTTGTATGCCTTTTCTCTAATTAATCTGCCTTTCGTGAGTTGACTTTTCAGCAAAACTTCAGAGAGTGAAAGGGAAGTTTTTCTCTTGGCTCCCACAATTGATTTAGCTGCATTGCATTAGTTATTGCATTACTTTTGGTGTATTATGTCTTTTTATTCATTCATTTTATTATCTAATTTTGCTTGTGGTTTCTTCTTTGTCTCATTGATTATTTAGTATATCTTGTGTAATTTTCGCATATTTATAAATTTGCCATTTTTTTTTTTCTGTTACTAACTTCTAATTTCATTCCATTGTGGTCTGATAACATATATGATTCCAGTCCTATTCAATTTATTGGAATGTGTTTTATAACCTAACATGTGGTCTCCTCTGGAGAATGTTCTGTGTTTCAGGAGAATGTGTATTCTGCTGTTTTGGGGTGAAGTGTTGAATAGATGTCTCTCAGGTTGGTTTACAGTGTTGTTCAAGTCTTCTGTCTTCTTGTTCGTCTTCTGACTAATTGCTCTATGTAGTGCTGAAGGTGCAGTATTTGTCTCCAATTACCAGTGGTTGAGCAAAACATACTCAGTTTCTCTACACTTTCAGCCAACACTTTGGATACCAGATGTGCAAATTTTTTTTCTGCACTAAGCAATTCTCCAACTCTCTGAACATCATTTGGGTGTCTTACAATTTAATTTAATTCTGACTCTATATACTTGCAGTTAGCATCAGATTCCACAACTTGAGAGCTTACTAGCTATGAATTAAGGGCTCCCATGACCCACTTCTATGTTTGATAGAATGGCTTAGGGAAATACTTTACATTTACTGAACTCAGAGAAATGCTTTGCTTACATTGACTGGTTTATTATAAATGATAAAACTCAGGACCAATCAGATGGAAGAGATGCAAGGTGTAGGGGAGACGAACACTGAGTTTCCATGTTCTCTGGACAGGCCACCTCCAGCACCTCCCTGTGAAACTCATCAAATCTCCTTGTTCAAGAGTTGTTTTGTTGTTGTTGTTGTTGTTTTTGAGACAGAGTCTCACTCTGTTGCCCAGGATGGAGTGCAGTGGAGAAATCTTGGCTTCCTGCAACCTCTGTCTCCTGGGCTCAAGCGATCCTCTCACCTCAGCCTCCTGAGTAGCTGGGACTACAGGCATGCACTGCCATCCCTGGCTAATTTTTTGTATTTTTAGTACAGACAGGGTTTCACCATGTTGGCTGGGCTGGTCTGGAACTCCTGACCTCAAGTGATCCGCCCACCTCAGGCTTCCAAAATGCTGGGATTACAGGTGTGAGCCACCACACCCGGCCATGTTCAAGAGTTTTTACATGCCCTTTCCATGATATATCCATTTTATCTTTTTATTTTCAACCCATTTGTATCTTTCATTCAAAAGTTTGCATCTGTAGACAGCATATTATAGGATCTTATTTTTTGAATCCAGTGTGATAATTTCTTTTAGTTGGATTGTTTCATCATTTACATTTAGTGTTATATTGATACATTTAAATTAATGTCTGTCATTTAACTTTTTGTTTTCTATATGTCTCATGACTGTTTTGTTCTTCTACCCTTTATTGCTTTCATTTGTACTAAGTGAATATTTCCTAGTGGAAAAACTTAAGTCCTTTAATGATTTGTTTTCACTACATTTATTTTCTCAGTGGTTGCTCTAGGGCTTACCATACACCTCATAACTTAATGGTATCTACAGTTGACCTTGAATGGTGTGGGGTTTGGGGAACCACCCCCACAATGCAGTTGAAAATCCATGTATAACTTTTGACTCCCCCCAGATTCAACTAAGAGCTTACTGTTGAACTGAATCTTCATGGATAACATAAATAGTCAATTAACATATATTTTGTATGTTACTTTTATTATATACTGTATTCTTATAATAAGGTAAGCTAGGTGAAAGAAAATGTTATTAAGAAAATCATAAGGAAGAGAAAATATATTTGCTATTTATTGAGTGGCTCATCATAAAGGTCTTCATTCTTGTTGTCTTCAGGTTGAAAGTGGAGGAAGCAGAGGTGTAGGAAATTCCACATATAAGTTGACTTGTGCAGTTCAAACCTGTGTTGTTCAAGGGTCAATTGTACTTTAGATTTATACTAAAGTCCAGTGAGATATTGAAACATTGCTCCTATATATTTCTAGTCCTGCTTCTCTTATTTGAGGTATTATTGTTATACATATTCTAGTTATATGTTACAAGACCAAGAATACATTGTTATAATTATTACTTTGTATAATTTTATGTATTTTAAAGAAGCTGCTAAAGGAGAGCAATAATATGTTTATAAATGGTGTTATATTACCTTTCTTACCATTTCTGGTCTCTTTCTTTGTTCCTGTTGATTCAAGTTACCATCTGGTATTATTTCCTTTTTCCAATACAACTTCTCTTCCATTCCTTCCTTTGTTCTGTAATTTTAAGATAGTTTACATTGGTATATATTGCAGGCCTGATTATGCAAAAAGATACATACTATTTTGTACATTTGTTTTTCCAATAAGTTAAGAGATGAAAGGAGAAAAAATGCATTTTGCTATCTTCTATGATTACATAATTACCTTTACTGGTGCTCTTTGTTTATTTCTGTGTATTCTAATTATTGTCTGAGATCACTTGCTTTCAGCCTGAAGAGCTTCCTTTAGTATTTCTTGTAAAATGGGTCTACTAGCAACAAGTTATTTCAGTTTTGTTTTCTTCAGAATGTCTTTATTTTGCCTTTGTTTATTTTTTATTTTATTTATTTATTTATTTATTGAGATGGAGTTTTGCTCCTGTTACCCAGGCTGGAATGCAATGGCACGCAATCTCGGCTCACCACAAGCTCCACCTCCTGGGTTCAAGCGATTCTCCTGCCTCAGCCTCGCAAGTAGCTGGGAATATAGGCATGTGCCACCACACCCAGCTAATTCTTTGTATTTTTAATAGAGATGGAGTTTCTCCATGTTGGTCAGGCTGGTCTCAAACTCCTGACCTCAGGTAATCTGCCCACCTCAGCCTCCCAAAGTGCTGGGATTACAGGTGTGAGCCACTGCACCTGGCCTCTTTTGCCTTTATTTTTTAAAGATGATTTTGTGGGATATACGATCCTTATTAAAAGTTTTATTCTTTCAGTAATTTAAATGTATCAAGTGATTGTTTCTGGCCTCCATTGTTTCTGATGAGGAGTCAGCTGTTAATCGTATTAGGGTTCCCTTGTACTTAAAACAGGGATCTGTCCATGGTCTGTTAAGAATCAGGCTGTACAGCAGGAAGTGAGTGGCAGGTGAGTAAGCATGATCGCCTGAGCTCCACCTCCCGTCAGATCAATGGTGGCATTAGATTCTCATTGGAGCACGAACCCTATTGTGCACCGCGCATGTGCAGGATCTAGGTTGTTGCACTCCTTATGAGAATCTAATACCTGATGATCACAGGTGGAACAGTTTCATCCCAAAACCACCTCTGCCACTCCCACTCCCAACCCCCACTCCCAGTCTGTGGAAAATTTGTCTTCCATGAAACTGGTCTCTGGAGCTGAAAAGGTTGGAGAGCACTGCTTTATAAGTAGTTTTTTCTTTCTGCTTTCAAGATGTACCCTTTATCTCTGGCTGTCAACATTTTACTAGGAAGTATATCTCTTTGCATTTATCCTTTGCATTTGTTGTTGGAGGTTTTGAACTTTTTGGATATGCAGATTTCTGTTTTTTTTTTTTTTTTTATCAATTTTGAGAAGCTTTCAGCCATTATTTCTTCACATATTTGTTCTGCTCCTTTTTCTTTCTCTTCTCCTCTGTCTCTCTCATTATGTGTATTTGTTGCTCTTAATAATGTCCTACATTTCTCTGAGGCTCTGTTCATTTTTCACCATTATTTAATCTCTCTCTTTTTTTTGACTGCAACATCTCTGTTTGATCTGCAACATCTCTATTGATCTATCTACACATTCACTGTTTCTTCTGCTAGTTTGGATCTATTGTGGAGCTTCATTGGTGACTTTTTATTTCAGTTATTGCATTCTTCAACTCCAGATGTTCCATTTGGTCCTTTAAAAATAATTTCTATCTCTTTATTGATATTTTTTATTTCATGAGACAGTGCCATCATACGTTCCGTCACTGGTTGAAGCATAGTTTTCTTTGAACATATTTATAATGGCTCATATGAAGTCCTTATCTGCTACATCTGAATTCTTTCACAGGCATTTTTTTGCTGCCTGCCTTTTTTCCCCCTGTGTGTGAGTTACATGTGAAGGTTATTAGAATAAAAATGGAATGAATTCCTTGTGTTAAAAACAAAATGATACAAACAATCTGACAAATAGAGCTGAGGAATGCCATGAAGGGATGGTTCTCATGTATAAATGCTTGATAAAAACTATTACAAAAGACCCTGCAAAAACCATAACCTTGTACAAAGGTCATGATAATCTTAAACACAAAATAATAATTCTGCAAGTATACCTACCCAGCAACTACCTCTCCAACCCCAGACTGGTGCCACCCTTATGCAGGGGAACTTCCATTTATAAAACCGTCAGATCTTCTGAGACTTATTCAATACCATGAGAACAGCATGGGGGAAACTGCCCTCATGATTCAGTTATCTCACGTGGCCCTCCTCTTGACACTTGGGTATTATTACAATTCAAGGTGAAATTTGGGTGGGGATACAGCCAAACCATATCAGTGAAGGTTATGAGGCCTCCAGGATTTTTTGGCCTGCTATACCAGACTCGGGTAGAGCCTCCACCCTTTGTGCGGAAGCTGGGTGGAGGCAGGGAGCCCTCACCATCTTGGCTATAATCACCTAGAATTTAGCCTCTGCCACAGGAAGCTCAGAGCTGGGGGGTGAGCAATGCTAGCAACATGCCTCTCCTGGTGAGATTTCACAGCTTCTGACTGGGAACTGGAGAGACAGGGAGCCCTGTGTTCTTAGCCTCACCTACCTAGATTGAAACTTTTCTTATGTTGAGCTCAGGGGGTGAGGGAGGGAGTGGGTCATGGGTTAAATCCCATAGATTCTTGCTGTTCTTACCAATATTTAGTATATTTCTTCATTTGCTGTATGCTCTTCCTTAGGGAATTTGAAGAGACATTAAATTGTTGCATGCTTATAATGTTTGGTTTTTGGGGGGAGTAGTCCTGACAAAATCCTCACCCCACTGGCATTCCATAAGTCATCCTCTATTTTGACTTCTGATGGAAATGTTGAACGGACTTCCTCAGAGTGTTCTTGGCGCTATATATGCTGTGGAAGAGATACGTTAGAGGCAGTTTACTTTTATGGAGGAGACAGAGAACTCTGAATCTGAGTTGCTTTGCCTCCCTGCAGACTTAGAAGTCAGTGGGCAGATGGTGTGGATGAGTTCCCATTCAGCTACATACTATATAGATGAATGTGGTGGAAACAAGATTTATTCATAAAGAGTGAGTTCTCCTACCCTTCTACTAACTAAAGGTAATTTTGTATTCATTTACACAGATTCTCTCCTCTTTTTAGCATCTAAGGAGAGTTCTGTCTCTACCAGCATGATTCCAGGATTTTAAAATAATCTGGGGCTGGGTGTGATGGCACACACCTGTAATCCCAGCACTTTGGGAAGCCAAGGTGGGAGGATCGCTTGAGCCCAGGAGTTTGAGACCAGCCTGAGCAACATAGGGGGACCCTGTGTCTAAAAAAAAAGTCTCTGGAATCTGAAAAACCAGTGGATAGGTATAAGACAAGAAAGGTTAGAGGAAAGGGAAAATCTTAAGTTGGGAAACTAAGAGATGAGTGGTAGGAAGTGATGAAGATGTGTAGGGGGGTGTACCTAGCTAGCTGCTGGGGAGAGACGGTTTTCTTGGTGGGAGGTGTGAAAAAATTGGGAAGAATAAAAGAAGAAAAAGGATTTTAGAAATTTTGTTTTGAGTTATGACTGGATTTTCTATCATGTACCTTGAGAAATGCAAGGAAAGTTTGTTACACTGAGTTTCTTTCAGCTGTCGAGCCATACATCTCTATGCAAATACACATAGATACTGCTCTATGTATAGCTCTTGTTCTTATTATATCTTAAAAAATAAATTCTAAATATCCTCTCTTCCTGCTTCTTTTTTAGGTTTCTCCCAGGAGTACTGACTATAAAGGATGTCGATTGTTATATCAGACTCAGGAAAAATGGAAGAGATTCAAACTCTGTCTTAAGCATCTCATTGACCCGTAATTCTTTTTCTCATTAAAAAGATATAAAACCAGGCCAGGCACAGTGGCTCATGCCTGTAATCTCAGCACTTTGGGAGGCCAAGGTGGGAGGATTGCTTGAGCCCAGGAGTTTGAGACTAGCCTGGGCAACATAGTGAGATCCCATCTCTACAAAAAATAACACAAATTAGCTGGATATGATGTTGCATGCCTGTAGTTCCAATTACTTGGGAGGCTGAGGTAGGAGGATTGCTTGAGTCCAGGAGTTCAAGGCTGCAATGAGCTATGATCACACCACTGCACTCCAACCTGGGTAACAGAGTGAGACCCTATCTCAAATAAAAAAAGATATAAAATATTTTACTTTTTTTTTTTCCGGAAAACCATTTCTTCAACAATTATATGTATTTTAATTTGAATTTGATTGACACATTCAATGTAGGTGTAGTTTCTATAATCCCTAAATGCTCAGGAGTTGTGGCAGGAGGTCACAAGATTTGTGACTTCCCCAATTGTTCTTATAGATAATATCACTATTGTAGAACCTAAGATTGTTTTTTTCTTTGTTTTTTTTTTTTTTTCTGAGATGGAGTTTTGCTCTTGTTGCCCGGGCTAGAGTGTGATGGCGCAATCTCGGCTCACTACAACCTCTGCCTCCTGGGTTCAAGCGATTCTCCTGCCTCAGCCTCCCAAGTAGCTGGGAATACAGGCATGTGCCACCACATCCAGCTAATTTTGTATTTTTAGTAGAGACGGGGTTTCTCCATGTTGATTAGGCTGGTTTCTCCATGTTAGTTAGGCTCCCGACATCAGGTGATCCACCTGCCTCGGCCTCCCAAAGTGCTGGAATTACAAGTATGAGCTACTGTGCCAGGCCTGATTGGTTTTTTTAAAGATGTTTTTCAGACTGACTCCACGCGGACTCAACTGTACAGTGGCCCCACCCAGAGGTGGACCCAGTGCATTAGGACCATTTTCCACACCCTGATTATTTCATCCCCAACCAATCAGAAGCATCCATTCCCTAGCCCCCTGCTCACAAAATTGCCATAAAAATCCTAACCTCCAAGCCTTTGGGGAGACTAGTTTGAGTAATAACTCCATCTGCCACATGGGTGCACTTGAATTAATTAAACTCTTTACTGCAATGCCTTGTTCTCAGTGAGTTGATTTTGTCTGTGCAGTGGGCAGGAAAACCCATTGGGTGATTATAACTTTGCAAGTTATAGGGCAATGGAAAGGAAGGAAGATTGATCTGAATTGGAGGTGGGAAAGCTGACAGATGGAATGTAATATGCTGCTTAAAAAACTTGAATGAGAAGGAAAGAAAAGCTAGACCATAAGCTCTCATACTGGCAATCAAGCCCTAAGTTAATGTCTTCACTTTTTTATTTTCTGTACTCAATACATCTGGCCTGATACATAGGAACTCAACAAATACAGTTAAAAAAAAAGGAAAGATAAGGGACCAGGGAGTTGAGAGTGCAAACAAGAGAGAAGTTTGAGCTCTGTGTGGTGACACACAGTTGTAATCCCAGCATCTTGGGAAGCTGAGGTGGGAAGATTGCTTGAGCCCAGGAGCTTAAGACCAGCCTGAGCAACATAGGGAGACCCTGACTCTACAAAAATAAAAAAATTAGCTGGGTGCAGCACTTCGTGCCTGAAGTCCTAGCTATTTGGGAGGCTGAGGTGGTAGGATTGCTTGAGCCCAGAAGTTCAAGGCTGTAGTGAACTGTGATTGCACCACTGCACTCCAGCTGGGTAGCAGAGCGAGACCTTGTCTCTATTAAAAAAAAAAAAAACAGAGAGAGAGAGAGAGAAGTTTGAGGTAGTCTCTTCTGCTTTCCCTTGTCTCAGTTCCCTGGACTCAAATCCTTCCTTGATTCTACTATACTTAAGACAACAATTGGCTAGCAAGCCTTCTGGTTGTGGCTAGCCTTTTGTCTATGCCTGTAAGAGATGGTTTAAAAATCTTTCTGGGTGCATATTGAGAGTACCATAAATGTACCCTTCCAATATGCAAATATATCATTCTGAAACCCAAGAGAAATACTAAATGAAACAATTACTTCCTAGTACCTTCTTCCCTTCCTGCTCACCACAGAATAATCTCTCTAGTCTCATTAAATCCCTCAGTCACTTCAACCATTAGTTCCACTGCCTTTCCATACCTGAACAAATGGTTTCCTGTTTAAATCATGTTCAATTAGTTTTATCTTAAATGAGAGGTTCTCAGCTCTGACTAGGTGTCAGAATCACCTGGGGAGATTAAAAAATACTGATGCCAGGGTCCTACCCAAAACTAATTAAATTAGAGCCTCTCAGCATAATGCCTAGGCACTGGTATTATTTAAATTCCCTTGGAGACTCTCATGTGTGGTTAAAATTGAGGACCAATTTCCTAAACCCTTGCATGGAAATGGTTCTTAATTATGCCTCCAAATAATGACCCTATCCTTACCTAGGAGAAACTGGCCATTGACCTTCATCCCATCCTTTGAGAATGGAAATACAGCATCACATATTCTGAATTTGAGGATATTCCATTCTCATATACCATGGAATTGCCCCATTTTGTGTCCCCAATGCCAATTAAGTGGATTGAGCTGGCTACACACAGTCATGCCAGGCAGGAGCTCATTTTAGTGGGGACGATGAAAGTGTCTGTGCTATTAAGAACAGAAGCAACACCCTCTGAATGCAATTGATACTTTGATCTCAAGTAGGTAGACTGTTGAGAAGAAGCTGAGTTACTAGGACAAAGTATTCCTGCCAGAATAAATCTATGGTAACGTCTTTGGCTCCAAGGATTCCCGCTGTCTTCTGCACATTCTTGTACTATTCCACCTCTATTGTAAGGTGATGCTATGAAAACTTTAATTTTTTTTTTTCAGAACAATCTTTTCAAATGCAATTCCATGCAGAAGCTGGATATAGAGGTAGATAAAAGTGTAGTTGTTCTAGCTGAAGCAGAGATGTGGGTGGTTTCCACTCCCAGCTCTTAGCTCCTCCTCAACTACCTGGAGGTGCTTCTGCTGAGCTCTCCAGTTTCCAGGAACACAGATTGAAAATCACCATTTTAGGGTGACAGCAGCAATATCAAAAGCCAACAGGCAAACGATAACACTAGAACAGAATTATGCGTTGTTTTGCTCCATAGAATGAAAAAGACACTCTTATTGAGTAGTCAAGGATACAGAAGTCAACACTCTCAGGAAGAATTCGAAGAAATGTGGAGGAAGCATTAAAGGAAAGGAAACAAGAACAAGAAAAATAGAGAGTAACCAGGATAATGAGATTTTACAAATTACACTGTGGGAGATACGGTTGAAAGAAATGACAGTGTTTAGCCTAGAGAGAAGGAATGTGATAACTTTCTTCAAATATTTTTAGGACTGTCACATGTAAGTTGGAGTGAAGTAGTTCTGTGCGGTTGCAGGAAATAGAATATGCACCAATGAGTGGGTGGCAGTTTTAGGGAAAAAGCTTTCAGCTCAAAATCTAAGTAAGTTTCTAATATTATAATGAGCCACCTAAAGACGTAGTAAATTCCTTGTCCTGGGAGATATTGAGTCATTGACTAGATGACAAAGTCACTTATTTACTCCCTTTTTTGATTTCTCCCTTTCTCATGTTAAAGAAGAAAAATAAATAACTGATAGATACTAGGATTAATACCTGGGTGATGAAATAATCTGTATAACAAATCCCCATGACATGCGTTTACCTATGTAACAAACCTGTGCATCCTGTACATGTACCCTGTTACTTAAAAGTTTAAAAGCCAGGCGCGGTAGCTCACGCCTGTAATCCCAGCACTTTGGGAGGCTGAGGTGGGCGGATCACAAGGTCAGGAGTTCGAGACCAGCCTGGCCAATATGGTGAAACCCCGTCTCTACTAAAAAATACAAAAATTAGCCGGGGGTGGTGGTGGACGCCTGTAGTCCCAGCTACTCAGGAGGCTGAGGCAGGAGAATCGCTTGAACCCAGGAGGCGGAGGTTGTAGTGAGCCGAGATCGGGTCACTGTACTCCAGCCTGGGAGACAGAGTGAGACTCCGTCTCAAAAAAAAAAAAAAAAGTTTAAAAAATTATTCATGACACTTGTTAAAACATGGTGAAGTAGACTTTATACAAGACCATCAAGGTTTTGCAGTATGGTAGAGAGACTGGGCTCACCTTTGAATATAGAAAGGAAAAATGAGAATTTGGAGTGAAGGAGCAGGGTGGAGTCCATTGGATGGAAAATTACTAAGAGGAAACACCAAGGGGAAGAAGGTTTATGGCTGAATCAACCTAACAGGATTCTTGCTGAAGACAGGCCAGGATGATCAGACATCACATGGTGATTGGTAGAGGTTGAGAAACTTGATAGATATTGAGGATGATCAGATATCATGAATGGAGGATTCTGGATAGACTTCACAGGATTTTTACTAGAACTGGACTCCACAAAGAAGTTCAAAAGAACCCAAAATTGCACCTAGTAAAAAAGATTGCTCAGAGGAGCTTGACTATGATTTGGTCAAGGAGACAATCTTTGCTACTCACATGCTTGATCTCAATACTTACATTAATTTAAGGAAAATTATAGCTTTCATCCAAAAAAATTAAAATTTGAGTGCCTACTATATGCTACATGAGTGGTTCCTAACTGCGGTGTTGACAGAGAGATATATCACAAGTAGCTGCGAAGTATGTCACAAGAAATTGATTTCTAGAAATAAACTATTAAAGCTTACAAATGATTTAACATTAATGATAATTTAGAATGCATTCAATGTTGTACCTGTACCACAGTCACTTTCATTCTTCTGTATTCTGTGTGAGAAAGGTGCAGGTTATTAGCTAAGGTGTTTCAAGTTAATTATAATCTATGTCATATCAAATTTTAGTTATGGCCTGGAATAATTTGACTGATGATGATCTATCATGGAGAAGTGTGGCAAGAAACACGATCACTTCTATGTGTGTTGCCTCTGGCACTATTTGTTTCACTTTCCTGCAAATATTTTGGTGTTTCTTCAAATTCTTAAAAGCCCCATGGGGATGTGTCCGTCTGTCATAGGAGACACCTTGGACAAGAACTGTAGGGTCCCTGCGTTTACCAGACTGGAAGGTGTAGCGAAATTGACAGAGCTTTGGTACTGGACACAACTCAATGTGATGGTAGTGCTGCCATTTTCTAACTCTGTTTCCTTTGGCAGGTCACTTAACCTTCCTAGGCATCAGCTTCCTCAGCTGTGAAAAGGGAATATTAACTTCATTACAAGGTTATCAGGAGGGTAAGAGACAATAAACATACATTGTTAAGTGCATTTGTTTAAAAAAAAATGTAGACACTGAATATGATGCTGTTATCCTTATTAATAGCATCTGAACAGAACGAGAGGTAACATCCCCTATTCAACTAAGTTCAAACTCCTTCTGATAATATCAGAGCATGCTCACAGTCCTAGGGGAAAAGTAATTCCACAGAAAATGACTATTTTTGAGCTACTTTGTGAGGAAATATTATCTTCTGAGCTACTTAGTTTATTTTGTTTATATTCTTGTGAGACTTTACTATTTTGAAGCAAAACCTAAATTTGAATACTAGATGCAGCTACCAAGAAGTTTTCAGCAAAACACAGAGCTGCAGATAATATTCTTTTGAGTTTTTTCTTACACATCATTTTTAATGCTGAACAGTGGCTGGCAATCCAGGGCCTAGTTGGTGAGACTTGCAGATAATTAAAGGGCTTTGAAAGGATTTGACTCCTTTTACATGCATTAATTTTATATATTTCTATAAAATGTAACTGACATGAGCAGATTTCACTGGACTGTGAATACCAGGTGGGAAATTTGTTAATGTCCATGCTATTACAGTTCTGATCTTCACCTAATCCCTTTGTAGCCCAGCAACAGCGCTGGCGCAGAAGTGAGGCAAAGGAGGTGCTCGGGGTGCCAAGAATGCCCTTTTACAAATGCAAAATTTCAGTAGTTGGAAATTATAACCATATGTGTAGCTACTACTTAGAATAAGCTAATATTTTAATAGAGGAAGAAGTATTTTTGGAACTCTAATGAGAATTGAGAGCCACAGGCTGATCTGAGGATTTCAAAGCTGTTCCATGCTAAACAGTTTCAGAGCCCAGTGAGAAGATACCCTGCTGGGATCTGGTAATAACCTGTCTGTTTGTCTATCTATCTATCTATCTAATCTAATTTCTCTCTCTGTCTCCCCATTCAATCAATATTTATTTATTCATTTTTGAGACAGTGTCTCACTCTATTTCCCAGGCTGGAGTGCAGTGTTGTGATCATAGCTCACTGCAACTTTGAACCTCTGGGCTCAAGCAATCCTCTTGTCAGGCCTCTGAGCCCAAGCTAAGCCATCATATCCCCAGTGACTTGCATGTATACATCCAGATGGCCTGAAGCAACTGAAGGTCCACAGAAGTGAAAATAGCCTTAACTGACATTCCACCATTGTGATTTGTTTCTGCCCCATCCTAACTGATCAATGTTCCTTATAATCTCCCCCACCCTTAAGAAGTTTCTTTGTAATTCTCCCCACCTTTGGGAATGTACTTTGTGAGATCCACCGCCTATTCCAAAACCTATAAGAACTAATGATAATCCCACCACCCTTTGCTGACTCCTTTTTTGGACTCAGCCCGCTTGCACCCAGGTGAAATAAACAGCCATGTTACTCACACAAAGCCTGTTTGGTGATCTCTTCATACAGATGCATGAAACACCTCTTGCCCCAGCTTCCCTAGTAGCTGGGACTACAGGTGCATGCTACCATGACAGGCTCGTTTTTTGATTTTTTTTTTTCTGTAGAAATGGGGATCTTGCTATGTTGCTCAGGCTTGTCTTGAACTCCTAGGCTCAAGTGATCCTCTAGCCTTGGCATCCCAAAGTGCTGGGCTTTACAGGTGTGAACTATCATGCCTGGCCCAATCATTATTTATTTATCTGTCACTATCTTGCCTGTCAGTGTTACCTCATCAACTTAACCCATAAGTCAAGGTATTGATAGACACAGGAGGCAGACAAATGCCTAGGCAGATAGGGGCAGGTCCCCAGTGAAACTCCACCTTCAAGTCAAATACAGTTTAGAGCCTGAAAGCCAAGCTACAAGTTAAATCCACGAACTGGATTGAGAATCTGTTTTCCTGTTTGGTGCACTTTCTTCAGATTGATCTCCATCCTTCACCTATTTTACATATACCTACCCTTCCCTAATTGTTTTTTTACACTGTTGTGCCCATCTTTGAGTGATGCCTTTGTTTTAACCATTTCTGCATACTCACAAACCAATCAGCACACACTCCCCATTCTGTGCCTATAAAAACCCCGAGCTCAGTCACACTGTGAAACTGCCCACCTCTGGGTGGTGCGGGAACTGCCCACCTTCAGGCAGGCAAGAGAGATGACCTGACCTTCCCATCCCGTCTCCACTGAGAGCTGTTTCATTCCTCAATAAAATTCTCCACTCTCATCACCCTTCAGTTGTCAGTGTGACCTCATTCTTCTTGGATGCAGGACAAAAATTTGAGATCCACTAAACATGGGTGCTGAGTGCTTAGTTGTGATGGCCACAGGAGCTGTGGGCTGGAGTGCAAGCCAGAAGCAACCCAGAAGGCTGAGTAGATGGGGCACCCCCTGCTGTCAGCTTGGCAAAAAGGCAGAGAAAAATCCTGCATTGTATCTGGGGGCTTGTCTGGGATTTGTTGGAAGGATACCAACCTGTCACTCCCAGGTGTTGGGAATGGTGGTTTTGTTTCCTTTCACGGAGGTCTAACCATTGCATAGGAATGGAAGGAAGTCCTGGGAAAACTGAGGGCATCTGGTTGAGGTTACACCTCAATGTTATCCAAAGGTCCCTGGGGTCATTCCAGTCTCCGACCACCCAACAGGTTGTTGGTCAAGACCTCTAGTCTTTTCTATGACAGATTCCTTCTTTCTTTCATGGTCATAACGGCTCCTACCTCTCTTTTATAATGTTAAGCGTGTTGTTGCAAACTACAGAAATATTACTGGGTAGACTGGGCACTTAGCCCAGTCATCAAAAATGTAATTCAGAACAACAGAGTTTCTGTTCATTCTTAGAAACAGGGAGGAGGCAGCAATTAAGAGCTTTTTCCCTGTTGAAGGAGTCCATTTGCATAAGAGTAAGAGGCTTATTCCCCCAGGCACCTTCCCCTCCTTGCACTTAAGCTGTTTTGTTTCTTTTCTCTACCACGTCAGGAGTTAACATAGACCTGTGGATACAGGGAGCTTTTCTATGCAAGGGATTTTTTTTTTTCCTTTTAGAAGGCGTCTTATTAGGCCAAGTCCCTTTTCTCTCTCTTGTTTGAGGAGAACCTGGTTCCACAGCTTCACCTTACCACTCTACTTACAATAAGGAAGCAACAGAGGAGTGCTCCCACTGGCTGCTGGCTGCAAGTTTGGAGAGGGCCATCTGGGACTTAATTTTATGAGTCCATGCATCCTCCTGAGGCATCTTTTTGTCCCAAACTCAATTCCAAGCTTTAGGTTGAAGCCTTAGAAAGGAAAATTTGGATCTGAGGGATACAGAGGCAGGCAACAATGGACGTTAAGGGGCACAGCATAGGTGAGCATGACTAATTACTGCCAATTAGGCACCCCTCATTTCATGGATGGAGGTCATGCCTGTATCCATGGCATAGATGAAGTTACTGACAGCAGGGAGGATAGGCTAGCATCCTATAGGTGGGTGCAGATAATTCCTACCCTCTAGATCTCCCTGTTACATGGATGAAAGCCACATTGGTACTCAATGGGAAACACCTGCCAAGGTTGCTGGGACGTGGGGATATAAGGACAGAAGAAAAAAGGGATACCTTTTTTTCTCTCCCTTACATACCCCGAGTATTTGCTAGGAAAAGAACTAAGGGATCCCTTTTTCCCCTCTTTCCAGATGGGTAACCAACCGTCTTCAGTCTGTGTGTCTCCTGAATTATTCCTGAATCACTGGGATTCCTTTGAAAAGAGAATATCAACCTTCTTTTTCCTGTTTCCTCCTCTGTCTTCTCTTCATGGATGAATAATCATATCTCCATACCACAGGACATTCCCCTCTGTGAAAAGTTTAATTTCCACAAACCTTAAACCACTTGACTTAAAAAATGAACTTAGAAAACTCTGAGCAATCTCTTGAGGAAGGACAATGTTTACAGTACGCAAATAACCAATTTGTCTGCTGCCCCTTTACAGAACTCCAGGGTCAAAGGGCTTCATAGCTTGGGGGAGGGGAACCCAGAAGCCTGACATGCTGGCAAAAGAGTAAAAGTTTTTTTACCAGTCAGACTTCTGGTTTTTCTCTCTCTCTGTGCAAAGTGTTTGAATGAATGATAAAAATCACTGTTTATTTCCTCTGAAATGTTTTGATTAATGGAAAAAGGATTTGTGAGATGAGTCTTAAGCTATAGAGAATCTGTTGTACTTTGTGCTAAGAATTTGTCTTTCTGTATCTTTCTATCAGAAACAGGGGTACCTTACAACAAATGTGGGTCTAGGGCCCCATAAGCCCATTGTTCAAGCCAGCCTGGTAAACTGGTCAGCAACTAATTTTGCTATAGGTCTCTGAAGAAAAAAAATGGGATGAGGTCTCCATTTTGTTTGACGTACTTGGGAGCTTGACCTTGTAACCACATGGCAGTACTTTTTTGGTCTCCGCCATTTTACAATGGTGGCCCAGGTTCAATCCTGGCTTAGGGAATTAGTACTTTCTGGTTAATATCTGTGTGACTTTTACCATTTGCTGATTCTCTTCCCCTCCATGAACAACTTCCATAATAGCTTCCTTTCTTAAATCTTCCTTTCTGTGAGTTACCTTTAAAGATTCTAGATTTGTAAAAGCTGCTTACCACCTGTTTGAAAATATCTTGTACACTCACGGTTAAGTCATAACCTTTGTTGAGGCTTGTTGGTTTCACCTATGAGGTTACTTTTGGTAAAGTTTAAAAGCCAGAAATATTGGCCACTTGGTGTGGCTAAAGTTGAGTAATAAGGGATTTAAAAGGATTTTTTTCTGAAAGAGTGTTATGGTTAAAAGTCAGCTTAATTAGGGCAACCCCCTTTGGGCCCCCTCCCATTTTATGGGAGCTCTATTTTCACTCTATTAAGTCTTGCAACTGCACACTCTACTGGTCTATGTTTGTTAGGGCTGGAGCTGAGCTTTCGCTCGCCATCCACCACTGCTGTTTGCTGCAGCTGCAGACCTGCCACTAACTTTCACCCTTCCGGATCTGGCAGGGTGTCCGCTGTGCTCCTGATCCAGCGAGGCACCCATTACGGCCCTGATCGGACTAAAGTTTCGCCATTGTTCCTGCATGGCTAAGTGCCTGGGTTCATCCGAGCTGAACATTAGTCGCTGGGTTCCACGGTTCTCTTCCGTGACTCACGGCTTCTAAGAGAGCTATAACACTCACCACATGGCCCAGATTCCATTCCTTGGAATCCATGAGGCCAAGAACCCCAGGTCAAAGAATAAGAGGCTTGCTGCCATCTTGAGAGCTGCCGCCGCCATCTTGGGAGCTCTAAGAACAAGGACACCCCTGGTGACATTTTGGCGACCACAAAGGGACCTCCAAAGTGGTGAGTAATATTGGACCACTTTCCCTTGCTATCCTGTCCTATCCTTCCTTAGAATTGGAGGAAAATACCGGGCACCTGTTGGCCGGTTAAAAACAATTAGTGTGACTTAAGACTCAGGTGTGAGGCTGTCTGGGAAAGGGCTTTCTAACAACCCCCAACCCTTTTGGGTTGGGAGCGTGGTCTGCCTGGAACCAGTTTCTGCTTTCAATTTTCTTGGGGAAGCTGAGGGCTAGAGGCAGAAACCTGTCATCCTGAACTCCTGGCATTAGCCGGTGGAGATTCTGGGGCAGCCAGAAGTCCCTACTCAACAGTTGCCCCTGTGTGCGCCCCTACCTTTCCTTCTGACCCATACCTTCTGGGTCCTGACCATGAATTTCTTGAAGGTGTAGCCCCAAAATTCTCCTTACCTCTAAATCTACTTCCTTGGATCCCTGCTTCCTAGATACTAATACTTCAGACTTTCACTTCCTCTTCCAAGTTTTAGAGCAGGTTGTATCTCCAAAGGGATCTAAGGAAGTTCTATGCTGCATCCTTAGGCCCCTAGGCCATGAACCCAGGGAGCCTTATCCCTGGTGTCCCTCCCAATTTAGGCATACAGCTCTCAACACAGGCAGTTATGTGGGATTCGTTCCCCACCACCCTTGCCAGGGCCTTGGAACTGATAACCCAGTACTTTGACAACTGGAACTGGGTCTACAACAACATAATAGATCAGGATGAAAGCAAATTGAGTAAATAAAAGGGAGGTGCATATTCCTATAGTGGCAAATGGGGGCAACAAGCAAACGTTCTTCCACTGTGTTTCCAAAAACCCATCTACAAAGACAGAAAGGAGAAGGTAAGAGAGAAAGAGAAAGATAGAAGTAGTAAAGAAAAAACAGTTTACCCTATTTCTGTAAAAGCCAGGGCAAATTTAAAACCTATAATTGATAACTGAAGGTTTTCTCCATGACCCTATAACACTCCACAATACCACTTTGTTGTCAGTGTAAATAAGGGCGTAGCCCGAAAGCACTGAAGTCATTGGCAACCAGTAGCCTTCCTATCAAAAATCCTTAACCCAGGAACCCGTGGGTGGCCCAAATGCATTCAATCTGTAGTGGCAACTGCTTTGCTAACAGAAGAAAGTAGAAAATTAGCCTTTAGAGGAAACCTCACTGTGAGCACAACTCACCAGTTCAGAACTATCTGAAGTCAAAAAAGTGAAAAGGTAGCTTACTAACTCAAAAATCTCAAAGTATGGGGCTATTCTGTTAGAGAAAGATAATTTAACATTACCCACTGACAATTCCCTTAGCCCAGCAGATTTCCTAAGAGGGTATTTAAATCTTAATTACCATACAAAGGTCCGACCAGACCTTGGAGGAACTCCTTTCAGGACAGGACAATAGATAGTTCCTCCCAGGTGATTGAGAAAAAAACACAATGGGTATTCAATAATTGAGGGAAACTCCTGTAGAAGCAGAGTTAAGAAAATTGCCCAATAATTGGTCTGCTCAAATGTGCAAGCTGTTTGCACTCAGCCAAGCTTAAAGTACTTACAGAATCAAAACCTCTATCTCAATCCTGACTCAAAAGGTTACCCACACACTCTCTGAAATGAATTTGCATAAGAACTGTTGTTTGTAGGAATGCATCTTGATGGGGCAACTGGGTTATTATGAAGTACTTAGGAACCCAGCCCAGCCCTAGAACTCACCCCTGAGTGCAAAGGCAATGTTGGGCACGCTGGTAAAGGACCACTAGAATCCAGCAGCCAGGACCCCTTTCTTTGTGCTCAAGAAAGGCGGGAATACAGGTGCAGGACTGCTACATCGGTGAGCAAAACTAATCTGATAAGCAGAGGTCCATGGGTGGTTACAAACCCTGGAAAGGAATAAGCATTAGAACCATAGAGGACGCTCTAGGACTAATGCTCATCGGAAAATGACTAGGGGTACTGGCATCCCTATGTTCTTTTTTCAGATGGGAAATGTTCCCCCCAAGGCAAAAACTCCCCTAAGATGTATTCTGGAGAATTCGGTCCAGTCAGAGTGTACGTACCTTTTTCCCTCTCAGACTTGAAGCAAATTAAAATAGACCTAGGTAAATTCTCAGATAACCCTGATGGCTATATTGATGTTTCAGAAGGGTTAGGATGATCCTTTGATCTGACATGGAGACATATAATGTTACTTCTAAATCAGACAGTAACTCCAAATGAGAGAAGTGCTGCCATAACTGCAGCCCGAGAGTTTGGCAATCTCTGCTATCTCAGTCAGGTCAATGATAGGATGGCAACAGAGGAAAGAGAACAATTCCCCACAGGCCAGCAGGCAGTTCCCAGTGTAGACCCTCACTGGGATGCAGAATCAGAACATGGAAATTGGTGCTGCAGATGTTATGCCCAGACCGTTTATCCCCAAAGAAGACCACCAGAGTCCAGAGTCAAAGCCAAGCGGCAAGGATCTTTATTGCAAGTTCGAACTTGGTCCCTCCGTTCCATAACATACAAGAGGGCCTCGAACAATGCGTGCGCTCGCTTTTTATAGCCCGATGAAAACAGGATATGTAAGGTTACAGAGAAACAAGGGAATTCTTTAGGTTACAGCATTACAATTGGTTAACATATTAAGTTATACATTTAGCAGTTATCTATTGGTTCCCGTGCTTTCAGTACAAACGGTACTCTCCAGGTGGTGTTTGTACTGGGCCCTGGAAGTTTGGAATGTTTACACTGGGCCCTGGAAG
Organism: Piliocolobus tephrosceles; assembly: GCF_002776525.5. Taxonomy (NCBI): domain Eukaryota; kingdom Metazoa; phylum Chordata; class Mammalia; order Primates; family Cercopithecidae; genus Piliocolobus; species Piliocolobus tephrosceles. The sequence continues at coordinate 33,667,417 of NC_045448.1, forward strand.
TTTGGAATGTATGGAGGAAGCTGAGAAGTGTGTCTGGCTCCTTTCACAGACATTTGCTAATTTGTGTGCTAGAAGAACTAAGGAACACTAGGAAGAAGCCTATGAATTATTCAATGATGTCCACTATAACACAGGGAAAGGAAGAAAATCCTACTGCCTTTCTGGAGAGACTAAGGGAGGCATTGAGAAAGCATACCTCCCTGTCACCTGACTCTATTGAGGGCCAACTAATCTTAAAGGATAAGTTTATCACTCAGTCAGCTGCAGACATTAGAAAAAAACTTCAAAAGTCTGCCTTAAGCCCAGAGCAAAACTTAGAAATCCTATTGAACTTGGCAACCTCGGTTTTTTATAATAGAGATAAAGAGGAGCAAGCAGAACGGGAGGGGACAAATGAGATAAAAAGGCCATTGCTTTAGTCATAACCCTCAGGCAAGCAGACTTTGAAGGCTCTGGAAAACAGAAAAACTGGGCAAATCAAATGTCTAATAGGGCTTGGTTCCAGTGCGTTCTACAAGGACACTTTAAAAAAGATTGTCTGAATAGAAATAAGCCGCCCCCTCGTCCATGCCCCCTATGTCAAGGGAATCACTAGAAGACCCGCTGCCCCAGCGGATGAAGGTCCTATGAGTCAGAAGCCACTAACCAGATGATCCAGCAGCAGGACTGAGGGTGCCTGGGGCAAGCGCCAGCCCATGCCATCACCTCACAGAGCCCCAGGTATGCTTGAGTATTGACAGCCAGGATGTTAACTGTCTCCTGGACACTGAGAGTAAGGCCTTCTCAGTCTTTCTCTCCTGTCCCGGACAGCTGTCCTCCTGATCTGTCACTATCCAAGGGGTCCCAGGACAGCCAGTCACTAGATCCCCAGCCACTAAGTTGTGACTGGGGAACTTTACTCTTATCATATGACTTTCTAATTATGCCTGAAAGCCCCACTCCCTTGTGAGGGAGAGACATTCTAGCAAAAGCAGGGCCCATTATACACCTGAACATAGGAGAAGGAACACCCGTTTGTTGTCCCCTGCTTGAGGAAGGAATTAATCCTGAAGTCTGGGCAACAGAAGGACACTATGGATGAGCAAAGAATGCCCGTCCTGTTCAAGTTAAACTAAAGGATCCTTTCCCTACCAAAGGCAGTACCCCCTTAGACCCGAGTCCCCTCCAAAAGACCGTTAAGGACCCAAAAGCCCAAGGCCTAGTAAACCATGGAATAGCCCCTGCAATACTCCAGTTTTAGGAGTACAGAAACCCAATGGACAGTGGAGGTTAGTGCAGAATCTCAGGATTATCAGTGAGGCTGTTGTCCTTCTATACCCAGCGGTACCTAACCCTTACACTCTGCTTTCCCAAATACCAGAGGCAGCAGAGTGGTTTACAGTCCTGGACCTTAAGGATGCCTTTTTCTGCATCCCTGTACATCCTGACTCTCAATTCTTGTTTGCCTTTGAAGATCCTTCAAACCCAATGTCTCAACTCACCTGGATTGTTTTACCCCAAGGGTTCAGGGGTAGCCCCCATCTATTTGGCCACGCATTAGCCCAAGACTTGAGCCAGTTCTCATACCTGGACACTCTTGTCCTTCAGTATGTGGATGATATACTTTTAGCCATCCGTTGTTCAGAAACTTTGTGCCATCAAGCCACCCAAGTGCTCTTTTTTTTTTTGGTGGGGGACAGAGTCTCACTCTGTCACCCAGGCTGGAGTGCAGTGGCACGATCTTGGCTCACTGCAAGTTCTGCCTCCTGGGTTCACGCCATTCTCCTGCCTCAGCCTCCCGAGTAGCTGGGACTACAGGCGCCTGCCACCACGCCCAGCTAATTTTTTTGTATTTTTAGTAGAGACGGGGTTTCACCACATTAGCCAGGATGGTCTTGATCTCCTGACCTTGTGATCCGCCTGCATCGACCTCCCAAAGTGCTGGGATTACAGGCGTGAGCCACTGCGCCCAGCCCCACCCAAGCACTCTTAAATTTCCTCACACCTGTGGCTATAAGGTTACCAAACCAAAGGCTCAGCTCTGCTCACAGCAGGTTAAATACTTAGGGTTAAAATTATCCAAAGGCACCCTCAGTGAGAAAGGTATCCAGCCTATACTGACTTATCCTCATCCCAAAACACTAAAGCAACTAAGAGCATTCCTTGGCATAAAAGGCTTCTGCCAAATATGGATTCCCAGGTATGACAAAATAGTCAGCCCATTATATACACTAATTAAGAAAACTCAGAAAGCCAATACCCATTTAGTAAGATGGACACCTGAAGCGGAAGTGGCTTTCCAGGCCCTAAAGAGGCCCTAACCCAAGCCCCAGTGTTAAGCCTACCAACAGGGCAAGACTTTTCTTTATATGTCACAGAAAAAACAGGAATAGCTCTAGGAGTCCTTACACAGGTCCGAGGGACCAGCTTGCAACCCGTGGCATACTTGAGTAAGGAAACTGATGTAGTGACAGAGTTGGCCTCATTGTTTACTGGTAGTGGCAGCAGTAGCAGTCTTAGTATCTGAAGCAGTTAAAATGATACAAGGAAGAGATCTTACTATGTGGACATCTCATGATGTGAACGGCATACTCACTGCTAAAGGAGACTTGTGGCTGTCAGATAACCGTTTGCTTAAATATCAGGCTCTATGACTTGAAGGACCAGTGCTGCAACTGCACACTTCTGCAACTCTTAATCCAGCCACATCTCTTCCAGACAATGAAGAAAAAGTAGAACATAACTGTCAACAAGTAATTGCTCAAACCTGCACTGCTCGAGGGGACATTCTAGAGGTTCTCTTGACTGATCCCAACCTCAACTTGTATACTGATGGAAGTTCCTTTGTAGAAAATGGACTTCAAAAAGCGGGGTATGCAGTGGTCAGTGATAATGGAATACTTTAAACTAATCCCCTCACTCGAGGAACTAGTTCTTAGCTGGAAGAACTAATATCCCTCACTCAGGCACTAGAATTTGGAGAAGGAAAAAGGGTAAATATATATAGAGACTCTAAGTATGCTTACCTCATCCTCCATGCCCACGCAGCAATATGGAGAGAAAGGGAATTCCTAACTTCCAAGAGAACACCTATCAAACTTCAGGAGATTATTATTGGCTATACAGAAACCTAAAGAGGTGTCAGTCTTACACTGCTGGGGTCATCAGAAAGGAAAGGAAAGGGAAATAGAAGGGAACTGCCAAGCGGATATTGAAGCCAAAAGAGCTGCAAGGTGGGACCCTCCATTAGAAATGCTTATAGAAGGACCCCTAGTATGGGGTAATACCCTGTGGGAAACCAAGCCCCAGTACTCAGCTGAAGAAATACAATGGGGAACCTCACGAGGACATAGTTTCCTTCCCCCAGGATGGCTAGCCACCGAAGAAGGGAAAATACTTTTGCCTGCAGCTAACCAATGGAAATTACTTAAAACCCTTCACCAAACCTTTCACGTAGGCGTTGATAGCACCCATCAGATGGCCAAATCATTATTTTTGGGACCAGGCCTTTTCAAAACTATCAAGCAGATAGTCAGGGCCTTTGAAGTGTGCCAAAGAAATAATCTCCTGCACTGCAGGCCATGCATTTCAATCCCTATATCTTTAACCTCTTTGTTAAGTTTGTCTCTTCCAGAATCGAAGCTATAAAACTACAAATGGTGTTTCAAATGGAGCCCCAGATGCAGTCCATGACTAAGATCTACCATGAACCCCTGGACCAGCCTGCTAGCCCGTGCTCTGATGTTGATGACATCGAAGGCACCCCTCCTGAGGAAATCTCAACTGCACGACCCCTCTGACACCCCAATTCAGCAAGAAGCAGTTAGAACAATTGTCGGCCAACCTCCCCAACAGCACTTGGGTTTTCCTGTTGAGAGGGGGCCTGAGAGACAGGATTAGCTGGATTTCCTAGGCCAACTAAGAATCCCTAAGCCTAGCTGGGAAGGTGAGCATATCCACCTTAAAACACGGGGCTTGCTAGTTAGCTCACACCTGACCAGTCAGGTAGTAAAGAGAGCTCACTAAAATGCTAATTAGGCTAAAACAGGAGGTAAAGAAATAGCCAATCATCTATCACCTGAGAGCACAGGGGGAGGGACAATGATTGGGATATAAACCCAGGCATTCGAGCTGGCAACAGCAACCCCCTTTGGGTCCCCTCCCATTTTATGGGAGCTCGGTTTTCACTCTATTAAATCTTGCAACTGCAAAAAAAATGTTTTTTGAGTTGTCATTTTGGCTAAATAAATGACTTACGGTAACCTGGAATTCTATTTCATAATATCAAATGTTTTACACCTTTAACATATTTCATAGGCTTCCCAAAATCAAATTTCAGCTTTGAAATAGTCTTTTCTGACTCCTGAATTTTGAATGCTACAGAGGGCTCCTGAAGCATCCAAAAGAGAGGTAAACAGGATTATCTGACATACTTAGTTACATGGGATTGTCAGAATAAAAATAATGTTTAATCTTGTTCAGGTTATATTTTAGTGAATAATAATATGTGTTCCAAAATTGTATGGGATTTCTAAAATTCTAATGTCTAAGTATATGCTATCAATCATAATTAAGGTTACTATGTTAAATTATTGTAAACTATAGAAATAACCAAATTTGTCAATCACGTTGTTTTTTTTTTTTTTTTTTGTCTTGTTTTGATCCTTTTCAAAAGATGGTTCCTGATGTCTTTGGAGATTGTGACATTGGAATAAAGGAAAAATGTTCAAGAATCATGAAGAGATGAAATGTTCATGAGTATCAAGCAGAAAAGAGTTAACTGAATGAACTAAACTGACAGATAACTGAAGTAATCTTTTTTTAACTTTTTGCTTAAAACATTGCTGATCCTTGTTTTGTTTTTGAGAGTCAAGGAAACTTTTCTTTTGAGCTAGCTACAGTATTTAACAATTGAGTAACGTCTACTCCTGTGAACAAAATTTGTAGGATATTTGTTTCTCTCTGCCTGGTTTCTCTAGAATTTGGAAGCTATTTGTGAGTATTCTTAACTTATGGCAATATGTTTGCATAAGTGCAATAAGAATCCATTTTCTCTTGCAACAGGATGCAATTGGAGAGACTGGTTGCTTTACTAAGGCTTCCACTGGAAGGATGTGCTTCCCTTTAAGTAACCAAGCTTTACTTGCAGAGCCAATAAAAGTCCCTTGGGAAAACTGGCCTCATATCTTGTCTACACAGTTCCTGTACAGGGTTGCTAACCTGTGTTGAGTAAAGAATGTCATTTTCTAACAGGCTCAGGAGCCCCAAGTTATCTTGGGACCCCAACAAGAGAGGAATTTGGAAACTCTAAGGTATTTGAGGATACAAACCCATGTCTGGGCTTGGCTTTAAAAAGTCTTGTCTGAGATTCCTCATGGAGCAGAGTTCCATCAGAGCCCATTTAAAAAGCCTATATGAAAATAATTATTTTTGCTGCACTTTATGCAAATACTCAGGCCAAGTATAAGACCAATTTATTTTGCAAACAAATCAGTCCTATCGTGATTTGTTTTTAACAAAAATGAGGACTGGAGAGAGAAAATTATGTTTCGAAACTTAAACTTTTGTCATTAAATTCTAGTCACATCAGTTACTTTTTAAGTTTTCACGTATGTTTTAGACTAACCCTGCTTATTCCTATGAACCAACTAGTGATCTCCAGCTGCAGCTCAGAAGGAACAAAAGGAATGGGTAATGTAAAAATCTGGATCAAATATTCTAGTTCTGGGCAATTATCTTGGAAATCTTGCCAGGTGATAGGAGTAAATAGGGTGCCCATAACAGAAGGTTTCTTTTTTGGGAAAATAAGACCAAAGGAGCTACCTAAACAAAACCAAGCCCCATGCACCCAAATCTTGGCAGCCACCAGTTTTTTGGGCATGTTAGCAGCCTGGGGATTTTTGAGCTGTCCTTATCCCCTTGTTTCATTTTAATCCATGTCTTCTAATAACGCTCTTTGTCTCTTCTCGCTTTCAGGCCATCAAACTCCAACGTTCATGCAACCAGAGCCTTGGATGATGACTTCTTTTTACCAGGGACCCTTAGGTAGGCCTCTGAGGGAGATCTGACTGCTGTTTTCCTAAAATAACAGGCCCTGTCAGCATGAAGTAGTTAAAATTGGTCATCGTTCTTATCCTAATGGAAGTTAGATGTACTTCTTCAGAGTGGGGAATGATAGAGGTAGAAAGCAGAAAAATGCTTAGGCAGATAGGAGTGAGTCCCCAGTGAAACCCCACCTCCAAGTCAAAGACAGTTTAAAGCCTGAAAGTCATGCTACAAGTTAAATCCACAGACTGGATTGAGAACCTATCTTCCTATTTGGTGCACTTTCCTCTTATTGATCCCTGCCTTTCATCTATTTTACATATACCTAACCTTCCATAATTTTTTTTACACTATTGTGACCACCTTTGAGTGGTGCCTTTGTTTTAACATTTTTTACTTACTCACAAAACAATCAGTATGCCCTCCCCATTCTGTGCCTATGAAAACCCTGAACTCAGCCACAATTTGAAACTGTGCACTTTGGGCAGGGGTGGGGACTGCCTGCCGTCAGGCAGGAGACAGAGACAACCCGAACTTCCCCTCTCCTCTCCACTGAGAGCTGTTTCATCACTCAGTAAAATTCTCTGCCCTCATCACCCTTCAATTGCCAGTGTGACCTCATTCTTCTTGGATGTTGGACAAGAATTGGAGACCACTGAATGCAGGGACTGACTCTGCAGTCACAGCAGCCATGGGAGCCATGGGCCGTAGTACAAGCCAAAGGTGGCCTAGTGGGCTGAGTAGACAGGGTGCCCGCTGCTGCAAGCCTGGCAAAAGGGCTGAGAAAAATTCTGCATCAGTATTATTTGGACTCTGACATGCTATTTAAAAAGAAGTTAATTCAGAAATGCAGCCCAGCATGGCAATGTAATATTAAAAATCTAAATTATTTTCTTGCCTATGGACTTATGTTAAAATTCATTTATTAAGTGAAATCTGGAGGCTATTTTGTTTAAGTGTCATCTCTGTGAAAAGTCATCCTCTGTTGATAAAAAAATAAAAAGCTTTTGGAGTAAGTATTCATGCAGAACACCCCTGCATGGATTCCTGGAATGGTTAGGGCTACTTCTTCTTTGCACTCCATCAATAAGCTAAATGCAGTGAAGATAAAAAGTGAGAGGCTGTGACAAAGAATCCTCTGTGGTCCATTGTGTGAATGATTTATAAATAATAGATGATGTTTATAATGATTCTGTTGGGTCAAAAACTGTGAAAACCAGAGCAGTAAAGAAGATTGCCTGAGGGGTAGGATCGTTACTCAGGATATAATTGTTTTGTTCTTTTATTTAGTAATTCATTTTGCAGAAATCAGCCATGTTACACCACCCTAGAGATTCAGCCCCCTATTTGTCAAAACTGACTTGTTTTTTGAGACACGGTCTGTCTCTGTTTCTTAGGCTGGAGTGCAGTGGTGTGAACATGGCTCACTGCAGCCTCAATCTCCTAGGTTCAAATGATCCTCTCACCTCAGCCTCCGGAGTATCTGGGACCACAGGTGAACATCATCATGCCTGGCTAATTTTTTTACCTTTTTAATTTTGTAGAGATGAGGGGCTCTCCATGTTGTCCTGGCTGATTGTGAACTCCTGAACTCAAGTGACTTCCTGCCTCAGCCTCCCAAAATTTTGGGATTACAGCTGTGAGCCACCACACCCGGCCCAAACTGACTTTATTAGATGGATGCAGATGATGACAAATCAGCAGTGATCAGAAACATTTTCAATAAGGTAAGATTTGATGATCCATACATACGTCCCTTGTTCTTCAGACCTGCATTACAGGTATAAATCTAATATTATAGTTAATTCAAAGGAAGTATTAAATTATGACTATTTTATGTCATAAAGTAAGTTTTTGAGCTTGGGTCAAAGAAATATTCAAAATTCTATTATAACCTACATATTTAAACTATGAGAAAACTAACATCAGAAGTTAGGGAATTGGCTGGGCATGGTGTTTCTCTCCTATAATCCCAGCCCTTTGGGAGGCTGAGGTGGGATGGTCACTTGAGCCCAGGAGTTTGACACTAGCCTGCAATACAGTGAGACCCTATCGCTATAAAAAAGTAATGTCAGGGAGTATGTCTAAAGCTGCACACAGGAGAAAATTCATAGTATCAAATGCTTGGAAAAATCAAAATAAATAAGTTAGATATTCAAGAAACTAGGAAAAAACAATAAAGCAACTGTGAAAACTAGGATAATGTATTAGTTTTTACAAAGCAAAAATGTGTTCCTTGAAACACTTTAGGACTTGATTTGTTTAACAAATATATATTTTTTTGCCTTCCCTGACTATTCATACACAAAAATACTATATCTGCAGGAGTGCCAGGTGACTGTCTTCAAAGGGAGGATATGATTTTTGGAGTTATGTGTAATTTGAGAATTTTGAATGAAATAGGTGATCTGTCTTTAATGATCTAGATGATCGGCTGTCTTTAATGAAATAGATGATATACCTAATGTAAATAACGAGTTAATGGGTGCAGCACACCAACATGGCACATGTATACGTATGTAACAAACCTGCACGCTGTGCACATGTACCCTAGAACTTAAAGTATAATAAATAAATAAATAAACACATAAATAAATAAATGATCTGTTTTTAATGATCCAGATTTGTTTTTGTTGCTGTTAAGAAAGAGGTGAGGGCTGGGGGTGGTGGCTCATGCTTGCAATCCCAGCACTTTGGAAGGCCAGGGTGGGTGGATCACGAGGTCAGGGGATCGAGACCATCCTGGCTAACATGGTGAAACCCTGTCTCTACTAAAAATACAAAAAATTAGCTGGGCATGGTGGTGAGTGCTTGCAGTCTCAGCTACTCGGGAGGCTGAGGCAGAAGAATGGCATGAACCCGGGAAGTGGAGCTTGCAGTGAGCTGAGATTGTGCCACTCCACTCCAGCCTGTATGACAGAGCAAGACTCCATCTCAAAATAAATAAATAAATAAATCAAAATAAAAAATAAATAGATAAAAAAAGAGGTGAGACCAAGTTATTTTGCCTTTACTCAAACATTGTTGGACTATGCTTTGAAACTAAAACGACAGATAATGCTCCATTAAACAAGCAGAATATTCCCAATGTTCACAGTCATACTTCAATTTTACTCCTCAGATACCTAGTTCCCCTCCTAAAAGCTAATTGTTTTTTGATATGTTTTAATAGAATGGTTTCTCTATATTCCCCTGGCAGCATAATATGATGCTGCTTTGACCCCTGTTTTTCCTTCTTAACGATATATCTTGGAAGATAATTCCATATGAGTACATAAATAGCTTCTTGCATTCTTTTCATGGTTGCATAGTATTCCAGCTTGATAGGGCAAGTTTTTGCTCATCTGTTTTCATTTTCTTACTTACTTTTCAATGTGGTTTAGAATCTGCTTGTTTAATTAAAAAAATCCTTTTGGAATTTAAAATTGAGAGTATGCTAAATTTAGATTAATTTATAAATATTTGACATCTTTGTGATGCTGTGTCTTCTCAGCCAAGCATGTGATATTTTTCCATATGTTTAAGTCTTTTTAACCTCAATGAACATGTTATAGTGTTTTTATATTCTTAATACTTTTTTTTTTTTTGAGGCGAGAGTCTCAGTGTGTTGCCCAGGCTGGAGTGCAGGTATGCTATCTTGGCTCACTGCAACCTCCACCTCCTGGGTTCAAGCAATTCTCCTGCCTCAGTCTTCCCAGTAGCTGGGATTACAGGCACTAGCCATCTCACCCTGCTAATTTTTGTATTTTAGTAGAGATGGGGTTTCCCATGTTGGCCAGTCTGGTCTCAAACTCCCCACCTCAGGCAATCTACCCACCTCGGCCTCCCATAGTGCTGGGATTACAAGCATGAGCCACTGCTCCCGGCCCAATACAGTTCTTAAATTTGTTTCAACATAAATAATCTCTTCTGTTATTGTTTTAAATGATCTCTTTCTTTCCAATATATCTGCTAATTGGCTGTTTGACCACTGAAGGCTATTAATAACTATACATTAGTTTTCAGCCTACCCACTTTAGAGAATTATTTTATTGTTTGTGATGTTTCTTTTATCCTTTTTGGTTCTCCAAGTATACAATTATATCATTTATAATTAATGATTCTTTTACTTCCTCTCCTGTCTAATTGAATTGGCTAATACCTACTAGAACAATATTAAAAACTAATGAGCATAGCGAAAATCCTTGTCTTATCCATTTTTTTCCTTTTCCTAAGTAGATTGTGGTTGGATTTAAGTTTTTGTAAATCTTCTCTTGATTGTAAGGGATGCTCCTAATAAGGAAATGCTATGATTAGAACAGTAGTAGTAGGATAAATGGGCAACCAGAGACTCACCAGGCTTTCCCAGCTCAGCCATGAGGTATCAGTAAAGCAGTGTAGGATACCAGGTTGGGCCAAAGGATGAAAAGAGGTTCATACACTGATCAAGAAACTAGTAGAGGCAGGCATGCTTAAAGAGACTTCTTCCACCCTACTAGTACCTCTAGGTGGCTGGTGAAAAAGCCATTGGTATTTGATGCCTCATTGTGGGTTGCTACTGCAAGCTCTTTGCTGCAGCAGTCCTCCTTGCCCCTGCACTGCCAGATATAATAATCACAGAGTCCATTGGGTGGACTGGGGAGCCTGGCTCATGCTGGTGAACATGCTAATGTTTTCTTCAGGTTCTACTGCATCCTTATGATCAGACACTGACTTCACGGGACTTGGATTACAACTCATATTCAATATGCTGCCTTAAAACAACTTTAAATCTCTCTCGATTTTTCACCATTGGGTGGGCTGAGACACAGGAAACAATGAAACCTTACCAGAGCTGTCTTGCTACCACTACAAGAATGGCATTATTCTTATTGGTAGAGATAGGGACAGCATACTGTCTGTCCTAGATAAATAGACAACTCAACTATCTGAGTTTTGGTCTAAAAGCCTCCCAAAACCCAAGTTTTGCAGGGCCTGTGGTAAACTTGTTCAGTAGTGGATGTGCTTCTTATCTCATATAGGGATTCTCCTCAGCCAAGCCATTAGACTGCTGGAAAGGCATCCACTTTGACCAGCAACATGCCTTAGAAGCTCTCTAACAATCGGTACAGACTCCTTCAGACTGTGGCCAGTCACCTGGACAGCACGTTTCAGTGATGACATTTTATAGAACAGAATCCATGGGAAAAAAGATGTCGCCATGAGGCAATGATGCCCTTTGGAATTTGTTAGTAGCACTTTCCTGGCACCACCGTCTCATTTCAGAGAGTATTCCTTGCTTTTTTTTTTCTTTTTTCTTTTTCTTTTTCTTTTTTTTGAGACAGAGTCTCGCTCTTTCACCCAGGCTAGAGTGCAGTGGCTGGATCTCGGCTCACTGCAAGCTCCGCCTTCTGGGTTCACGCCATTCTCCTGCCTCAGCCTCTTGAGTAGCTGGGACTACAGGTGCCAGTCACCACGTCCGTCTAATTTTTGTTTTTGTATTTTTAGTAGAGACGGGGTTTCACCGTGTTAGCCACGATGGTCTTGATCTCCTGACCTCATGATCCGCCCACCTCGGCCTGGGTGCTGGTCGACACAGAGTAACGTAGGCAGGTCATGTGTGCTTAAGTTTTGTTTATCTTATCATTTGATGAATCCCAAATGAGAACCCCAACAAAGTGGGTTGCTCAAGAAATGTCCAGTTTTAAGTGAAAGTGGTATACGCATGGAAGAAATAAACCAGGTATTAAAGGCATCTCAGAGGTAAAGGGAAAAGCATCTAATCACCCTTTCTTTGCATGTTTTAGAAGCAAGGACTCAGCTTTCCTGATGGCTTCCATACCCCCGGGTTCCTGAGGATACCTGGTTCTGGTTATAGATGCATCAGCTAAGCTAAAGGCAGTTCATATACAAGGGGTTGCCAAACCTGTACAGCACCAAAAATAAATCCTTGCATCTCTAGTTGGAATCTACAATCTGTTCAATGGGTAGAAATGAGCACTGTGGTCGCCCTGGAGAAACAGTCCCCCAAGTGAACCTTGTTACATTTTGATAGATTCCTGGACAGGTACCCTCCTTTTCTTACTTTTATTTTCTTTTTGTTTTTGTTTCACATTATTAGGGCTTTCTGGTGTTATTCCTAACTTTAATAGGATTGCCTTTAGTCCTGCTATGTTGGCTTTGGGACTGAAATAGAACTATACATATATAATTAATATAATATAAATAAATATAATATTTAAATAGCATAGCATATAATAAATATAAATACATCAATATATAATATATTCAGGAAATATCTACCTATTTCTATTTCAGTATTTAGGATAGTTGTCATATAAGTTTCCTGCTTAGATATTTTAATATGGTGAGATGTAACACGCTATACATTTCTAGAATAAACCCTACTTGGTTTCCATGAATCTATGCATAAAAAATACAAGCTTACCCTTAAAATATCCTCCACAGAATGACTGTAGCAGACACTATTTATTTATTTGCCTACCTGTCACCCATTTCTTATTCTTTTCCTCCTTCTATTAAATTCCAACTTGTGAGGTGTTATACGCATTGCTCCAAATGACTATCTGTTTCATTAAACCAAACATTATCAATTATGTTTCTTGACCAGTGATTGAATCAGGATGCATTAGTCTGCTAAAGATGTGCAGTGCTCAAGAAGGCATTCATCTCACCCTGTTATGTAGTCATGAGCGCAGTGGATAAAGATATCATCTTGGAGAGTAAAACCAGAAGTCCAGGTGGACAGGGGACAAGAGAGATCCTCCCAGGCAACAGACTCACGGAGTGACAGTTGGGTCACCAAAGGAGGGCTCTCTCTGTTGCTGTGAGAAGGTTTCCTTGCATTTCTGTCCAGCAGGATATGTAAAATAGGCACCATCAATTAGTGATTAGTGTACTCTGTTCCCTCTCTCCCTTTAGTTAAAAGAAAAATTACTTTTGTGCATTTTCTTCCTTACTATGGGATACTACACAATAAAGGCAAAAAAAAAAAAAAAAAAAAAAAAAAAGACTGGATTGTCTGTAGAGAATTTAAAAACAATAATAAAATTGACTGAAGTCTATCTGCTTTTGATGATCACCATGCACCAGACATTCTGAACCATGTCAGTGATAAAAATACCATTTTCCACCAGGGTGGACAGCACCTACTGGCATCTTCCTTCATACCTCGCTTTTGATAACATCACAAAATTAATGCTGAATTAATTGCCAGATTAGCCTAGCCTGGGGCTTTCGTATGTTGGGACTTCTTGTTATGTGAAGTGTTATTGCTAAAGCCACTTTGAGTCAAGTTTCTGTCACTCCTCTAGGAGGCTTTACTTGATCCTCTGCTAGGGAGCTAATCTATATATCATCCTCTATGCTAACACTATAGCTTTTCTATACCTCTTTGGTCACACTTGTTTATAATTTTTTATTTGGCATTCCAATGATATTTTGAACTCCTTGAGGTCATAAAATTTATCTTATTCGTATATATCTTCCTAGGACTATACATGTCATACTGCTTGCTCAATAACTTACTGTCCCCTGAATATATCTGTAGCCTTATCTGACTAGTGTTATGCAGTCATCACTGTTAGTTAGCATGTTACTCTTTTGGAATACCCATGCTGTAGTGTGGACAACAGAAATTTAATAAGACTTTATAACTATATTTACTTTGTATTCCTCAGATAAGCCATCTCTGTCTTAAAAACAAAACTTCATGGTGTGGTAAGCAATGTGTTTTCTAGTTACTTTCAGGTCTTTTGTCAGTTATGTATACGCACACACTTTTTTTTCTTTTTCTTTTTCTTTTTTTAGACAGTCTCCTGCTATGTCACCCAGGCTGGAGGGCAGTGGTGCAATCTTGGCTCACTGCAACCTCTGCCTCCCAAGCTCAAGAGAGCCTCCCACCTCAGCCTCTCCAGTAGCTGGGACTACAGGATTGTACCACCACATCCAGATAATTTTTATAGAGACAGGGTTTCACCATATTGGCCAAGCTGGTCTTGAACTCCTGAGCTCAAGCAATCCACCCACCTTGACCTCCCAAAGTCTTACGATTGCAGGCATGTGCCACTGCCCCTGGCCTAGATACTTTTGGTGAGGATGTAAGAAGTCTACTAAATATACATACAACAAAACATTTTTAAAAGAAACATACACTTTTCCTAAATCAGAGCTTAGTGTTTGTTAGTTTCCTGTGTTATGGCTTAGAATCCACTAGATGGTACTATTACATAAGTGATCATAATGAAAACAATACACTGAAATTTTCTTCTCTGTTAAACAACTGCTTACTGAAATATTTTGTTTTTCATTTCAAACTGTAGCAGCTTGATTAATGATGTAACTTGGTCTAGTGTGAGGAAGTAAATTGTCATTATTAAGATTTATGATAAACTCCTTGCAAAATAAATGAGTAAGGCAATCAATTAGCAGTCATCTGGTAGCTTATGTGCATAAACAATTGTGAACTACAACATGTTATATTTGAACACTGAGCTCCTTTCAGAAAAAACTCTTTGGTGTTTATGAGAAGGAAATTCTATTTGGCGTGGATTTGAAATTTCCTGCTTTGTAGATGGCAATTTATTGACTATTTGGTGTTTACAAACTTTTTCCAGGAAATCAACCACTAATCTGGGAAAGTCCAAACATTACCCATTATGCAATTAGGAGAAGATTTGGCTTAGTGGAGCAGCAACATGGAAGCCTCCTTGTCACATTTTCATCAGTATCATATTCTAGATCTACCTTGGAATATCCTTGGAAGAATCCTTGGAACTAATTCAAGATGAACATGCTACATATAGAATTCTCTTCGGGTCAGGTGCAATGGCTCACACGTGTAATCCCAGCACTTTGGGAGGCTGAGGTGGGAGGATCACTCGAGCCCAGGAGATGGAGGCTGCAGCAAGCCAAGATCACACCACTGCCCTCCAGCCTGGGTGAAAAAAAGAATAGAATTTACTTTCGTTATAACAGAATCTACAAATCAGTAAAGTAGTGAACATATGGAGAATTTAGAGGCTTGAATGTAAAGGATAATTCTATACTTGTATTAAAAGCAGCAATTATTCATATCAGCACCAAGGAAATGTAACCTAGTGACAAGCTAGTATTGCATTTTTTTCTTTAAACTCTTTTTATTTTTATATTTTTAGATACAGGGTCTTGCTCTGTTGCCCAGGCTGCAGTGCAGTGATGTGATCATAACTCATTGCAGCCTCAAACTCCTGGGGTCAAGCAATCTTCCTGCTTTGGCTTCCCAAAGCACCACACGCAAGCCCCCTTCTTGAAGCTGTTAAATTCCCCTAACTCTGGAGTTCTTAACCTAGTCCATGAATCCCGTGAGTGTTCACGGATAGAAACAGGGGTCCAGCAACTTTGAGTGGAAGAATTACATCTAATTGATATCCAGCATTTCCTTTGGTTGTGAATGTAGACAATACACCATGGAAGTGTTATTAGTACCAGTGCTTTTAACATCAACAGAAATCATAGACATTTACGTGATATATCACATTTCTTGCAGCATCTTGAAATGTCTATCTTGTTAATCACACTTTAAAGTTATGACGGTATGGTTCTTTGCTGAATTTTCTTATTAATATGTTAATAAATAAAAAATGCATTATTCTATAATAGTTTAGAAATGATTTGACTACCATATTTCAGTGTAATTGTTTCCTTTCTAATCTTGTACATGACCTTATGCAATTGAAAATATCATTCTGACAAGGGTTCATAAGTTTCGCACCAAACCACCATAGAGATACATAATAAAAAAATGTTCAGAAAATTTGCTCTAAGTCATATTTTGAGATAGGACATTCTGGCTAAGCTAAGCATTGCTTCTCTTCCTTAAAAAAAATGTAGCATCCTTTGGAAGGTGCCATCCAAGGGCATGACTGACCGAGAGGGTAGATGACCTTGAATAGAATCTATGATGATTCTCCCGTTTAGTTACAGGAGTGAATTTAGAAGGTGATTATTTCAAATAAGACAATATTCAGGATTTCTAAATTTATCAGCAAAATAAAGCTTTTTAAATGCAGAGCAGTTGACTTTCAACTTTCTGTAGCAAATGAGATTGAGAATTGAATTAAAAAGGCAGGAATCTTATTTCTTAGTATTCACTTCCCCTAAAGCAATTCAAAGTTTGTGGGGCTAGACTGAAGTTAACCTCTCCATTAACTCACAGGTCCGGGTAACTTCAAGAAGTTAAGAAATATTTAAGAAACATCAAAAAAAATTTCTACCAGAAATAAAGTCAAAAGTTTGTGAAGTAAAATGCAGTCATGCCCTGCATAAAGATGTTTCAGTCATATATGATGGTGGTCTCGTAAGATTATGATGGAGCTGAAGCATTACTATTGCCTAGTGATGACAGGCCTAGACTAATGCGTGCGCTTGTATTTTATTGTTTTAAGAAAAAAATTTATTTATTTTTATGTTTTTATTTTTCTTGAGACAGAGTCTCACTTTGTCACCCAGGCTGGAGTGCAGTGGTGTGATCTTGGCTCACTGTAATCTCTGCCTCCCACTTTCAAGCGATTCTCATGACTCAGCTTCCCGAGTCCCAGCTAATTTTTGTATTTTTAGTAGAGATGGGGTTTCACCATGTTGGCCAGGCTGGTCTTGAACTCCTGACATCAGGTGATCCTCCTGCTTCAGCCTCCCAAAGTGCTGGGATTACAGGTGTGGGCCACCATGCCCAGCTGGCTTTTTAAAGTAAATTAAATTTTTAAAGTAAATTTTTTTCTTGAATACAAAAACACTTACAGAATACTGCTGTATAATATGTTTGCATTTTAAGCTGTTATTACAAAGGAGTCAAAAAGTTATAAAAATTAAAAATTTTATAAAGTTAAAAAGTTACAGTACGCTAAGGTTAATTTATTATTGAAAAAATGTTTTTATAAATTCAGTGTAGCAGCTGGGCACAGATGGCTCATGCCTGTAATCCCAGCACTTTGGGAGGCTGAGGTAGGCGGATCACTTGAGGTCAGGAGTTCGAGATCAGCCTGACCAACATGGAGAAATCCCGTCTCTACTAAAAATACGAAATTAACCCTGAGTGGTGGTGCATGCCTGTAATCCCAGCTACTTGGGAGGCTGAGGCAGGAGAATCACTTGAACCCAGGAGGCAGAGGTTGAGCTGAGCCAAGATTGCACCATTGCACTCCAGCCTGGGCAACAAGAGCGAAACTCTGTCTCAAAAATAAATAAATAAATAAATAAATAAATAAATAAATAAATAAATAAATAGAGTGTAGCCTAAGTAAACAGTGTTTATAAAGTCTATGGTAGTATACAGTAATGTCCTCGGGCTTCACATTCATTCTCCAGTCACTGACTCACCCAGAACAACTTCCAGTCCTACAAGCTCCATGCGTGCTAAGTGCCCTACACAGGGGTAGTATTTTTAAATCTTTTATAATTTATACCGCACCTTTTCTATGTTTAGATATATTTAGATACACAAATACTTGCCAATGTGTTACAAATGCTTACAGCATTCAGTAGAGTAACATGCTGTACAGGTATGTAACCTAGGAGCGATAGTCTATACCACATAGCCCAAGTGTGTAGTAGTCTATACCGTCTAGGTTTGTTACATTCTACGATGTTCACACAATGATGAAACAGCCTAACAACACAGTTCTCAAAACATATCGCTGTTGATAAGCAATGCATGATCGTATAAGACAATATCCTAAAAACATAAAGAGACACTGAGAAAACCAGGCCATGATCAATTACACTATTAACTTCAAATTACTGGAATGTTGTAGAATCATCAGTAAATATTGTATTGGTAGACACCTTCCTGATGGACGTGGCAACAATCCTCTGTGACTAAAACTTTAAATATGTGTTTCATTACACATTGCCCACATCTCATTCCGATTTAACTATGAACCTCGGCAAAGATTTCTGTGATCAGTGTGTTCTCCTGGTTCTCTCTCTTTCTTGCTAAAAATGTCAGTTTAGATTGAACAGTGTATTTAAATGGAAATTTAAAAACTTAGGGGAGT
This sequence comes from Piliocolobus tephrosceles, assembly GCF_002776525.5. Lineage (NCBI taxonomy): Eukaryota > Metazoa > Chordata > Mammalia > Primates > Cercopithecidae > Piliocolobus > Piliocolobus tephrosceles. Next base: position 33,685,452 of record NC_045448.1, read on the forward strand.
TGATGGAGGAAAGAAGGAAGCTTTATGGTTTTGTCTACTTGGTAGAAAACACTGTGTTACTTTTTCTTGATCTTGTAAGGGCATTTATAATTTATTTATTAGTTAAATGTGATTGTCTCTGTGTTCAAAAAAAGGCTTATGGTGCCAAGTTCTCATTTTGTACAGTTCATCAGTAGGAAAGTTAGAGCTTCTGGGTGTGGGGTCAGTGCCCTTCATCCAGAAGGATTTCTTGCTGGAGAAATCCAGGCATGAACACTTAGGGCAAGCTTGAGCGTATTGTAATGTAGGGGCCTCCTGTGAACCAGGGTTCATTTGCTTGTGGAAAATCACCAGGTTTCCTGCTAAGGCCCTGAACTCTCTCCCGCTCAGCTAATGGCTCATGCTCTAGGTATGTTTCTGCCCCTTCAAGCATTTCCTTTATTTCTCTTTGCGGCTTCTCTCCTCAGTCTCTGAGACACTTATTCTTCTAATAATGTACCTCAGAGTTACTGGTAACATATTTGCTCCACTCTTCTTGCTCAGTCCTTAAAATTCTGCATTACATTGATCAGAAAAGAGTTTCCCATCTCTTATTCTGTATTGCCAAGTTAGTACCTTTCCAAGTTAGTTATCTAGTCCCTGGTTCGTTCGTTCCCTTTCTTTCTTTCTTTCTTTCTTTCTTTCTTTCTTTCTTTCTTTCTTTCTTTCTTTCTTTCTTTCTTTCTTTCTTTCTTTCTTTC